>NC_041043.1:5772334-6086761 GCF_900634625.1 Parambassis ranga
CAACACAGAAATGTATAAACTCTACTGTCTTAAGTGCTGCTTGCAGTCATAACTCATCTTACCACACACATCTGAGAGTTCATCTGATGTACTTCTCTTCATTTGAATGCAGCACAGAGAACACAGGTGTCTGGCTGTGACAGTCTCCTCTCGGCTGAACTGAGATGTCTCAATCTGAGCCTTAACTTGACTGTAACTGTCACTTCTTAAAATTAAAACAAGTTATAGGTGAGACTAGGTTTCCAGACCTATTTCTTATTCACTCATATTTCTTTATACTGACTACAAAATCATAAAAACCTTTTTTATTTTGCTGTTGTCGAGCATACCTGCCATACTGTTACATTAGACCCCCTTGTTTCCTGCCTGTCCGTGCCATTACCTTGTAGGAGTGATGATAGTGCCAGGACATGTCGTCCTCCTCTGACGCATAATCCACCAGCACTTTACTCTTGGTCTTCTTGAACATATCTCCACTTGTCGCTGCGTCAAATAAAAAAAAAAACAAACAGCCGGTGCTCTTCTGGATAGATCTCAGCGACGCGCCACCAACCGCCTTCAACTCTTTGTGCTTATTTCTCCAGCAACAAATCCAGCAGAGCCCTCTGTTGAAAACAGCTCATTCATAGAAGTGCCAGGACTTGGATAACCCTTACGAGCTGTTTCGTAAGCGTTTGGCGTGTGTTTGGTGCGTTTTTACGCAGCTGGACCACCACCACCACCACCTGGACCTCAAAGCAGACGTCGCTCCTCCCATAACATCCCCCTCTATGCTGCTGCGGTTCCTTCAAGCTGCCACGGCAGAAGGAGGAAGGGGGTCATACGTCTCATCTCTGGCCAATACAAGCACGGAGTTACGCGTTCATGCAAAAATAATATTACATTTAAAAATCAAAAAGAAAAAAAAGAAAAACATCTTAATGGATATTTGGAAGGTGTCACGGTGAAAACACCTCTTTTAGCAGGAAGCCAGACATTTATTCTGCTTTGGATAAAAAGTGATCAGATTATCACATAAAAGTGAAAAATATTTTTAAAAAAGTTAAAATGTGAAAAGCAGCAGCTGTTAGCTGTTATTTAAATTTACAATATCCACATAAAAGGTAGAAAATAGTCTATATGGATACTGTGGGATATTGGAGCTGCTTCCTTTGGACCCACAGTGATCCACATGATTAGCCTTTTAAATGGATACCATTGTCTTTTTCTCCAATGATTTATCATGCTGATCAAAATTAAAGGGACATTTCCCCTCAAAATTAAAAGTTTATCTTGTGGCCTGCAGTGCTGCTCGTCCATCCAGTGTGTGTGTGTTTAAGTGGGGAGCAGACATTTTGAAATTTCTCTATTAAGATAGAGAAATATTCAGCTTGTAGAGCTCAAACTGCCTGTTGCCAAAACATGCCATGCATGCAGAAACAGCAACACCTCTGCAGTATAGGTTTACTACAGATTTACCTAGATAGCTTTGTCATATAGGACAGTCTGTGGGTCTTCTTGGCTAATCAGTTCATCATTTCCTTATTAGACATTTATTCTGCACAGACCTCTACAGCAGTTATATGCAAACAAAAAATACATTTTGCGTGAACTGTCCCTTTAAGTAAATGGGCTGTAATGCTTGGGGTGTTTGTTTAAACCCAAACCATCACAGCTGAAAAGTTGTATTTAAAACTTTGCTGTGATGAACTAATATTCTGCAACAGATGCTGTGTCAGTTTCTCAGTTTGAAAGTGGATCATGAGTTTTTAAACAGTCTGACCTCATAGTTACTGCAGACAGAGACTGTTTGTCGAATAAAGTATAAGCCACTGTATTTCACTGTATTTGATCTCTCTCCCTCCCCCTCCCTCCCTCTCTCTCTCTCTCTCTCTCTCTCTCTCTCAAAGCTCTCTGACGCCAGCGGAAACAAATAACACATTATGCTGGTGGGCTGACCTCTGAAAATAGCCTCAGTTTAGCTCTGGTTAAAACCACTCACCTGATTCAAAGATCCTTAAATTCCTGTTTCAATGTGCACCTTATACAGTAAGTCAGCAGGGAATGTAGGTTGTTATATGTGTACGAATTCACACAGTCTTCTCATCATCATTTTCTGCCTCAGAGGAAAGTGGATGTTTTTGCTCCATGTTGCACTTAAATTGTTCATATTTACAATTTAAACATACTTCCCAGTACTGAGAGCCTTGGACAGTTTTTAATTAAAAAATAAAAATAAAAAATAAAGTTTGGTGTCAGCTCCTTGTTAGCGGCAGCTGACACCAACCATGGCTGGCTGTTGTGTGTCCATCACACGTCAATAGGCAGGTCAGTGACCTGTGACACCAGAGGTCATCACTGGGTCAACTGTTCACCTGAAACCAGGGCTTAGAAGGACATTCCCACATCATCTCTGCAGAGGTTTATTTAGAGTGGAGGTGGCCCTGATGGCCACCATCCTTACTCGGCCCCTGTTGATTGTCGTTGACAGCTTATGTGAATCTGTACACATGCAGTCCATTTGAAGGATGAAATAGCCATGTAGCTTTTTTTTATTGTCTTTTTGAGATTTTTATTTAAATGTAACAATACTCAACAGTGCCTGAAGGGAACACCTGCTAATGTGTCCAATCAAATTCGTTGCTTTTCAGTAACTAAAGAGTTAAACAATGCTCTATGCTCATGGTATATACTGTATGTGTGTTCATGTGTAAGGCAGCTGCTCTTCTCACAGAGACAGCAGGTCAGGCCTGACAGGTCAAACAGTCATGGTGGGGCACAGCTGGGATTATCCAACCTGCCTGGACACAGATGTACTGCACAGCTTATACAGCAGATCTGGGAGGCTGTCTGCCAGGATGTGTGCTTAAGTTCTTTGGTGTGCCTCACCAAGAAGTTAGTGCAAGGAAGAGATGTTTGTTTGGCAGAATATTTATTATTTATTTATTATTGGATGCACCTCGTCTTTTGGATGGTATTTAATGTGGATGTTCAGCTAGAGGCTTCATAAAGGTGTTAATCACAGCTTCTCTACAATCATTTAAAGCTCCTGCAATCATGTTTTCTTGTTACAAGATGTACCAGAGTTTATCTTTTGTGCTATTCAGGCATTTAAGAGTGCTGAGGTCAATGTTTTGGCTTTGATTCATTCTCAGTCCTCTCATCGTGTTCCTTTGACTGCACTACTTGGCATCACTATATCACACTTTGATAAGGGTTAAAAATGAGTGGGCAGGCTTTGATAAATATTAGTCCCATAAAAAAATCAGTGTATAAATAATAGTGGTCAGTTTTGTGCTTTAAGCATGTTTCTGTTACCTTCAATCAGCCAAAATATAAGTATAAAGAACATTCACTGTATAGTGTAGAAGGTTAAATTAAAGAAATTAAAAATGACAAATACTCACATTTTTACAACCACAGCTGACCAGTATTCATTCATGTAGCTATGAGGTCACATCTGATTCACATCTGTACCTGTGAACAGTAATTTAGCTTAACTTTAACCTTCTCTAACACACTGTGTTTATTTCCTGTCGTGATCACACAGCAAACAGAAGGAACCAGCTGAGATGAATCCGTGACTCAGCATTTATCTGATGAGATTCACAGGTCATGCAAACTTTGTTGGCCAGGAACAGAGATTAGAGCTTTAATTACAGCACGTTCACAGGCCAACTCACAAAGATGTTCCTGTGAGACTCCGCTCAGCCCAGCTGTAACGACTTAAAGCCCAGACTGTCTACACTTTAAGTACACTATGTTCTGTGAGTGATAAGACAGAATTTGAGATTGGGCTTGTTTATTGAAACATTAACCACAGGAATCATTAATAGCTGCTGTTTCATTTTTTTTTAAATAGCAAATTGGTGACTTTTATAGAAAATGCTCTCAAAATAGTTGTTGTTTGTTTTGGATGTTTCTCTTATGATTAAATGTATATAATGAATTCTCTCGTCAATGTTTTTCTTCCTGACAGTAATCCGGCCAAGTTCAGGTTGCTTGTGCATAATTGTACTCTAAGCCATGTTTTTGCTCATCTACTCACAGCTCAGCTTTAGTTTTAGCCTGTGGACATGTTACAGAAGTATACTAGTCAAAGGTTTGTAATTGGCTGCTCAACCTCAAAAGGCACCATTCACAACAAGGCGATTTTGAGTCACGCCCCATCTACTTTGCACCTAAAATAGCCTGGATGTGTGGTGGCATACACACCTTCTCATTAGTGTTTAGGAACAAGGTAAGCACATCACGCATCCGCCCCAGCTGCACTTCACCCTGTCACTGTATAAATAATATCATGACAAAAAAACCACTAAATCATTACATTCAAATGGTGTTATGGAGGCTATCTTCTAAGAGATGTATTTGTGGATGTGTACGTGATAATAAACTCCTGTTCACACGAGTGTTTTAACGAGCTCAGGGTGGGGAGCACATTTAAAACGAGGCTAAGCTCTTCCGTTGCTGATGAAGAGCCATTTAAAGAGAGGAATAATGTGCTGCGTCACTGAGGACATGCACACAAACATCCAAATCCACCGGCCTATAAAAGGAAAGAGCTTCGTCATGCCAGAACATGTGTTTGTGTATTTACGTGAGTTTCCAGGTCTAATTATGTTCATTTCTGAATGAAAAAGCAAGTTCCCAAGAAGTAAATGTGGATCAGAATAATACTTTAGTAACATTTTCAAATGAAATTTTGAGGTAATGGTCACAGTGCACAGTGTAAATAATATGTGTAAATAATCCAGTTTTTTTCAGATATTGTGTCAACCCTGAATCAGATTTCATTAAAGTCAAGTCAACAAAAGTAATTTGACCCTTGAGAGAATGTCTTTTGGTCTCTATAAAGAGGTCAAGGGTCAAAGTCTGCAACAGAAGAGCTGCCCTGGAGCTCATAGTGATTCCATGTCTTGTGCATGATGTTTCCCAGCATGGGACGAAACTCTGCAGCCACTAAGAAAGTGATTCATGAGAGGAATGTGTGACCTGCAGCTGGGCTGATGCTCTTTCTATATGGAACAAACCTATTGACATTTCCTGAACAATAACTGAGTCCTTCTGCATTTACACTCTCAGGCTTTCTTGTTAGACGTGATCTAAGAGGACCAACGCCGAGCAGGTGCAGCTGCAGGCTATAGCAGCAGGTTTGTGCTTTATATCAGGCTGCTCTGAGAGTTAGCTCTCATTTGATACGGGTAAGGTTTTGTAAAGTTAGAGTTAAGGAAACACAAAACTTAAAAGTACTCTCCAGGAGTGTTGAGCTGTGGTGGAAAAGACATTCAGCTCTTTGTTGTTGGCTGCTACAGACGGTAACAAGAGCCTCCTGAAGAGACAGCACTGAAACACAGACACACAAAGAACCTCTGTGTGTGTCTATGTGAACTTGCAGAGAGTTAGAAACTGTGTATCTGCTCCGGACTCCTCTCCTCCCGGAGGCTGGGAACTTGATAAAACCTTCCAGACGGACAGGGGTGTGTACTTGCACTGAAAAGCACTCTGATAGTGGTGTGAATGTGTGTGAAGCATTGTTGAGGTGTTGCAAGCTCTCGGTATATTTCCACATATTTTCTCCATAAAGCTCAGGCTGTAACCCTGTCTGGATCCTGCTGGGGTAGATTTGGACTCGTTCCCAAAGCAGCTTACATCTATAAGTGGGTCAGAACTCAGTGGCTGAACCTTCACTGCAGGCTGGAAGCTAACTACGGTAGCAACATTAGAGGTGACTGTTTGATGAGCGGGTCGAGAGCAGAGCAAAGATGAATCAACACGAAACAAGGACACAACGTAAACATATAAGCATCCATTCAGAGGGACCTTTTGTTAAACTTAATGCTACATGGGGCAGTGGACATGTATGAAGCAGCTTTTATTTTACTGTATTATTTTCTATAAATATTTGTTTCTATAATATTTCTTTGCTTAAATAAGGGATGTAACACTTCACCATTCACTTGTGTTTTCCAGCGTGCACATTTGCACACCCTGATGGATGGAAGTAGAGCTGATGCACTTGTTGCTTCAGTGTGATTAAAATGGCTGAAAATCTGGGCTGACCTCTAGTGTACAAAGAGAATATTCTTCGATGAAAGCACAGTTCTACTCTTGATGTTACACACAGTCTTAAAATCATAAAAACATTGAATTTAGCTCTATGTTAAAAATGTCATAATTAAAACTTTACCTTTAACTTTAACTTTACAAACTTTATTTGTATAAATAGACACATTACACCTCAGATAATATTCCTTTAGTGGCACTGATGACCATTTTATGCCTTTATTACACATTTATTTCACATTACACTTAACTAACAATAACTTCTATCATCTATTTGAAATCCCTTTGTTCAATTATAACTGAAGCATTAATAACCACAGTTCTTGCTCTATCACGCTGCTTGCAAGCTGGTCTAAAAATATAAGAGGATCTGTGACCTCTTTATATCCTACTCTCTTTTATATACACATAACCTCTAAATTGTTATGTACATTTACAGTTTAACTGCTCGTTTTCTTTATACATTCACATGCTGTCATAGTTTTTCCATTGAAAAGCTTAGTGCACAACAGCAAAACAAACACAAGTCTACCTACATTAGGAGACCTTAGTGGTCATTTCATCTACATTCATCTGGTTGGACAGTGACATGCAACTGGGAGAGATCCGGGTGGATTCACATGTCGGTTCAGGTGGCGTCCAGGGTGGCTGTCCTGGTCGCTCTGCCTGACGACAATAAACACAGCAGTGCCGTGTGTCAATTCAGCCGGATGTCGCCCAGTCCAGCTCACAACACAGGCTGGCAGCACGTCACACATCATGCTCTACTAATCTCATTCAGCGTGCAAGTACATGACATAGTTACGTACATGACAATATACAAGTTATGTACACACACAAAAAAGTGCAAAGTAGCATTGTTGACGATTGAAAGTTCTGCCATTCATCGTGTTTCTGTTTTCTTTGTGCAGCCAAACATGTTACTTGCTTCTCTGGCATTTTGTTACATCAGAGAGAGGTATCAGGACCTCACACTGTCAACTCCAGAACCAACAGTGATTCTCTGAGTTGAAGATGCTCCTGTACGTTTCAGTTCTGTCCAAAACAAGCGGAACACCGGCTGCCCTCTGAAAGACTCTGTGTTACATCATCAAAACAGACAAAATGCCAGAGAGAAAAGTCGCAGCGATTAAAAGATTGAGGATTTTGGATTAGATTTGTTGAAGCTTTGCTCATCTGTGTTTAGCGTCTTTAAAGACGTCGATTCTGAGGGCCGGTTTGGACTCGACATATTTTCCATGATAAGGCACGGGAAACATGGGGGGCGGAGGGGACTGTGGTTCACGTTCAACATCAAACTCGTTCAGCAGAAACACACCAGAAGCTGCCTTTCAGTTTCACTGCACATCAGTCACATTCAGTAAAAAGAGGTAGATTAGAAAGTTTCACTCTTTACTGCACTAGCAGAGCCTTAAGGCAACAAACTTTTCAACTCAATAACACAACAGAATTATTATAAGTCTAGAACGTGGACGACATGAAACTTGAACCACAGGAAGGGGATTATCGATGGATGCACAAAGAAAAGTCAGAAACTAAATCTGGGAGCCTCTCTTCAGTCAGAATTGATATTTTGGGAAATATTCTTATTCTTTATGTTAGAAATTGAAACCAGATCAACAAGAGCCTCTAAACCTCACTAGCAACTGATAATTTGGATACAAACAGTCAATATAACAAGCATATTTCCCAAAAAGTGTATGTGTATGTGTGTGCGGTGTGTGTGTGTTTGGTTTCCATCCAGCTCATCTGAAGAGGTGACTCGATGGCTTGTAGTGCAGTGTGAGTTGGCGGGAGCTGTAGCCGGACAGTCCAACGCCCATGAGGCCCAGCAGGAAGGCCATGCGTGGCATGGCGGGACCCTCCCGGCTCTGCAGCACAGTCTGGGCTGCCTGTGTCTGAAAGAAAGAGCAGCAGTTGTCACCACTCATGCAGTCACTCTGGCAACCAATCATTGCCACCAGGGACAATGACAGCTTAGGCAGGGTGTCAACGGTGCTCATCCTGATTCTGACCATGGTGGAGTCTGCGATGAGGTGACCCCCATGGGCCTCATCCTAGTGATGGTCTTACCACAATAGATAAAAATTCAGTTACATTCATTTATTCTTGTATGTTTGACTTATATTAGCAAACTCCCAATTCCCAATGAGACTGTCTGAAAAGTTGGCAGTGTTGTTTTGAGAATTATCAAACATGACTTGACATGACACAGATAAAACAAACACAAGCTGTTTACTGTAGGTTTCTAAAGCCAGCTGTACATCAGGGTAATTGGGAACACAGATCTCATGTTATTCCTCTGCAGATCCAATTAGAGGGCATTTAGCTGACCCTGGAGAGCTAAGGCATCCCTGATTCAAATCCATTCAAAGATGGGCTGCTGTAATCCTCTATTCTAAATCCTGCTTCCACAGTCACACACACTCAAACTGTGCACAGTGATGAGTCAGTGGTTTCTTTTCTAATGAGCCTTCAGTTTATTGATAAGAAAA
Organism: Parambassis ranga; assembly: GCF_900634625.1. NCBI lineage: Eukaryota > Metazoa > Chordata > Actinopteri > Ambassidae > Parambassis > Parambassis ranga. The sequence goes on from NC_041043.1 coordinate 5,780,872, forward strand.
ATCTACTTTATATCTATGTTAACCTTGATACTATTAATACCAAAAGCAACATCTTGAGATAAAATCCACATTCTGCTTGCTACGGTGCAATCACAGGGACATGTGCAGGGTCTGGACACAGGAGCTCAACAGTTTGTTTATAGTGAAGGCTCTAATGGAATTTCCTCTGCTACGCATGTCCCTTGATTGCCAAGACCAGTCATTAATCTATCCAAAGAAGAAAATCATCTTACGCACCTGGAGGTATCTAATATATCCAGGGGTCAGTCGAGGGATGCGAAAAAACATTGTTGTTCTCTCCAGTGTTTCACCACAGCAGCCCTCTTCTCTTAGTCCTCGGGGCTCTCTGCTAGGCAACTTTAGCAACAGCAATCCCTTTGCTTCTCGGCCCTGTGTGTCTCTTTGGACTCTGTCTTCTCCTTTGGGCTGAGTGTGGCTACAGCAGTCCTCCCCGGTGCCCAAAGACCCACACACACACTCACACACTCCTCATTACACCAACACACACCTGCACTCTGATGATATTCCCTGGGGCAGTCCAGCCTCTGTTGGTTGTATATAAAGCCTCATTGCATAAGCTGGTCACATGGGTTTGAACAGCATCCGTGTGGGTGCATTTGTGTCAGTGACGGATTAGGAGATGAGGTGGATTATTTTACTGAGAGAAGTTCATTGGCAACTAATTATACAGGGAAGAACGGTACAACCCCATCAAAGGATGACAAAGAGACACCGTAGTGACGTCTGCAGCTGTTTGAACAATTAGGTACAATTAGAAGGTTATCCCAATTACGACAATAGAACACAGGAGCCTGGTGCTTGTGTCGACAGGCAGGCACAAACATTTCACCTGACTTAACATCAGTGCTGATGTTGATGATTCTCAGTCATACAAGTCATTTTCATTCAGAAGGTCAAAGCAAGGCAGCTTCATCAGTTCTGAACTGATCAGTTCTGAACTGATGAAGCTACTTGGAGGGAGCAGTGAAACCTCTTTAAGAAAATTCTACAAGCCCAGTAACTTGCTCCAGCTTTCTGATTGAAGGTAACATCTTCAGTGTTACAGAAACACAGCATGTGCTGGGTTCTCAACTACATGGTAGAAAAGCCTATATATATCAGACATGCAAACTCTGTCCTAGTCACCCTTATTTCACCACACATGAACACGAAAAGTGTGCATTTCCAGGAAACTGAACAAGCCTGTGTGCTTTACGTGGGAATCACAGAGGCATAGCCAGAAATAACACACATTCAGTCAGCTAGAACTCGGACCTGGTGCCAGTGGAAGATCAGGCTTACCTAACTGACAGTGCTGGAGAAAAAGCTCCCTCTGTTGGTCAGTTTAGGGTAGTGCTATGTACAGTCGCTCAAGCTAAAGGACCAGCAGCTCCTGGCCTGTCATTCATCAAGTCACTGACAGACCCAGTTAGAAACATCATTAATCACAGTCAATGGAAATGTTTATTAAATGTTGCTGTACCTAAATAACCATAAGTTCAAAAGATGTGGTTATGAATTCTTCCTGAGTATACTCTTATATTACTGCCGGTCTTCAGTATGTAAAATTTAATACAAAAAAAACATGATCTGAAATTACACAGGCACTTTAAACAGAAGGAGTTGCTAATTTTTAGAGATATAAGATTCTGTTATGAATAATTTAACAATTTAAATCTTTCTTTATTAAACAGAAGATAAATCATTAAACAATCAAGAGAAGCCAGAGAAACTTATATCTATAAATGTTGCTTATTTTGTGAATTTTGTTGCTTAGATGTTACTGTTGGCCCATATGAGAATACGGAGATAATGACTTCCCTAAACATCAATCTTCCATTCTTCAGAAGGTCATGAAGTATTATTTCAGATCTCTGATGGAGTATTACTGCTGTCTTTTATCAAGTGTGTCATATTCCTATAATCTATATAACTTCATCCACAGGCTGGTCATAAGCAGTCTTTACCTCATAATTTGGCACTAGTTGCTGAAAGTAGTTATTTCTTATTCCAGACTTACTTCTAGCACTCATGACTCAGATTCTAGAAACTGGTGAGTGACTTTCCCACATGACTCGAGTAACTGAGCTGATGTTCATCCAACGACAACAAACAGATTTAAATGTACTGTAACTGCATTTATTTTGTGAGTTAGTGGAGGACTTAACCTCTCCATTTTCTTCTATTAAAATGTAAACATCTCTTTTGCACACATACATACATTATTTTTTGAACTCTCTATTAAGGATACTATAAACTAAAGATATTACTGCACGTCAGTTTCATTTCTTATTACTGTACACGATTTAATGTTTATTTTAATTGTAACCATCCTTAAAAGTACATCATGTCAGACTCAATTCTAAAACGTTTGGTTGTGTGACCAACAGGGTAGACAAGGGCAACACTGCAGACAAGGATTCTTCCTCTTGTACCTGATGGCCTTCCTCATATGAAGGTTGAACTTTCCCACATAATCCTCAGTCTTACACACATTAACCTCGATGTTATTGAGAGTGGAGCCCTGCTCCTCCACTAGCATGGCCATGACCAGGAACAGCTCGTGGATCTCCTTCAGCCGAGTCTCCAACTCCACCAGCTCTTTGTGTCGTCCCTTGATGTCGTTCAAGGCCATGCGGCAGGAGCGTCCGCCTTGTGTCTGAAGGTTCTGGGACAGTTCCATCCAGCCCTCCCCACCTTTGTTCACCAGTGAATCCAGCTGATTATCACTGATCTCTGTCCCCATAATGGATGCATGCCTTTGGATCCTCCCCCTGCACATACTCCTCTGCTTTTCCTCTGCCATATTGTAGTCACTCATGGCAGCATGGAAGGCACGGGTCAGAGTGTCATACTGCAGCATGGCGATGCGGCTCACAGCACAGTTGGGGCCTTCTTTCTCCTGCAGCGCTTTGCTGTCCTCACCCAGGGCCTGCAGGTGACTGTACAGAGTCTCTGCACGTTGATGGACCCCTCTTGCAATGGAGTCAGAGTCCTTTTTGAGAAGGCTGAGGCGGCGCATTGAGGTGCCAAAGCGCTCATTGTTGGTGTTCAGTCGGTCCACCTCTAACCTGAGCAAGGAGATCTCCTTGCGGATGGACTCAGCCTTCTTCAGGATATCATCAATAGCTGAGGAGTTTTCAAACACCACTGCTTCCTGAGACAGTGCCACCTTGTCTACATCGTATTGGGACTCATAACAGTCTGGATCATAGTCCTCGTGCTCCTCACTGATGGTCTGCAATCTCTCCAGCATGTCCCGCATTCTGCCTGAGAGGAAAAGAGATCATTAAATACATGGGTGACCTCTACACTTAAGCTGTTGGTCTAATGTTAAAAGGACTGTTTCCTGTACACATGTCTCTTCACATTCTTGCATTTGTGTCAGATTTGGGTTTCTGTGAAGCGTCCACCTTTTATTTATCTAGATTGTTTTAATGAAAAGTTTCAGAGAATTTCAGGCTAGAACTACACCTGGAAATTATTTCACCAAGGAGAGACAGCACACATCTGGATGAAAATATTAATTTGGCCAGTTGCCTTAGGTGGAGCAATAAAGCACAACACATGCTGGGTCATGATTCAGTTGTAGTGTGGTAGCTTTTGGAGCACCACAAAATTGGAAATTCAGATACACAACACTTTATTAATCCAGATGGGCAATTGATTTATAACTATTTATAACAAATCTTGATAGATTAATACAACATAATACTGTATATACACAGATTGTTTGGTTTTGAGTTGAACTAACCTTACCGAACTGCTGCAACACAATGACTGCTCAGTATCTATCTTTGTATCTTTTGTGTACAGCAGTCACAACTCAGTGCAATGGAATGTCTTCATTTAAACCAGGAACAAGGAAAACACAATCTTGGTGAAAACTCAGTTTTGAAACCAGGCTTAGTTTTATGTAATGAAAAATGATCATTTATCTATTGGAGGTTTTCATAGATTTATTGTCATTTTATGCTGCACAAAACTCCCAAACAGTGGTACTTGAATGATGAGGTTATCTTGACATACATTCTAGGCTTCACATCCATTTCCTCATTCCCTATTGGTACAAACAGTTCTAAAAGCTGCAGTAAATTATGAAATGTTTAAATACATCATTCCTCCTCAATCATATAACTTTCCAAGCTGTCTTTTATTAAATGAGTCTCGTCAGTTATCCTGTTGTCTCCAGGTGGGAGCACTTTTCCTGAGAAACATCAATCAGACATCATTAACTCCTACATTATATCGTCTTACCTCTTTGGGTCGTTGACTACAACAGCACAAAACCAAGGAGATCCTCTGTGTGTCTCATCTGAAGTGTTCAGAACAATGCGCATGGTAAAGCATCTTGTTGTATTCTGATGGAGGAAGTTAGCTGTCAGCTTTCTGCTCAGCATGTCTGTGACTGCCACCCCTTCCCTGGTGACAGATTTAACCCTTCCCACGGCATCACACTACCTACTTCCTGGAAGGTAGATGCATTTTTTTCCAACTTCTGTTCAGAGCAAATTAAACACCTGGAACAAGTGATCGGGGGAAGTCTGAGGACTTCCCAAGGCACAACCAGCTGGCATGTTTGTTAAGTGATAGCACCTGTGTGTAGATGTGTAGGGGGTAGTCAGAGATAGAAGCCAATCATCAGCTGGATCAATGCCTACAGTGTGTCTCTGGTTTTGAGTGAGAACATTAATGTTACATTTAATTCTTAGTTTCACTGTGTAGATGAGGCCCAGAAGAAATTCAGACTGCTGTATTTTAATATATTTTTATATTATATAATGTACAAGACACCACAGAGGAAGTACAACAAAAAGCCTATTATCATACATCATTGCATTAAGTGTGATCCCAGCCAACAATAAATCATAAAATATTTAATTAGGATCGCCCCTTCACAGGAGACTATGTGGTCAACACACAATGGCTTATTCATATATCAAGCACAGCTCTACATTTCATAATTTATATGCACTGTGATTCTGAAAACACATTTCAATCAAAAGGAATAAATTGTTCACCATTTAAAACCTTTCAGCCTTATGTGAACTATCATCCCTACTCTACTGGTGCATTAATGTGTAGTGGTCAAGTACGTGACCTGTGACGTGGCAGTTTACTGTATCAGGGACCATTTTGTTCAGCAGCATTCAACACGCCTTCTACAAAGTATTTCTGGGAGTTCCAGCAGCTATTTTCCCACATGGAGACTCAGCAGGCTGTAAAAACATCACAATATTTTCAAGTCTGCATCACAGCCCAGTCTGGGAGGAATTGAAGGTGGTTTGAGGTACCCATCTCAAACCTTACATACAAACATGAGGGAATTCCATAAATACAGTTGATTTGTTGTCTGCCGGTCAGTGCAATACTTGACTATATGACTTATGACTATACCAGCAGAAACCAATGCACTGTATATCAGATGCTGTGTGCCAGAAGTACCAGGATGTTATATTGCATCTAGTCAAAATCCAGCATGCTGATCTGACCCACAATGCATGGTGCACAGACCATGTTAAGATCATAACAATAAGTTACCTGAGCTATAAGAAATTTGTTTCATCGGACTGTAAAAAACCTTTACCCTTCTTGCCTTTAACCGAAGGCCATAAATATATTTGTTGTAGGATTAAAGAACACGTTCTAAGGATGTCACTCTAGTGCTCACTGCAGTCATTAGTCGACACATGGAAAGCAGCTGCAAAACATCTTTTTAAATGGATTGTTTCTGTCGTGACGTTTGGCCTTGGAAAGCTTGACGAGAGCCTCCTGTATGCCTTCATCCGTCTTCTGAACATTGGTCTGGATGGTGTCGAGCATGGGGCCCTGCTCCTCCACCAGCAGGGCGATGTCCAAGAATATCTCATGGATGCCGTTGATGCGGGACTCCAGGTCAATCAGCTCCTGGTGACGCTTCTCAATCTGGGACAGAGCTGATCGGGCCGTTTTACCTTCAGTTACAATGTTGTCATTAAAGATGTACCACTGGCCTGTCTCTATCATCTCCTCTAAATCCTCTCCCGTCACCTCACGCCCCACTATCTCCATTTGCCTCTGGATCTGAGCTTTGCAGTTTTCTCGATGGCTCATCTCAGCCTCGTTATAGTCAAACATGGCATCACGAAAGCCATTGCTGAGACAAGCATACTGGGTCCTGGCTATACGTGTGATGGCAGAATTTGCACCGTGCATTTCTTCCAGCTTGTGTGTTGTGCCGTCCATATCACGCAGATGCCCCAGCACCCCCTCAGCTCTCGCCTTTATATCAGCACCAATAGCATTGGAGTCTCTCTTGATGGTGCTCATGGTGGTGGTGCCATGGAGCATGCGGGAGTTCTGCTCGCGGAGCCTTTTCACCTCCAGGCGGATAAGCTGGATCTCTCTGTGGATTTCTTGTGACTGGGAAAAGACTTCCGCCAGAGCGGGGCTGTTATCAAACACGACAGCCTCATGGGGCAACTCCTCCTCCAGGTCCACGTTACTGAAGGAGTCGGAGACGGTGGACTCCGCATATTCCATCGGCTCTACATGGCCGTTGGACATCTCCTGCAGGTGGCTGAGTCTGTCCCTCATGGTTAAGCTGCAGAACAAGCAAAGGTTAAGCTGATTATTGGCAAACACACATTGGTAAAGGATGACTGATTAAATCTGACAGAGGGAACATCAATAATATATTGATGGTGTAAAATAATACAAAGGCATATCACAACATTAGTGCAGTGTAGTCAGAACATTGTTGATTTTTTTACTGACATCTTGTACTCAGATAGCACAGACAGCTAAAAACATTAGCATGCATGTATGAAACGCAAATTTTAAAGTAGCATAATAAGAGCTGCCTTATTATTATATGTATGTCCACCTATCACATTCTGGAATTTCATAACTGTCTTAAGGTTGATAAAAGAACAGGTCACACTCAAGCTCCAACACAACAAACACGTCTAAACACAGCCGGCCTCTTGTTTAAGCTGTGATGCATCTCTTTTCCTTCTTCCTTCTAACCCACCCAGCACCGGCCTAACAGGTTCTCCAGAGAACAGTCTGAGGTGTTCCTTCTCACCAAACTAGTTCTTTCAACTATCAGTCTTTATCCGCATGTTTCACTGTGACTTTTAGTCCAACAGAGCATCACATTCCAGATAGATACGGTTATATCAATGTGGGCAAAAACAAATAAAAATCCATTGTGAGGTAAGGCAGCTGGTGACATCACTGGAAGCCATTACAAAGCCTGCTGGTCAATCTCCTGCATCTGATCCCAGCTGAGAAAAGGCACCAACTACCTGATTACAGCAGTCTTTAGGCAGAAATCCTGTGGGAAGGGCATCTGAATGTAAATTTGAAGTAAAAATTCTTGTTTATATAATCTGCAACATGTCGGACTCAAGATTTCACTTCCAATGACGCAGAAATAGATCCTGGTATATTGTGGGTTACTGGAGGTAAATATGTAGATTAAACACACTAAAAATACTAACATTAATTTTAAAAAGCGTATATTGATGACTGGTTAGCTGCCCACTAGATCAATATGTCACAGGGTTTATCATTTCATCTCCCTAGGAAAGATTAAAGGAGGCATGCTCACCTGTTTCACTCTGAAGTCCACAGATCTGAAGTGATCAAATGTCCGCTGATGCCAGGTGACCCCGGTGTCTCAGCACCATCCTACAGGTCTACAGTCGACTGCTCTGGACAGTACGCGGAGCAAAATGTCCCCACATGCGTAATGCAGCTATCTTTGGAGCCAAAGCTGGAATTCGTCTGTGGCTTTGTTAGGAAGATGAATTCCGCCACGTCGTGCGACTGCACTGATGTGACTGGAGGAATGAAGCCCGGTTGGTTTGGCCTTCTTGCAGTGACGCCGGTGCAAGGTGTGTGAGCAGCAGGTGTGTGTGTGTGTGTGTGTGTGTGTGTGTGTGTGTGTGTGTGTGTGTGTGCGTGAAGTAACAAACTACACTTGTGTCTTTCAGGATGTTCTTAAACATAGGCCTAACTGCTGAATCAATGTGAGGAGAATCTCTGCATCGATGTTTTTAGCAACATTCCACCAAACACTTTAACCATTGAGGCGCAGTTCTATTCTGGTGGTTTGATGGCTGTGATAACTGACAGAACCACACCCGAGCTGCACTGATCAAGTGACGTCACGACTCTCCCAGCCACGCCCAAATGACTTCAACAACCCTGCATGTGTGTGCATGAGAGTGATTAGTTCATACACAAAAGCCACTGTGATTTTCTCCGTTTCTTGCAACATATTATAGACACCTGCAGATACACGCTTTTTACATGCACCTTTTTAAAGTAGCCTATATTATTATGGCAAATTACTTAAAGTCTCTGTAACCTTGTATTTCTGCACACAGTTTTGATTAAAAGAATTATTAAATTGTGCACAACCTAGATGATACAGAAGAGATGAGTTGGTCAGTGTGGGACAGCTGATTCTCATGTGACTGTACAACTCAGGCCTCCACCCCACAGCCTCCCTCTCTTTGGAGGCTGTCTTTGATCAGTTAATTCCAGTGTGTCTCAGTGATGTATAATAAGACTTAGTGTGATGTTGAGTTAAACAGTTAATTCAAGATACTTCTGGTCTCTGCTTTCATGTGGCTAAATGGGGCCGAAACACAGTTTATTGTCTGTGTCAATATGGGATATCAACACACGTGTTTACAATTGCGAGCCTCTCCGTCATCTGACGGTGCTGCATTCAAGCATCCCTCGGAATTTTAATGATAAACTTTCAACGACCGTGAAAAAGTCATTTATTAGTCAAATATAAACACGTTTCAAAATACATTGCGTATTTTTGTTTTTTTTTTGTTTTATTTTAGATACTAAACGCCTAACGATACGTGGTAATGTGGGAGTAAACGCAGTACCACGCAATTTACCCTGTAGCCTATAATATAATCAAAGCGCTGTGGATTGGCTGGTCATGGGTAACGTGGGGTTCACATTTACCTCCTGTAGAACATGAGTTGGTTTTCAGTCTACGATTTGTCACATGTTGGAGTTTTTAAAGCGTACCGAGCTCTGAGTTTTCATATTTCTGACCGCCCCTGAAAGCATCACACCTCCATCAGGACCCTGTGGCCACCTCAACTTTCTTTTTGTTTCTCCTGGAGGAGCACTACAGCCAGAGGAGCTCACAGAAGACAAAACTAACCAGGCACCGGTTTAAAAAGGAACGACAAAAGAAACGACAATGAAACTGGCTTTAATTCGCAGCACTTGTGGAAGTCTTCGGGTACATCCAGGACATCCAGGAAGCAGACTTAGCGGCTTGTCGCGGAGATGTGTGCCCGCTGGTTTCGCTAACAGTCGGCTGATCCTCCGGACTGCCAGCGCTACCTCCAGGAGCGGCGGCACCAGTCCGAAAATGACCCTCCACTTTGGGCAAAAGGAGGGAATGTTTGAGTGCGACGGTTCAGTGAGGTGAGATATCAGAGTTCATTCACACTGTGAATTACTTTAAATTCACATTTAAAATATGTGTCAATAAATTAAATCCGATGATCGACACTGAGGTGAACATTAGACGCTACTTCCTGCTTCACCGGCATTTTGGCTTTTGGCTCTCAGCCAGTTGTGCACGTGTCCCCCCCCGGTGTGATGAGGGGGACCTCCGCCAGCTGATGTAACATTTCTGCCTTGTTGCCAAACAAGCTAAGCTAACATGAGCCTCTGTTCACAGACAACAAAGCTAAAAGACACAAGTGTGGTCAGAGTGATGCTGCACAGTTTTACTGTAACATTATTAGCCATAACAACAAGGTATTTTTTACGTGTGGTCACCATTTTATTATTATAATAATAATAATATTTTTTATACATTGTTTTCTATAATCTATAATATAATTGTGTATCAATACACAATAGATTATGCAGTTAGTTAGGTTGAGGTGTTTTGATGTATTTTAATCAATGTTTACATTTCAGTTGAGAGATATAGGTCAGTGTGTTAGTTGTGTATATTAGCCCCTCCCCTTGGCGCATGCGCACTACATGCCAACCAAATGCCAACTAAATTACGGTAACAGTTCTGGTAGGTTGTGGTTTTCCACTTATCATCTTTAAGATTCAAATACCGGAAGCAGTTTTTACATCTTGCAAAACTGAACATACCGGAAGTTCATTAACTGAAGAGATTGATTGATTTTTGATTGATTGATTGATTAACCAGCTGTAGGCTGTGGTCAGCACGTGCCTGGACATATAGCTATAGTAAATGTACATAAGCTGCCTCCAATGCAGATAACACACTTAGCTTTGTCCTGTCTAGAAGGCTACATTATTAGCTACATAATCATTTTCTTTTCTCCCTTAGTGAAGTGGTTCAGAGCACCAAGGAGGCCATGATGGCTCTGCAGAGAAGAAATCCAGCAATCCAACCATTATTAGTCATTCTACAGGTATAACAACAGTAACGTACTGTCTGATTTGTCTTACTTGTTATAAAACAATTGCAAGTGACAGCCTGTCTGGAAATGCTGTCAGGATTAGTGTTAAAGCAACCTTTACTACTATCAGGTCTTTGTGTCTCTCACAGCGTGATTTTTCTCCTACAGGCAGGTGAAGATGACAGTGTGTTGGAGATGAATAAGAAAATGGCAGGAAAGGTATTTTCTTTTCTTTTTGCTAGTCCTTCATGTATTCCTTTTCACATATCAATCTATACATAACAGCTGTTCATCCTCTTTTATTCTGAATGTCCACAGATCGGGGTAAATGTCACTCAGGTTTGCCTGGCAAAGAGGTGCAGTGAAGATGAAGTAGGTGACTCACATTTGGTTAATCTTCGTCATTGTTGTTTCGGAAGTCTCTGCATGATTTATCCCCCTCTGCTGCATGCCATTCAGTTTCAGTCAAGACTTTTATTCTGTAAAGCTATTAGGCTGGTATTTCACAATTCTTCAATGACTAATCTCCATTTCCTATCAAATTTAGTAACTCTATGCACTGTGATTGTGCCATGTCTCGCTGTGCTCAGCTGTTCTTGACAAAAGGGACACCTCAGACATTTGAGCTGGTGGTGTTGGCCTTAAATGAACTCCACTGCTCTACTTCTACCCTTCCCCCACCCTTTCCTCCTTTTTTTTTCTTTTTAACTGGCTTATGGGATTTACACTGGCTTGTAAAATTAGTTTAGCAAATGACTTTTCACATGTTGGTGTTAAATCTTTATAGAGTAATACCTGAGCCTTTCTATTATATTTGCAATATTTTGACTGACTGTACTTTTTGTGTATACGAAGATTGTAGAAGAGTTGCTGAAACTGAATGATGACCCCAAGGTGCACGGTGTATACCTTCACCTCCCCCCAGCTTCCCTTACCAGTCGAGTGCTCAACACACTGAAGCCTGAGAAGGACATAGACGGGTAAAAAATGCAGATATATAGTGTACATAGTTTTAAAAAAAAGTATACTTAGTCTTTTAATCCGATGTGTTTACTACTCAGGATATAAAAAATATAATCAATGGGACCTTAGCAGGTTTAAAATTGTGTGAATGCAAAGATGAACAACAACACCTGCCATAAAACACTATGTCCTTGTATAACAAAAAAGAAGCAGAAATGGAGAAGCCAAAAACTGTAAACAAACTAAAAACTATTACAGTTGCATGCAGGTAAATGTTGATAAGCACAGACAGATTAACAGATTATTATTATAGGATATTTTCCTTAAAAATAGCTTCAGTCGGCATGTTTCAGCAGTCACAAGGCAAAATGTGGCTGCACGTTGTGTGTGATTCACTCACATGATGTGTCAAACTTGACCCAAATCACAAGGGACTGCACAGAATTAGGACTAAGTGTACAGGTTGTGTCTTCAGCGGTCAAGTATATGAGATAAATTGGCGAAGCACCCTTTAAAATTATCACAAATTGAAGAGGAATGGTTCAGTCAGGGACAAATTATATAAGACAAATTCATAAAATGAGGAAAAAATGATGCATGATACTTAAATTCATGTGAGAAAACTCTTTATGAATGGAAGCTTAGCTCTTTCTGAAATGACAAACACAAACGTTTTTGCTAGTGGTAATTAAATTTGTATTATGGATGTGCATGCATTTTTAGCTTTAATACATACTTGTCTTTGTCTTGTTACAGCATGTCGGATCTGAATTTGGGCCGCCTAGTACGAGGAGACCTGAGCAAAGGCTTTGTGCCGCCTGCAGCCAGCGCTGTTTTAGATCTGTTGGAGAAACACGGTGAGTTGAACAGCAGCCCGGTAAATTGTGGCTACAGTTCTCAACCTCAGTAGTGCAGGTTCATTTTAAACCTGTCCAGTTTAAACCTGTGCCCTTGGCTGCATGTTGTCTCCTTCTTTTGTTCTCTTGTTGCTTTCTGTCTCTCTTCAGCGTGTACTTTAATAATATGCAAACAATGCAGCTCAAAGGAGTAAAACAGTGCATACATTTATATTTAATCAGAACACTTTAAAAAAAATGTATTGTTCTTTTGGATTTTAGATTCTTATAATATATATTGTGAAACATACCTGCAGGATCTTAGAGTTCATTTTTTCATTCTGAAACTATTTTTAAAGTTTGACCCTTAAAGCTCAATTAATTTTAAGGTTTCAAATAAAGATTCTCTGGTTTTAAAAAATGATTTCTACTAAATTTACTGTAAACATGCAGTCATGTGAAAATATTACATTTCTCCTCTTGTGTCATAATTGCCTTTGTGTCCCAGCAGCATTGACTGAATCCTTTCCTCTTTAAGTAATTTACAAAGTACAGTCTTTAAACACTGGAAAACAAATTATTCTGGGCATTTTATGGATGAAAACCTCCAGTGACCAATCTGAGATTCGGTCAGAGAGCAGGGGGAAAATGTCAGGGGTTACAGTTACATGTGTAATGAACCCATGTCATAACTTTAACTAAAATATGAACCACAGGAAGCATGTAATGATTGAACAGAGGAAGATATAGCTGCTGATCCTTCTGTAGAATATTATCTGTTGTTGCAATATGATATGAAATGCAGGAAAAGTAAGCAGAGGATCGACCTGCAGAGTTGCACTGATTGTTTAATTGTTTCCACAGATGCTCCTTTGGAAGGAAAAACTGTGTTGCTGGTTGGAGGAGAAGAACCCTTCCAGCTTTCTCTGCAGTGTCTGATTGAAAGAAGTGGGATGATGGTTGTAAAGAGTTGCTGGAATTCACAGAGCCTACAGAGACAGGTGAGTTAATTTGCACGGTGCACTTCATCACTGCTGTACTGATCTCACTGTAGTGATTGTGTCTGACCACATGGTGGCAGTGTCTGTGTTTCTTAAATGTGATCCGTTTAAATTGAGCTGTTCTGCTGTTGGAAAGCAGTAGTCTACATTCATGTTTTTTCTGCAGATGTTTTTGGGTCTTTTTCACTTTCCTAGTTAAATTCACATTTCTTTTCTTGTCCTTTCCTTTTCCAGGTGATGCAGGCTGATGCTGTGGTGCTGCTGGGTGCAAATATGGACGTTCCACCCATGTGGGTTAGACCAGGGGCTGCTGTCATTCGCTGTGAGCCAGCTGTGGAGACAGGTACGGCTGATTACATAACAATGATCTAAATCATTGATTATAATGTAGGCAAATGTTTAACCCTTTGTTTGCATATGTGTGTTCCGGTTAATTTTTCCGTTACTCCTACTGTTTTTCTTCTTAGATGATGGCATGTCCTCAAAATCTGGGATGGGATACCTCACGGCAGCCTACAGAACACAGGTGCATCTTTTTGTTAGCATCTCTTTTTGCTCACTATATTCTGCTTTAATGCTTCTTCTAAATGTTCTCTTTTTTTGTGTATTAGAACGTAGTGCGTAGTTGTGGTCGGTGGCTCCAGGATCAGCAGTACCAACCCTGGAGTCTGCGCAGCCTCAAACTGCAGCCTCTCACCCCTGTACCAAGGTAAGAGATTGCTGTGTGTTAAGGAGGTGTTGCCCTTACATCAGATGCTTTAACATAAATGCATCTGACGGGTCTGTTTGTCTGTTTGACAGTGACATAGAAATATCCAGAGCTCAGACCCCCAAAGCAGTAGATCAGCTGGCTGAGGAGATTGGTTTGCTACCAGATGAACTTGAAGCCTATGGGAGAAGCAAAGCCAAGGTCCGACTCTCCCTGTTGGACCGCCTCCACTCACAGCCTGATGGAAAATACGTACTGGTTGCTGGGTAAGCGTAACACCAACAATCATCTTGTGACTTATGACGCTACAATTGCCGTCATGTAGTGCATGCTAGCAAATACATAAACATTTGTCATTTCTATGTGCCTAGTATAACTCCAACCCCGCTGGGGGAAGGTAAAAGCACAGTGACCATCGGCCTAGTCCAGGCACTCTCTGCCCACCTCAAGCTAAACTCCTTTGCTTGCCTCCGACAGCCTTCCCAGGGGCCAACTTTTGGGGTTAAAGGTCAGTGATAAAGTCTATAAACCTCTGCTTATTCTGGTTGTAATATGTGCTTTTCCACCTCTAAACACTGTTTGTTTCTCCTCACTTAAAAGTTCATCTGTCTAAAACTTTCATATGACATTTACATTGTTAAACTTTCTCTAACAAAATACTTACAGTTGGATTTGGACAAGCCCAGAAGCTAAAATGTTAGGAATGTTTTAAAGCAACTAATGTTTCATACTTTGCCTTTGACTGTGTTACCCCTCCTTTGTGCCTAGGGGGAGCTGCAGGAGGGGGATATGCCCAGGTCATCCCCATGGAGGAGGTAAGACACGCAGACAGACTCACAGAGCTCCTCAGCAGGACAAACTTGGGCTTCAAAGACCTGACACTCACACTAGTTTGTACAAAAGGACACACAAGTATACATTCCTGACCCCTGGAGCTGTGACTACAGGCACTGTCCACAAAGCCAGAGGGAAAGGAGGGGTGGGTCTCTCATCTCAGCCTATTGCTCCAGCTTCTCACTGCTCTTGTGTAAAAAAAAAATGACAGATACTGTTGCCTTAAATCAAATGGCTCATGTCAAACAGAGAGAAAATGTGTCATAATATTTTTAAGGCAAAATCCAAGCTAGAGAAGTTGACTTGATTTGAACCAACACCTGATATTCACTGTTGTTACTACAGCATTTACCTCCTACTGTGACAGGGTTTATATCCAGTCCTACATAGTGTAACTGTAATAATATACCCATACCTTGTATGCGTGTTTATCTACCCTTCAGTTCAACCTCCATTTGACTGGGGACATTCACGCCATCACAGCAGCCAATAACCTGGTGGCAGCAGCCATCGATGCCAGGATGCTCCATGAGGCCACGCAGTCAGACAAGGTAACTGTGTGGTGACCTGAGGTTTATCACTGTCTGCTATGAGTAGATAATGATTAGATCTACTGTCCTCAAAGAACCCTCCTGTCTGCACAAAGAATAATCTTGTTATCTAAATATCAGCATGAACATTTGCATGTACATGTGAAAATAATAGTTTGCCCTTCTTTCACAAAGGCCCTGTTCAATAGACTGGTCCCATCAGTAAATGGAGTCAGACGATTCTCACCCATCCAGATCTCCAGGCTGCACGTAAGTATAAACACTCCGCAGCCAGAATCACAAACATCAACAATCAGCCCCCTTAAAACCAGGCGTGTTTCTCCACTAGGGGGCCTCAGTAAACCTTCATCTAATTTTGCCTCTCTGAATATTTGATTACGTCTGACAAAGTCCCTGTGTGTTTATACAAGCAACAGTAATGCAGTTTTATGTGGTATTGATGAAGAATTTGTAGATAAAATATAGAAAGGTCAGCAAAACCGGAGGGAAAGACTTGACTCATAAGTCAACAGTGTTCGTCTGTCGTCTTGCATGAATGTCTCTGGGATGAGAGGTTGAAAGGACTATAAAATATTTATGGTCTTAATGGATAGAGTGGAAGATAAAGAGTTTTGTTTTTAAGCACACTGAACCCCCTGAACTTGACATAAAAATTGATTTTGTTGTCATTTTTGTACTGATATGGACATAGTTTTCTGAATTTTTAGACACACCTAGAGCGAAGGTTTATCCCAAGTATGATCTAAACACTTGCATAGAATCCTTTAACCTTTATTTTCTCCTTGATTCCAGCGTCTCGGCATCAACAAAACAGATCCTGCGTCTCTCACACCACAAGAAGTCAGCAGCTTTGTGCGCCTTGATCTGGACCCTTCAAAGATCACCTGGCAGAGAGGTATTTCTGTTCAAATTGTCCATGTACCATTTTATCTGGTGGCACCAGGACAGTATTCTCTGTACTGCAGTAATACTGGAACAAATGCAATATCATGACCATCACACAAATTAAATGGGCATCAGAGGCATTTGGCAAACATCCTATGCTCTTTAAGGCAGTGTCATACTTCTGAGGAATGTCACATGCAGTCGTGATATAGGATGTCCTTTTCAAGATACAGTAAAAATGAATGTACCTAATGTTAAAGTGTTACAGTCATCACTCACAAGGTAACAAATGTGGATATAATAGCTGTGGGAATAGCCGTCACAGTGGTTGCCATGTTGGTTTAAAGTGAGAACAACCAGCCGGGTGCTGCTATGACTGATGGGGTATTTACTCTGGCAGCTCCAGAGGGCAAATCTTATAAGACAAACCCTGGAGATTAAAAACAGATTTACCACCTAGTGTCATGTGGGTGTGACCGTATGCTCATAAAACAAACTATGTTTTTCTTTTGTGTGACTGATGTGGTTTTCTGGCTGATTGTAACAATAATGCAGATGCATGGTTGCCAGTTTCTAGCCACATTATTGCTGAGTGAAGAAACTCTAAGTTGTAGTAAACCCCTCATACTGTTGTATAAACACTTCTAATGTATCACTACCGGCTACACTCAACAGAGAGATATGGGTGTGACTCTTAAGGTACAAACTGCCATTGAGGCTGAGGTGGTTTATCTGTCATTATGTTATGTCACTTTTCTTGCTTAATGTTGTAGATTTATTGTTTTTATGCAATTTAATGTCTTTTTTGTGTTTTAGTTGTTGATACAAATGACCGTTTCCTGAGGAAGATCACGATAGGACAGGCCAGCACAGAGAAGGGACAGATAAGAGAGGTATGCAGCAATGGTTACATTACAATCTTTAGTGTTGCTTAGGCAGGTGGGTCACATTAGCATCTTGTAGCATGTGATGACACCCACCTGGCTCTTATAGTAATCCCACCATTAATCACAAGGCTATAAACATGTTTATTCCTGCTGTACTATTAGCATGCAACAACATGATTTGAGGAACTGCTGGTGGTCGCTGCTCTATTGTCTTCATTTCTGCAATATAACCATGACAAAACAAAAACCTTCCCCTCCACCCCTTCCTCTTCGCGGTACTGCGCAGATGTATTTCATCTGTATATCTGTAGTGACGACAGCTAAATGAAATTCTGTAAATAACACTTGTTGTCAATGGGAAGCAAGCTGGCCTAAGTGAAAGCAAATGTTTAGAGAAAAATGACCCGCCCATACACACACACACACGGACACACCTGGAACAGCCTTGGAGCTAGTTCAGCATATGCTTATATTTACTGCCATCAGTTCATCCATTCCGTTTCCCTTTCAATCCCCTGCCTCTACCACCTTCCTCCAGTGCTGGATATACTATAGCCCCTCAGGGTATTTATCACTGGGAGTGGGAATAGAAATCTTGTGCTCCTTGGTGGATTGATGTGGTTTAAGTTATGTTTCTTTATTTGGGGAATGTGGACTGGAGACTAGTTTTCCATACTGTTCCCTGTGTGTAGCTTCACTTATCACATTTTTTTTCTCTTGTCTTTTTCTTCTTCGGGTCACCTCAAAATGAATTTAACAGCTCAATGGTTTCTTTTTTTATCACTCCAAAATTAGGCCATGCCAGTAAATCTCTTGGCCATTTAATAAACCCGGTGACTGGTATCTGAGGAAAGTTGCCAGGTGTTTTGCCCACAATATTTAATTTACTTATTATCATCATTACTGAGTTTTTTTATTTTGAAGCTGCAAGCTTCAGATTCACACTGGTGGTTGTGGAACTAAAACTCCATATTGATTTTCCTTTCCTCACTTCCTCAGACTGGGTTCGATATCGCAGTGGCCAGTGAGATCATGGCCATCCTGGCTCTGGCAGACAGCCTGGAAGACATGAAAAACCGACTGGCACGCATGGTGGTGGGAACCAGCCGATCTGGACAGCCAATCACAGCTGAGGACCTGGTGTGTATTAATGTGTGATCTTTTCATTCATTTAAGGAGTGTGAGAGAGTAATCCCCCTAGATTTCAGTTCAGATAAAATAAAATGAGCAGATTTGAAGTTAGTGATGCACATTTTCTGCTACTTAGTTCGGTTGTTATTATTGTTAGCTGATTTTATTAATCGCTATGGGCCATAGCAGTGTATTAAAACACAGTTGTCGAATTAATGCATTACAGGTTTCATATTTTCCATATTTCCTCTGTTAGAACTGATAAATGTCACGTGACTTGAGTCATTTGACTTGAGACTGAATGTTGCTTGTAACCCCTGCAGATAAGAGCAATGGGCAGTTATGGTTGTTAAATATTTCTGCGTAGTATGTCCATATTTATTATTTTCATAAAATGTTTTACAGAAGGTCCATTCAGCTGATTTCCCTGATCACCTCCCTTCTTCAAAATATGATGTTGAACAGAGTTTGCACCTCTCACTGGAGCACATTGTAGGGTCAGCTGGCTCTCGTTTCTCCCTCATGTCACTGTGCTGTTTCAGAGCTGTTGAGGAGGATCCCCTATAAAGTTACATTATTCTTTATGATTTGGACAGGTTGTAAAAACATTACTGCACATTGTGCCTGGATTGCTGACAAGGCATATTTTGACAAGCATAAAGGCGAACATGAACTTACAAATCCACCGAAGAGCCGTTTATCATGTTTAGAAGTGTTAACCCTTCTTTACATTATCATCAGGGTAATGTTTTGCCTAAATCCAGATGACCTCCTAAGGTTTCCAGCCACCACCCTCATTTTGTTCTTCCCCTCCATCAGGGTGTGAGTGGAGCGCTGGCAGTGTTAATGAAGGATGCCATCAAGCCCACACTGATGCAGACCCTTGAGGTAAGAAACGCACATAACCCCACTTAAACAACCATTATCCTGCTCAGCTGAGCATCTTTTGAGGAATGTCTTGTGAAATCAATTGTTTACCTGAGCTGCCCTGAGAAAAGGGCTTATTCCACCGAGAGCTTTTAAGAAAGGATGATGGATCGACCTACCTTTCCCTCCCATGGCTCTTTATCTTGATGTCAGAGCAGAGCTGTGCGGTGGACAGGTGGAGCTCTCGGGCAGGAGATCCACACGATCCAGTTTCATGCAGCTGTGCTAAGGAAACAGTTTAAATCGGGTGTGACGACTTATACCATAACTCTTGCCTCTCACAACATCTGGCTTTCATTATGCTTTTGAGACATCGCCATAAGATGAACAGACATGTGATCACACGCAGACATTAACACACGCACACAGATAAATCTGTAACACTGGGCTAGAGGCTGTGATTATGATTCAGTTTAACCTCTTCTTTAGCTTTTGGAGTTTTGGGCTTGTTAAAATTATTGTAGTTATGTTTGCATTGGTGGAACCAGAATGTTTGTAGCTTTGAACGAGTGCATCCTCCTTACATGCAGAGTGGTTAATCTTCCACCATGGCATTCCTTTATGGCAGCTCAGAAAAAAACAAAAGAACACTGTCTGTAGAAAGAGCCTGTATGTTTCTGTATTAAAGTGACAGCCACTAAAAGTTCTCCCTGCAATGTAAATGTAAACACTTTTTTACTCCACTGTCAGGACCTGATGCCTGATGTGGTGTCACAAGTAGAAATTGTGCTGTCCAGTAAAATAAAGTTACCACAAAACAGAATTATGATAGCATGGCAAACATAAATTGGACTAATGCAGCGTCATAATGTTTTATCCATTGGATCGAAATTGGAGACACATGGCTGATGGTTTTTGGAATTAGCACAGGTAGCATCCTTTGTACAAATACATGTGTTCCAGTGAATCCAGCATACAGTAAATGTAATTTTCCAGAGCGTCAGTACTGACGTAACAGGAAAATCAAATAACCAGCACCGGCGTAACATCTGTCATACTGCTAATGCTGTGTCAGCACAGGGGCGCACACATTGTCCATGGCAAACGGTGGACAGGAAAAGGTAGTGCAGAGTATTTAAGAAATAACGGGAGATGCAGCATAGACAGGTGGATGGCCAAAACATCTGAGACCAGCATGTAGGCTACAGTCTTTATCGTTTTGGCCCAAACCTTTTCTCACCCAGAGCCTGAAACACCGTGTCTTAGCATTTTGCTAAGTGCAGCTTAGGTTCTTTTCTATTTAGGTAAAGAAACAGTTCTGCTTCAGATAACAGCTTTTGTCTGTTTTGTCGTATGTAGCTATTTTTCGTCTGTTTGTTCCTTGTTGGTTTTGAACAGAAAGCTTGATTACATGGCTAGGCGGGGAAAATAAACACAGACTGCCCCAGATTCTGTATTTTCAAGGGTGCAGAGGGGGTGGAGTGTCCTACACAGCAGAGATTTGGTTACTTTCTGTTTTTCTGGAGGAAGCATTGCGGTCCTGTTGTGTGAAACCGTTTCCTGTCTGGGTTTCCTGTGATTCTGGTCAGGGAACTGGTATCAGGACCAACAGGGCCTCGGAGCTCCATGAGAAATTTCCATCAAGCTTGACCGCCTGTGCCCTTTTTGCCCTTTTCACTTCATGACTGTGGTGAATGCAGCCGCACTCATGAGAACAGAGCTGGTGTATGGAAGCGAATGTGTTTGCGTTGCAGCCTGCATTTCTGTGTTGTAGCACAAGAAGAAAAAGGGATAGTAGTTGCACGCACTTGTTGTGTACGTGTCTGTTAAACAGACCTCAGTTTGTCAAACATCCTGTCTACGTGGGGTCTCACAGAATGACTGCAGGGATCTTTCCTGGAAGGAGGCAGTAGCGTGTACAGGTTTTCAGAATTGAGTCCATGGGCTTCAAAGAAAAGGTTTGCAATATTGTCGTAGTTTACCTCTGCTCTGCAGCTGGGATAATAGACAATACAAGAGATGCACAAGATGAGGAAATGGTGGCGTGATATTGGACTTCCTGTTGCCCCCCCTCCCCATTCCATTCTCCACAAAGTTAGACTTTTCACGTATTTTGTGGCCCTGTTTGTGGCTGATGCATTCAGGGGTTGGAAACTCAGATGGAAATCCACAAACTCTTTGGCGAGTATGAATGTTTCTGTGAAAAAGAGAAAAGGATATTTCCTTTTAATATTTTTGGTGTGAATAAAGGCTTCAGAAACCTCTTTCTGCTTGACTTTGTGCTGTTAGTTTACATAGCCCCATAGAAAGGTGGCAGCTTTTGTCTGAGCTTTGTTGAAAAGTTGATTTACTCCTTCGAGGGAGGCTGTTTATGCAGGCAGAGGGAGAGGTATGCAAACAAACGCTCAGAAAATCATGCTAGGCCATCCCATCCTTCCTTTTTCCTCTCTCTCTCTCTCTTAAGGAATTCACATTTGGTGTAACAAAAGGTCAGCTGGCTTTGCACAGTGTTTTTTCTTAACCAGTTTTCTGAGTAATTGGTCTTTTTAGAGGCTGTCAAGAGTGCAGCAGAGGGATTTTTGATCTTGAAGTGTAGACCTTTGCTTGGCAACTCCTTTCTTTCAGGGCTTTTCTTGTGTAAGCAGGCTGCACACTGCAAATGAGATTTGAATTATTCAAAGCCTCTAAGGGTTTGTCTGCAGCTGTGAGGCAGTTTGCAACTAGAAATTGTGTGCAGTATTTTTTCTATTATTATTATTTTTATTTCCTAGATTTCCTTAACAGTGACTGTTCTCCTTCCAAAAGGCCAGTCTCCATTGTTTTAACAGGAAAATTCCATTTAAAATTACTTTTTTGTTATTGTTGGTTTCAATAAGTGACAAACAACCACTCAAATGCTGCTTCAATATGGCGTCTTGCAGGGCATGCTGGTGTTGTATAATTGGGGTTTGCCCAGTTATATAACACCAGCTTCCACAGAACAGCAAGGTGCTACAGTCCCATGTTAAACAGGCTATGTGTTAAGGGCTATTGATGTTAGCAAAATCTGACAAACATGACTGAAGCAATACATTTATTAAATAACTCTTCAACTAAACAAAGAAGAACTTCTACCCCAGCTCTGCTTTTAAAATGTGAGCCTGAGCAGAGCTTA
The DNA here is from genome assembly GCF_900634625.1 of Parambassis ranga. Classification (NCBI taxonomy): domain Eukaryota; kingdom Metazoa; phylum Chordata; class Actinopteri; family Ambassidae; genus Parambassis; species Parambassis ranga. The sequence continues at coordinate 5,803,105 of NC_041043.1, forward strand.
TGTTTATTGTAATTCATACTGCCTTAGTGTTCTTGTTTATAGTTGTTAGACTGGACAACCTTGCATTTGAAGAGCTCCCCTAGTGTGTGTGTGTGTATTCAGCCATTAGGGGCTAATCCAAATCAACAGGGGCAAAGAGAAACCTGGCTCACTGTCAGGTTGGCACGCCAGTCAAGTACCTCTTAACTTGTGCCTGCTGTTTAGACAAACAGACAGCCAGCCAAAGTGCATCCACACTTCGATATTTATCCTGAGAGCTTGACTGAAAGATGTTGGATTTAGTTTGAAAGAAGCGGTTAGTCATTATCTAAACATGGTCGGGTGAGTTGCTGTGGGTTACACTGTTCTCTCAACTCCTCCTGTCTGTTTGTGTGTGTCTCTAATTGTTGCAGGGTACGCCAGTGTTTGTCCACGCTGGGCCTTTTGCCAACATCGCCCATGGCAACTCCTCGGTGCTAGCAGACAAGCTGGCTTTGAAGTTGGTCGGACGGGATGGCTTTGTGGGTAAGTGCACACACACTCACAAGCATAGAATGTTTGGGGATGAGAGGTCTTAGCTGAAGGCCTAGAATTCCCTGATGTGTTAGAGTTTAAGGCCAAAGCTTCTTCAGGTGGGCACATTGAACTAGAACTTGCAGTGCTTCAACTAGAACCTGTGTTCCTGCTGTTGCCACCTTTGTCCTACATTCATTTTAGTTCTGTTTCTGTCCTACGTGCATCTGGTGGACTAAAACATTGCTCCTGCGTAGCTTTCTAAGAAACCGGTTGAAAGATTGTGTAAAAAGAAAGCACAGCAGAGAGGAAGGAAGCAGGTTGATAATCTTAAGAGCCCCTGGAATGCTTTAGAGTAAACCACACTAGTCCTTTCAACGTCAAAGCATACTTAAATATGTCCATTTTTATCTGTCTTATCTATCCTGCTACTCTCTTTGTGTGTTCATTTACTTTGGCTGCAGAAATATGTCTGGAATGTGTGTGTGTGTCTGTGAGGTTTTTACCAGGTGCATTTAATGTACATGCAAATCTCCTGCAGGCTTGTATTTATGTGAATGTGATGCATGATTTAAAAGCTGTGACGGGTCAAAGGAAAATTGTTTACATGCACCACATTTACTGAAGCTGCCATCTGTGAGTTTTGCAAAAGTGATTGCAGAGTGAGTTCAGGCTTGGATTTCACAACATAGGAGGCTTGCATGGGTTTTATACGTCCACTTCTCTCCACCCCACTCGTTTTCCACCCGTCTGTCTTGTTCCCTCCCTTCCCTTTCTGTGTGTTTGTTACCTGACCCTCAGGTATGCCAGGAACTCAACCTCCCTTCATCTTCACCCCTGGCAGCTGGGATGCATGTGACCCCCCCTTTACTCCCTATCTTACTTCACTCTTTTCCTCGAGGACACATCTTTTACATTTTTCACTAATTGCACACCAAAACGTTAGATTAATAAATTAATAAACACATCTACACATACAGTAAAGCCAATTACAGCAGCTCAGTAAAACTAAGCACAACATAATATGATCAGTAATAAATACAGTACCTCCCATTTACCTCAGACCAGGAAATGACATCACATTTGTTTACCATGTACCAGTGCATGCTTGCTAGCCATGTTAACGAAACATGTTTATAACAACACATTGCATTTCATTAAAATACTGACAGATAGAAGTTGGACATTGTTGTGTATACAGCAGAGTTAATGAGACACAGGGAAAAATGCTAATAAACAGTGCAGCTTTCACTACTGTTGACATGCAGAGCAGCCTTATTGGATTTTGAGGTTGGACTTAGTGAGGCTCTTTGATGTTTTTGGGGGCATTCGAGTAAAATTAATTGCACCATATTGCATAACATGCTGTTGCTAACAATGGCTAAAGTGGCTGGGAAACTGAAGTTTGCGGTAGACTTTCTCATTCAAATTAAATATACTATCTAGTGGTTTGTCTGCATTGTGTTTGTTTACCACTGTCTCCTATGTTAGAAATCAACTTCAATTGGAATTTCTCATAGAAACTGTTTTTATTACTTATAGAATCGAGGCTGAACGCTTAATAAATGAGCCACAATTATATTTATATTACTGCATGTCCCACACTGATGTATAGAATGCTTCTTTAATCATCTGTATTTCAGTCTATCTCTTTCTGAAAAATCTCAACTCTATGTGAACTCAAAGGGATGTGGGGATATTAATGAACTTAGCCGCCACCATGCTTCATCATGTTCAGTATTACAGTGGTATTTTTCAAGTCACTTTGGAATCTAGAGAGAGCCTGCTTTTTCGGGGGGTGCGGGGGGCGGTGGCTGGGAGATGAATTACACATGCCAGATGTGTGCAATTCCTATATCATTATGCGTCTGGAGCAGATAACCCTCCCCCTGATACGGACTTATTGTAACACTCCCTAGACTAGACTTAAAAATCTTTTGGTTTAGACATGTGGTTTGAGAGAAATGGTGATTGAATTCATGCAATGTCAGTCCTCCTGTGATCTGTTGATTTATAGACATGTGTATACAATTATTGTTTTAACTCATGTTTAGTCAACATATTAAATTAGAGAATAGATAATAAAGATTTTCCTGAACTCTGTTGCGTTGTATGGCTTTTAGGTCAATTGAGTACTCACTGATAGGTTAAGATAACTGTTGACATCTATGCCTGTGACGTCAGTATAGCTTAGTTTTAGGATTGTGACTATTTGGTCGTGGCTTTTTATCTGTTTTGACTGTTGATAAGATAAAATAATAAAGATGTTAATCAGAGCAATAATCCTATTACCTTTCAGGCATAGTCTGAAGTACGCACATGGCTTATTGAGGAAAGCAAACAGGACATAGTTGTCCATGTTGTAATGTACTTTGCAGCCTTTATGCCGTTGTTTTTATTGGCAAAGGGGTATTGATACCAATGCTTTGACTGGCAGTACCACCATCCAGCCCTCTCTCATTCCGTTTCTGCTCACAACAACATCGACCTCTTCTTCCCCTCATGCTCTCTGGATAGTTCAGGGTTGTCACACAGAACAGGAAGCTTGCCATTGTTTCCTTACAACATCCTCTCCTGCTTGGTGTAATAGCGTCGTGGGAAGCTCGTCGTATTTATTGTTGTTACTCACTTAGCCGTCGTTTTCATTCTCTCCCCCTCTGCTTTTGCTCTGTTGAGCATCTGTGGTATGAGTACTCCCGCGCTCACTTTGTGGGAGATCCCACAGCTTATGGAAATATCCTCAAACACTGTACATAAGAATGTGATTTTCATTGGCAGGTCAGCTCAGTATTGAGAGCCAAAAGCTCTGGTGTGGTGGTAATAAGAAACACTACACTCTGTCAGTGGTCTGTGGCCAAATAAAGTTACATTCCTCCTACTTTATTTGTTGCCCTTTAGGTAGATGATGCAAAGCTCCAATTCTGGTTAATATTGATATTTATATTCCCAGAAGCCGTTGTTTGCTTGTTGTAAATGTGTATTGTTTTACTGTCTTTTTCTTTTTCTCCGTTCCAGGTGAGTTCTTCATCTTTCTGATTTAATTTGGCTTCTTCTCGCTTTCAGGTCCTTGAATGACTTTACTCTCGTGTCTCATGAAATAAATCGTTCTTTTAGTACAGAGAACCAAACAAAGCAGGATGATGCATTTCTTCATGGAAACACTTGTTTTCTCACTAAAACCTCAGAGAGGTTCACTTGGTCAAATGTCAGACACACACACTACAGTCATTGTGGAAAGAAATCCTTACAAAGGCCTAATAATCCGTGTCCAATGTTTTCGGCTATTCTTCTTTGTTGAGTTTCATTTATCTAATAAGCTGTAATAGGCCTAACCTGATTTCATTTTTCAATAACATAATAGAGGTTCCCATCCTAAGACTATGTCATTCCTGCACACATGCACAGGCTGTGACAGCGTAACTGTAAGTGTGCACATACTGTATCAATAAAATCTGTGCATGCACACACAAGTAGAACGACATGAGAATTTATCACATTAATTTAATTTATATGCTGACATGCTTCTGACTTGCCATTTATTTATGATCCTTTTAATTAAATTACATTTTTAAAAAGGTTAGCTGGTGGTCACTGTGTTTTACATGCAAGCTGCCCACACACAAAACCACATGTGGCTTTTAACAGGCATAAGTGCAGAAGACAGTGGTTGTTTTTCTAATAACATAGAGCTGCTCCTTAGTATTATCTGATAATAGTGAGTTTTTTGTTTGTTTTTTTATCAGTGCTGGTCACAACCCTAAACTGGATGTTTTTTTTATTGTTCAGAGACCACATAATGACCCCTAAGTGTGTGTTTTTTTAGGACTTGTATGCTATGCAGCTGTTAGAATGCAGCTGTTACAAATGAGGCAACATGATGTCATTCTACATTATATGAATGTGAATATGACTGTTGTTACAGTTGAGGGCTTTATTGTTTTTCTCTAGAAAGACTAGATGTCGTGTGTGTGTCATGCAAATGCAGACCATTTATGGGACTACATCTTGCCCATAGGGTTACGTATTGTATTTAATTTATTTACAAAATAGATGTATTCTATTGACATACATGACTTACATACAGACTTAGAAGCTTGTTGGCGGTGTATAGTTATTGACAGTGTTCATACCAGTATAAACCTCTTTAGGAAACCTCAAATCAGCCCCAGTCTCCTCTAATATTTGGCCCTCTAGCATGTGTTTTAGTGCAGTCATGCCACACACACATAACAAGCAACAGGAAACCTTATCTTAACAAGCCGTCATTCCAGGTGGACTATTTGCTTTGTTTGGAGCCTGTTCAAGAGGCCTGTGTGTAGGGCTGCCGGTATCAGAGGCCCTCTGTCTCTTTCAGAGCACTGAACACTGTATCCATTACTGCTCAGACTGAAGCCATCGCATGCACATGACTCTTTAAGAACTCATTCTGAGGTTCAGTTTGATCAGAAATGGTATAATACACACAGGAAGTGGTTATTACGAGTGATGAATAGATGACGGGTTCATTATCAGGTCACATATATATTTTCAGAATAATGAATTCCACTAACTATTTACATGTTTGGTTCAGTCATTTCCTTAACTGCTTTCGGCTTGCATTTATGCTGAGACCAAATATTGACCAGAATCTTGTGCCATGAATCTGTTTTCTTAGTGACTGAAGCAGGGTTTGGAGCGGACATCGGGATGGAGAAATTCTTCAACATCAAATGTCGAGCTTCAGGTTTAAGGCCCAGTGTGGTGGTGTTGGTTGCAACAGTTCGAGCACTGAAAATGCATGGAGGCGGACCAAATGTAAGTGTATAGTGACTACCTTACATTCGTTTGTTTTGTTTTTTTTGTAATCATGAAGTACTGTAAATGCAGTGTAGTAGTTTTTTACCCAGGCATTCTTCTCAAACCTATAGGTATTTCTGCATGAACAAGTACACCAATATGCTTATTATTTCTGTACACTGAAATGTATCCCCCAAGTTACGTACATTACAATGTTAAGAGCCAGGAGAGGCAGATGGCAAATCTCCTTTGCAAACAAAAGTATCAAAACGAGAATAAAGTTGTTTTACTGGTTGTTATAAGATACAGAAATGTGCAATTATTTGTTTTCTCTGTGTGTGTGTTTCAGGTGTCAGCAGGTGCCCCTCTTCCTGCAGAGTACATTGATGAGGTATGAACCACATTCATACACATGTATACACAAATAGGAGCCGTTTTCCAAACAAAGAAAAACGTGGGTTGTGACATTTTGAGACTCCACTAATTGAGTGAACGTGTTTTTATTACATTAGCCATAAAGGTCAGGATGTTTTAGTAAAATTAAAGCTGTTTAAAGTCATTAGCCAATGTGAGACTCATTGCTCATGTGCTCATTAACATAATTCTATTCAATGGTGTGCCTACGTTTTGTTTTTCTTATTGAACTACCTTGGCAGCCACTTATGACTGTAAAGAGTAAGATGAAATGTCTCTATTGGATATTGAAAAATGAAACCATTTGACACCATTTTATAAAGATTTGTGTGACGCAGGAAAGGATGTTTCAGCCAATCTGCCTCAGGCTGCCAGCTGTATGTTCACTGACATTCAATTCTCCACCTACACTCTAACATGTTTAACTGCACTTATTTGATTAACAGCACAAACACAACATAGCGAAGTGGAAGTGGGATTCTTATGGTGTGTGTGTGTGTGTGTGTGTGCGCGCACATGTCCATATCTGGCCAGCATCACTGGTCTCTCAGGCAGGTTCAGCTGAAAAAATAATGAAGCCGTATAAGTTAATTGTGAAGCCTGTAATCAGAACCAGAAGTAGTGGGAGAAACAGAGCCAGGGAAATGAATTTATGGGACCTGTATGGCCTTACTCCTATTAGCCTGCGGCTGCACGCATGCTCACACACACACACACACACAAGATTAAATTACTGTGGTCAAACTTGGAGAAGCTTCCCAATATGTTGTTAATGTGTTTTTGGAGTAACTGACATTCTGCACGTAGTAGTACACAGCAGGATAGTACCACAGATTTATTTATATTGTAACATATCTCCCAGCAACAACAATTGCGAACGGTGTTAAACATAAAAGAAAACCTATACTTGATTGCTGCTAACAAGGGGGATGTCATGTATTTGCTCTCTATTAGTTTAGACTGCTCCAGCTAAATGGCTAAAGAGGAAATGAAGGTATTTACTGAGCTTCCGCTGGAATAAAGGATTTCCGGTCATACTTTTCAAATTATATCTCTGAGAACTACTCTCCTGTGAAGACACAGGTCTCCAGCAATGTAATAACATATTTCCTCAGTATTAAATAGCTTTTAGCATCTCATGAGAATATTTTGAATAGAATTTGATGATTAAAATGTTTGAAGCATCTTGTGGTGCTGTAGAAACGACAACATTTTAGTATTAGTTCTTAGTGAACACACTTATGCTTTGTTTCTTCTGTCTTCCTTCTCTAGAACCTGAGCCTGGTTGCAGGTGGTTGTCGCAGCAATCTGAAGAAGCAGATTCAGATAGCACACCTGTTTGGGGTGCCAGTTGTTGTGGCAGTCAATGTCTTCAAGTAAGAAGTATTTAGATACAGACACATACAAGAAAGATTTCTGTTATATACAATAATTTCATCCATGCATTTATTAAAAAATAGTATGTACACCTGAGGGTTGTGTTTATATTGTGTGGCAGCCTTTGCTGCAACAAATGAACACCTGTGACTATGCAGAGATATTTATTTGACCCAGTATTGAAATGACAACAGCCAGATGTTAGTGCCTCTCAGAAACCCACATCCTAACCATGTTTTCTTTGGTGCTTTTAGGACTGATACCCAGGCAGAGATCAAGCTTGTGTGTGACATAGCAAAGGAGTGTGGAGCATCTGACGCCGTGCCGTGTCACCACTGGGCACAGGGTGGGCGTGGCTCTGTAGAGCTGGCCCAGGCTGTGAACCAGGCTGCTAGCAGACCCAGCAACTTCCAGTTCCTGTACGACATAGAGGTTAGTTCAGATGCTCAGTATGCTAAATCAGCACTTTTGTATTCCAAAACAAAGCTTTGTAATATTCCTGTATGTTTTTTGTGGTAAGTGAATTAGGGAGCTGAAGAGCTTTGATTATGACTATGTTTACATGTGCAGCAATTCTCCTGTCATAACCAGAATAAGAGCAGACTTGGTGTAAAACATTGCTATGTTATGTAAATGCCCTTTTCTGATGACCTTAGCCCGATTAAGGTCACATTCAAAGTAAGCTGTAATCGGTCTTAGTCGCCTTTTAGAGCATGTAAACACTGCACATGCTTTTTAACATGTAAACAAATATTTCTGTAGCTGTTCATGTAAACGCCTTGCTCATAGTATTGCCTTAATCCAGATATGGAAATATGATGTGCATGTAAACATAGCCTATGTCAAAGCAAAAAAAACATCAGCTGTCTTGAGTTAGTGAGGTTACAAAGTCGTGACTTAAATTAACTGATTCAGTTACACTGTCTGTGTGTCTCTGTGTGTGTCGTTTGGGTGTGTGTAATAGTATGCATGTGCCTGTATGCCAAGAGTCCAACTGCAGGATTACAATAGGTAATAGCCAACAATTTAATAAATCCAAACATGGGGCCAATAACCAGGGTCCAGTGTCTGGTTTGGTTTCAGGTTCCGCTGGCATTCCTAAGATAATATTGAACAATACACATTGAATTATTGAATCAATCCTCTTTGTGTCCTGTGTCACTGATGTGTAATTGGTGAACTAACTCAAATTTCCACTGCTGTGCATATATTTGTCTCTATTGTCTTTCGTAGATGCCTATAGTGGAGAAGATCAGAACAATAGCCCAGAAAGTGTACGGGGCTGATGACATTGAGTTGTCTCCAGAGGCTAAGGCCAAGATCAATTACTACAATCAACAAGTAAGATCACGGCTGCTGGAATAATAACTGACTCAGACACTGACCGGAATCATCTTTGACTGTGTCGCTGTGTCTTATTATTGTTTTCTTTCCCCCTACAACTAGGGTTATGGCTCGTTGCCCATCTGCATGGCCAAGACCCACTTGTCCCTGTCCCACATGCCTGACAAGAAAGGTGCTCCCACTGGATTTGTTCTACCAATCAGAGACATCCGTGCTAGCATCGGGGCCAGTTTCATCTACCCACTTGTGGGAACGGTATGTTTACCAGTGATTTACATTAAAATACTGCCTAAGACCCTGTTTTGAAGGTCAGTGTTGTGGCTCCAGGTTTTGCCATCTTGGCAGTGCCTGAGTTCACCTAGTTCCTGGAGAGAGTGACACTGTGGCAAAACCAGCAATCTGTTTGTACTTACCTGCTACTCAAAGCAATCGCACCTTCAAAAAGTGCTATATACATAAAATTTAATTGAATTATGTATACATAGTATTTTTAAAGTGCATGTTTTCCCTTTTTTCCTTAAATTAATTTAAAGTGAAATAAGAGACCCATAAGCATCACAGCAGGGAAATCATATCATCATGGTGTATCTTCAGTTTGTACACATGTTTTCTTTTGATTTTAATGAATGGCTGTTTGCTACCCGAGACCCTGAATCAAATTATTTACTGCCCGATGCCTTTCTCTTTACCTTGTTACTATAATATCCACTTCAACCACTTATATCTCCAGCTGCTCACTTTGATCTTTACATGGCTGGTTTAGGTTAGACAATTTATGGAGTTGTGGATAGAAATTAAATTCAGCTCTATTTGGTGAGAAGGTCATTAAATCTCTCTCTTAATCTCCAGGAATTCATCCTCTGTAGCATTTTGTATTGATGTTGACAGGATTTTCAGTTTCTAAGGACCTTTAGAGGACAAAGCAGATTTAATATCTGTGTCTCCTGAAGCTTTGTTGTTGGCTGTTCGCCTCATTCTTCTACCATCCCATGAGTTTATCTCTGAACAGGATTAACAGTTTGGGTCGTGCCCCCTTCTTTTCCTGAAGACCATATTACTGTTTACTGTGCTGGCTGGAGCCTCTTGGTCAATGATGGGATGGGCAGGAAGGAAGCAGCTTCCTGAGTGTTTTGCCTCCTGCTGTTTCACCAGCCTGCCCTGGGGGCCTTAAGGGCTTTGATAGGCTGAGGCAGAGGTGTCAAACACTGGCCATGCTGGCAGTGGGTAGTAGTGTCCTGGTGTGGCGTCTGTCCATGCTCCCAAGCCTACCTTTGATCTGCAGCGGCCCACGGAGCCACTGGCACATGCACAACCTCTGAACTATGACTCTTAACGCAAAGGGAGTCTCTTAAATCATCCTTTGAACTCTGTGTCTGATATAATTAACATAAATTGAATTTTTGGAAGGTTAAAGCCCAAAATCATTTACATCTCAGCATCTGGTCGTTTAGCCTCAGCACAGGTTGAAAATAACTCCCAGCAGAACATGGACAGGAATTGTATTATATTTATATGTGTGGGTACTTTTTTGTTTGCCTGACCAGCCATACCCATTCAGTCCACTCTGCAGAGGTTTGTTTAAGTCAAGAAACCTTCCATAATCAAATATGTTGTAGTTTTGCTTTTCTTTAATGTAAACTGTAAACATACAAACTCTCAGGTCACAAAGAGATGCAAAGATCTCTCTGTCAGTGCAGGCTGGGTATATGAGAGAATGGGTGGGGGCCTGAGATTGACGGGGAGGTTAGGGGTCTTTACAGGGTGAAGTATCAGGAAGTGGCTGATGTCATTCTTCAGATATGTGAGGGAGGGGTCGTGAGCAGAACAATAGATCTCTGTAGAATTCATATTCCCGTAGAGCTGCCTTTCCTGCACCATTAAACAATTTGTGTATTCCAAAATATCAAATACTTTCCAAGTATTAACCACATTTTAAGTCAACAAAGAAGCCATTGCCTTTGAATTAGAATTGTCTTCCATATTTCTTTTCTTTCTGTATTGGTGGGTTACTCTTGAAAGTGTACTGTCTATGAATTCATTTTTCATAATCTTCTTCTTTAGAAACTGTGCTGTTTGTTGACTGAGACTCTTCTCCAAAAATCAGTGGGGGGGAGCTGGGGTAGAAATCTAGCCTCGATTGTCTCCTCCAGGGTTTTCCCTGACAAAGGCACATTGTGTTTGGGCATAAAGAAGGGACTGAGTTGGCTGAGTGGGGTTTCCAACTTTAGCCATAGTGTATGTGCTTTTACGAGTGCCAGCTTGTTCTCAGGCTGGAGGAGAGGAGTGGTGGGAGAACAGCACATCTTTTGTTGCTTTCCAAACTTTGACAGTGTTTCTACACATTTTCACTTCTTTTGATATTTAAATGTGCGGTCTAGTATTGTGTTACCAAGGCATAAAAAAAGGAAGAGTGAATCCAAGTTTTATACCTAAAGGAGTTTTGGATTGTTTCTTTGTTTGTGTATTGCAGCACTTCTCTGGAGAGGACACTATTTTTACAGAAAAATGTCTCAAGTGTTGGTAAAAGTGTTTAACAATGGTCATGATTTATACCCTCTACCATTTTGTGGTAATTATACCTTATTTTGTGCTATGCCAGTCATGTTTTGAAGCATGAAATGCAATCAGAATTGCATACTTTTGTGATATTTAATTAACATTATGTTATGACAAGATGGATCCCACTTAGATATACAGTGTTCAGTTGTCTAAGCCCACATTGTCTTATGGGATAATTGCCTTAGGACTCAGTGATCATAGCATCGCACATAAGTTTCTCAGGCTTGCTTCAACCAACCAACCTAAGGTCGCTACTTGGTGTCATCAACAACACAGACTGTCAACACATAAACTTAGCATATACATAAACACACTTAGCTAGAAGCAGTAGTTTCTAATGTAGTGTCTAATTTACATACACACAGTTGGCTAATGATAAAAGTTTGATTTATATGAGTTGCCTTTAACTGGATATAAACTATATCCTTAAATCCTTATAAACTATATCCTTCTATTTTTACTGAGCACGTTCAATCTGCTGTTATACTGATAGGATGATGTCACATGTTAGCATCATATCTACAGCACACTGTGATTCTGTCATACCTGCTGTTAATGCATTCTATTGGAAAGGAACGTCATATGCTGGTATTGATTTCCTGTAAGTCTGCTCATAGTTTGAGTCATCTGTGGTTAAAGCCTTATTGATGGCCATTGTAAGTATGCTCTCATGTCGCAGCTGACTAGCCATCAGCATAAGTGAGCCATTAGCATCCAGAGTGTGTGAGCAGCACGTCCTCCATGTTTTGTCTCTCGTTTACATGCAGCCAGAGCTGCAGTTCCTCAGACAGGAAACTCGCTGGTCACTTCCTCCTGTCTCATTTCCACTAATGGGCCTATAAAACTGCCCGTGGGTCAGAAGAAGGGAGGCATGCAAAGAATGTCGCTGCCTATCTAATTAGCGAGATAATTTACTTTTCAGAGTGGACAGGACGATCTGGGCTTTGAAATGGGGGAAAGCGTTTTATGAGTCACATAGTTCCCTTTGATCCGTTGTGCTGTGCAAACCAGTCTTTCGGTTTTTCTACCGCTGCAGTTGTACTGCTAGCATTAGATTAGTTTCCTTAGTTTCTCTGCATGTGATGTCACACCTCGTGAGCATCATTTACATGCTGATGATGTAAGAAAATTTAATTTAGGAGAGTTTCCGTCACTTTTTTCTTTTTATTATTAGATCTTTCAGTTTCAAAGAGTTGGCTGTCAACTTGTTACACACACACACACACTGGGATTGGACCAGGATTAAAGGGAAAATTAGCCACTTACATGTTATGTGTGTTTATTTGTCAGGGTTGAAGGTGAGTGTAGCTAACTGTATGCTACATTTACAGAGAATGGAGAGTGTGTTTTTGTACATCACCCCATTACTATTAATCAGTCTGCACCTTTGGTCCTGCTGATTTATTTTCCAATTTATCTCTAGGATGATACAACTTCACCTCTCATACCTGGTCAACAGCCTTATGTTATATTTTGACCACAGTGAGAACAAAGCTGCCATTTTTACGGCCGAATTCATCACCGCCAAATGAGTCTTGATGATAGTTTTTGGACTGTGGGGGTTGGACCTTCTCTAATTTACACACAGATTTTGTTGCTAAATCTTGGTAGATTGTCTTTCGGTGTAGAACAGCTGTGTTGTGATGAAAGCTTTAATATGAGGGTTTGGTTATTATATAGATTGTAATCATAGCTTCTTGTTTGAATCTGTGGCCTCGGACAGTTTTATGAGAATAGAAAATAGGAACCAGCTGCTTTTCCTTGTTCCTCAGTCTAGTCTAGTCATTCAGATGTTTTTATGTATCTTGGTGTAGAAATGACTGAATTAACAATAAATGTGCTTTTTTCCACAGTGCGCACTGTTTTGTTTTGCTTACAGTCTACTTTGTGCATGGTGACTGTTATTATACATGTAATGTGTTGTTTTCCTCCCTCAGATGAGCACTATGCCTGGCCTCCCCACCAGACCCTGCTTCTACGACATTGACCTTGACCCAGTCACTGAGGAGATCACAGGACTCTTCTGAGCATGCTCAGTACAGGTGTTCTCATGGGTATTTACCTTTTATTGCATCCATATAAACATTCTGCGTCCAACACCATTCTAGATCAAGCACACAGCAAAGGTTACATTTAGCAATGGAGCCGATGTCATGACGGCTTCTTTCAGTTTTTGTTAAACTACCTCCACTCTTCACTCTCACACACATTCAAAGACACTTATCTTGTTTTTATTTTCCCATGCCTCCCTGCTCTGTTCTCAGGACCCCCTCCTTCATGCATTCATCCATCAGACATGCCCACACCCTGCACCTTCGACGGGGGAACATTTCTTCTCAGAAGCACAAACACAAGATTAGTGGAGCATTATGTTTATGCTCTAGTTGCACATCTGATTAATGTTTCAAAGGTTAGGACGTCTTAGGTTTTACCATGTTATTGTGTGTTCCTAGACTTCTACTTACTTTGTTTTTGTAATACAAAATTACTCACTTGTCTTAAAATGGTGCTAAAACGTTTTATATATACCTTAAACTTTTTTTAACTGATATTAGTACAGCTTGAATATTTATTAACTACGCTGCTGACATACGCACAAAAAAAGCCATAATTATATTCATGTGAAATGTATGACCCTGCTGAATGTCAAAGCTACTGCACACTTACAAGTGACAAGTTGAATTTAACATTTCTGTGCTTTTTTGTATTAGTGCCATCTTAATGCATCCAGCCTGTTTTTTATGTTATGATTGTATTTCATAAATCTGAAAGTTGTTTTAACACCAAAAGACCGTTGACTGTGACTTACGGTTAAAGAGTAAACAGAACATTATGCCAAAGAGCCAGCTTGGCAAAGAAGTGCTAACCACAAAAAAGCAAATAAACATATTGTTTAATCCAGTACTGTGTAAATGCTTTTTTCACACTCTGAAACCCATCTCAGACAAATGAGCTCTCTTTTTTAAGAATTGCTTCAAAACAAATAACTAACTTTTCCCTTTGTTGCTTCTTCACTTGTAAAAATCTCCTGTTTTACTCCAGAAGGTTCGGCCCCTGTTGTTGGAAACGTGCCTATCGGGGCCCCGCGGCAGCACCCTAGGGTGTAGCATCTGTCATTATGAGGTGTTTGGGTTTGCAACATGGAGCTAGCGTACATGTGTGCACATGTGTCATATCTGGCATTCCACACCTGCCTACTCTGTTATTCTCTGCATTCACCAGGCAGGATCTGGCACTTAAGCTGCAGCTGAAGTGGCAGGAATGCTCTCATTTGTACAGTAGTACTCCCACTGCATGTTTACAGTGTGTGTGAGGGAGAGACACTGAGCCCTCTAGTTTTGGGTTGATGACAGATTTGAAGACATGGTGCTGATGATGAGGCCGCTGCGTCATTGTTTTGTAATGTGCTGGAAAATCTCAGTCAGGTCAGGTTGTTTATGTTGAGTTCTGACTCCATCTCAGAGCTGTTTAAGTTCTCGTCTTTTACCACTCTTATTTAATAGACTGACTAACTTCAGTACCAAGGACAGGTCCGTTTGGATTTGAGTAGAGTTAAGAGGTGTCTGCAGTACGGATGTATTTATTCTCCAGACCTGTTACACCTATATCTTCCAGTAAATGCATTTGTTTCGTGGTAACATCTGTTTTCCATCACACCACATTTTCTGCAGCGGTCATTACATATGAATGTTTCCCTTTTTTTCCTGCATTGGCTGCCATCTTGTTTTGGGGCAAAGGTCTTTATTTGCTGTTTGTGTCTGCTTCTGTGTCCAAATCAACCCTCAGGGTCACATTCTTCAACTAACTCGCTGTGCCTGAAAACAAATTTCCCACAGTTTCATGATTGTGGTGAGGAAAAAAAACACATTTTGTGTGAGAATTTGACAGAAGACCCTCCCTCTTTCTCCAAATGAGTGTATACACACATTCTTTGTGCCCGTTAATGTGTCTTTACACTACCATTTTATTGAGTGGAGCCCATGACATCTCCAGTAGGGCTTTCACTTTAATGAAAACCCTCCTTCGCCCTATCCCCCACCTCTTCCTGATGACATCAGCACTACTGCTGATAGGCTGACTGTGCTGAAGGTCAGGAGATCCGTTTGCTGCTTAGAGATGATGAGACGTTGTCTTTGAGTCACTGATGTGTTATCAGCCCTCTGCAGCTTCAGTAGGGGAATACAGACGTAAGCTGGTGTAATTATAGCTGCTGTTTGTCCTGGACAGCAGCCCTGATTCCTATGATGGACAACCATGGGACCTCATTTAAAACAAATTATACAGTAAGCAATGGTGAGCGAGAACTAAAGCATATAAAGATAAGGTTTAGTTAAGAATGTCACTGACATGAATTCATTGGAATTATTGGACAATGCTTGTGCAGAGGTAGAAGTCCCCTCTTCCCTCTGTAGTTCTGATACAGTGCAGCCATGAGGTCTCAGTAACGTATGTTTTTGTCCAGGTTCTGACAACTGCACATGTAATGAGGTGTTCAGGTAACATTATTGAGTATTGAGTGATTCCCCTTCATGTGTCAGTGGTTACTTCATCATTGCATTAGATGTAGAAGTGTGAGCTAACACTTTGGCGGTCATGATTTCCGAGCATTTCTTTGCTTTGTTTATGTTGCGCTGCATTTGCATTTTGGTTTATCTGCAGGCCGTGACCCTCAGTCTGGGCCTGTGTGAACTTGGCTTTGACCACACCGGTTGTAATTTGTGCAGTTCTAAAATTCCAAACAAAATGGCACATGGCTCAACCTGCAATTAACACTCAGCTCGCTCTCAGCAGCAAGACGGGGCTGCTCAGGGAATAGATAGAACACTGGGTTGTGTATAGATTTTTTTATATACACACATTAAGTTTACACACCCGATTAGGGGACATGGACGATTAATGACTGCTGAGCCATGAAAAAGGCTGTTCTGACATCAAACTGCCCCATCACAGCAGAACACGCACACATATGAAAAATGGGGGCCAAATGAAATCTCTATATCTATATATCTTTGCCTAAAGTGAAGCTATAAATTACATAAGGTAAAGTGGCACAGAGCGGGAAAGCTAGCTTGCAGACCAAAAACGTCTCCATTGGTGACTGTATTAGTTTCCAGACATTAAGGTAGGTGGATATAAACAACCAGACAATGATACACCACAGTTTATATGTATGTTGTAGATTGTTTTACACTGAAGTATTATGTATAAGATTTATGTATTAGCCAGACTGGCTTAGCAGATTTGCTACGGTGGGAACAGGCTCGTCTGCAGTTAGCTAGCAGTTCTGCTAACAATGTAGCTGGCTAGCGAGCAATCTGAACAGAAAGCTTCCAACTAAACTACAACGACTTTGACATTTTATAGTAAAATATGTGAGGTAAGCTCTTCGTATAATTGGGAGTTGAAGTGTTTAGTGTTTATGTATTTAAAACTATAAATGTTACAGTTAGCTAGGCTAGCGGTAACTAAAACGTCTTAGCTACTTTTTGTTTTATTTTTGTTTTACTTTTTTTATTTTGTAGTCTATTTTGTAGTCTGGTTTCATAGTGTATTGGTTATTTTTCAAAACTGTAAATAACTTGCATTTTAAGGATCTTTATACCACCTGTAAACTTTGCCTCTGGGACAGCAGTGTGAGATAATGCACCACATTTATCCCCGTGTTCTGTCTTAATTTGCACTAACTTGTTAGCGTGTGTCTTACAATGCCTCTAATTCAATTTAGCAGGCGTAGGAGAGGACAGATGTGATTTCAGCAGTACATGAACATACGGTGCCACATGCTTTATTTCATTCATTAATGTCCTCTTCTCCCTGCTCCTCTCTCACACTCCTGTTTTTCCTCCACCAGCACTGTCTCTGATGCTGCAAGGCGTGCCGCCCGGCGCACCGGAGCCCCATGTGATACTACAGGCAGAGTGTTGGAGAGGTGGGGGTGTCCTAAAAGAGTTTGCTGGTCCTCACACTTCATCACTTCAGATCGAGGCCACCCCGGGGCGGAGCTGCACTGTAGCGCTCGTACTTTGGAAGCGTTGGATACTCGCTAGTCGTGCTATCTGTGGGTCGTGTTTGGCGTGGAGATTAATTTAGAGTGACCGTAGCCAAAGACAAGAAGTGTTCACCTTTGAGATTTGTGCGCAATGGGAGCAGAGAGCTCAGTGCAGCGGGACGGGAAGAGTCAGGAGGATGCCTCAGCTTCAGCCTCAGCCTCTGCCGGGGAGCTGAATGCGGAGGTGAAAGTTCTTCAGGAGGGAGAGAGCGTCCTCGACAGCAAGGTAAGAGACGCCTTTAATCCCTGTCACAGTGAACCACACCTCCATCCCTGCGCAGTGGGCAAACACTCCGCGTTATTCTGCTTCTATAAAGCTTCACACTCTTGGTGTTTTGGTCCTTTTTACCTGTTCATGTTTGCAAACATACCTGTCGCCCCCTCCCTCCCTCCCTCCAGTATCTCCCCTGTGCGCATCAGTAATGTGCTGCAGCGCACAGGCTCCATGTGCGCCTGACGCAGTTTTTGCTGAGTAATGGGTCGACTTGTCTGCAGTCCTGCAGTAATAAAACGCCAGGAGCTCTGCCAGGTCCAGATTTACAGTCACACAGACCACCTGGTCTCCAGAGCATTACAGCAGTAGTCATATATATTTTATTTACCCTGACAGTTCTGGACTGAACACATGCATGTAAATAAGATAGGATTAATAATAACAGGCTTATGGGTGGCCTGCTTGTGTTTATTTTCTACAGTTAAAAAAATGTACTGTTTAATACTTAGCAAAATGGAGCAACAGTAATGCCAGTTATTATAAAAATATATATTATACAACACATTTGAGTCATTTGAAAAATAAGGCCATAACATATGTCACTGTAAATGTACAACTTAAAACTATTATCCCATGAGAATATGATACATGCTGCTTATTTATGCCCCATCTTGTACAGATGTAATGACAGGACCAAACTGTTCTTTTATCTTAAATAATATTCTCTGATTATTGATTGTTCTGGTTTGAATTCTGCATCCATATTTCAAAACCAAAATAAATTTTCCTTACAACAAATCCAAGTACAGCAGCAAATCATCACCCTTCATTGTGACATCTGAGAATCATTTGCTATTAGATTTTAATTTTAAAAATGTTGAAATCTGAAAATAGTTGTCATTGTTCATAGCTATATATATAAATATATATATATAAATAAAAAATGTAATGTTGAGAGGCTGATTTAATTAAGAAATTAGTTGCATTTTTACCAAATATTTGTTTAATTCACATCACAGCAAACTCTAATTTGAGGCCAAATGGGGGAAGTTCTTTAAAATTGTTTAAAAAAAAAAATTTAAATGAAAATTAAAACATAAAGTAACATCTGAGGGACCCAGATGATCCCAGATTCTAATAAGTTGACATTTTTAGGTTGGCATGTTATTTTGAGGAAATGCCACGATTTGTATGTGTTAGTGTGCTCTTTTCATTGTGCGTGTGCTGCAGGCTTTGGTCCAGCTGCTATCATCTGAGCTGTCTTATTGACTCTGCCCTCTTACCTCCCTGTAAATTGCTCACCATTGTGTGAATGAATATTTAGAAAGCGCCTACTAATGACTATATATGTTTCGCCACCTGCTCTGGTCACCCCTCATATAACTTATTGAATTTATTGACTTTTTTATAGGCGAGGGAGGTCAGAGGGTCACACGTTCTGGATCTTTTTCCTAAAAGGTCGCCAGAAAGATCAAGTCACTCAGAGGGAGGTGTTAAACAAAAAGCTCCAAATCATAGATACATTTGTTTGTTCATTCTTGCTTAATTCTTAAGAATGTCAGTTGTTTGTTCATGTTTGTTCATGTTTGTACATGTCGCTGTGTTTGTTCAGTTGTTTTCCAGTGAATTGATCTCATCTTGGTGGCATTTGGATGTTTTCTTAAGTCTTGAGCTCTTATCGCAGTTATCATCACTGTGGCGGTGTTTTCGCTTGTAGTCCTGCAGTGACATTGGAATGCATGATATGATATTATGTATCCAAACTGCTAGTGTGACTTAAGTATGTCTATTGTGCTTTGTGTTTCCAGCTGTGACAGGTGATAGAGTTTGTGAGTTCAGTTTCTGCCACTGATAACTGTCTGATAACAGCTCGCAGGTTGTTATTCACAATGACTGCACTGTTGGGAAAAATGAACTCAGACATTTCTAATGGCAAACAGACACATATGGAATATTATGAGAAATGCAGCCATTATTTACACACCTGTGCTTTTTAGGATGTGTTTAGACATTTGCTAAAAAAAAGTGATACAAAGTGACATTGTATCAAGTCTGTAGAAGGCAAGAAGCTGCTTCTTGTTGGTCACCATACACATCTAATACATACTGACAGTTGTCAATACATCCTTGAAAGACATCAGTTCATAGAGGTAAACAATGGTTATATCCAACTATTTTAACAATTTGCAATCATATTACTCAACAAAAAAGTGCACTCTCACATCTGAGGTGTGTGAACCTGAATTTTCTATGTAATATTTGTACATTTATTGTTTTGGCATTGTTGCATAAAAAAAGATATTTATTGCCATAACTGCCATAACTAATGCATTAAATGAATCAGCTTATTAGCTTTGAGAACAAATCTTCCTGCATTCCTGCTTGTTATGAGCATTCAGACAGATGGGTTGGGCAATATGTTAAAATGTTCTGTTTAGTTATGATTTTGTGTTATTATTTAGCTGAATGTAGAGAGAGCATTAAAATTGTAAAAAAAAAAAAAAAAACTCTACCCCCCAAAAACACAACTGACGATGGAAGGACCACTATTCCCCTGTTCAAATTTGTTGTCAAACAAAGAGGACCATAACATGCACTGTACAGTAAGGAAAGTGTAGAGGAAAAAATGTAGAACTTCAAAACAGTTTTATCTGTATATCTAACAGGCATTTAACAGACATCTGATGAATGTAATGAAAACCTTAAAAATAGATTCATAAAGAATATATATGTATATTGGAGTGTGTTTGTCTGGATGTGACATGAAGTGGTTGGTGCTTCTTACTTGATACACAGTTGATAAATATCCTCCTCACTTCCTAGAGGAATTTTAGAAATGCCTCCCTCTTTGCCAGTGCCTTGACCCTCCTTTCCTCAAACCTCTCACATTAAGATTATAAAAGTAGGAGGTGTTTTTTTTGTTTACCACTGCGAGCTGTGTTGCCTCTGCTGTACAGTATACTGACTGATGCACTATAACGCTTTCATTTGGCTTTCAACAACTATTGTAATCAAACTCATACATTAGTTACAGTAATCATGGCAATAATTACATTACATGGTTGTATTAGAATTTTTTGGGTGTATATGCTGCCTCAGCCATCTTTATAGAAAAGCTAGTTATGTAAGAACATGGTACCTCTTCACTTGCGCAGCTGAGAAAGGCCTGATCCAGTCTAAAAATGGCTAAATTAGCCATGGTTGAATGGAGGTATTAAATAAATGTTTAGCAGAGTGAAAACAAATCTTTTCTGGCCGGTGGCATCATCACTGTTTTTACTGACTGAGCCTGCCTGAGTGCCTGAGTGAAAATGTATGTTTAAATTTGCCTCCGCCCTACATTATACTGTATAAACTGCAGCAGGGCAAAATTGGGCAGTATAAGGTTAACATTTAGACAATAACTTAAGCCACCAACAAAAGAGCACCATATAACCAGAGGAAATGTAACTTCAGTATGAAACTTTGTTCTTTCATCTAATAAGCATTAGGATTAAGAACAGGGTTTGGGACTCTTTAATTAGTACTACACTGCATTAAATACTAGCACTTGTATGCTGTACGTGTACAGTGATATAGACAGTTGAGATTTAGTTATTTGTATTTATTGTATTTAGTCTTCCATTCATTGAGTGCTTTAGCCAGTGTTTTTTCTTCCTCTTCCTCTTGAGGGCTGAGGGCAGACTAGATGCTGTAGTTACACACAGTCATCTTGAGTTGCAAAGTGGCATTGCACATTGTCTGGCTGAAACTAGATGGTCAACATACCAGCTTCAGCAATATATTCTAGTTTAGATTACGCTTATAATTTAGTCATTTCTGACTGTTTTAAAAGCGTGTTAGAAAAACATACATATTGAACCAAAAACTGCTTTTAGTGCCACTAATAACCTGTTGCTCTTTGATCTGGTGGATCTGGAGCAATTTATGCAAAAGACAAATGATCGATAAATGATTTACAGTATGTTAACATTGTTATAAAATGAATACTTGGCTGACTCACAGATGAACAATAGGAAACTCACTACAAATAGCCACCCTAACATGAGACCTGTATCACATGTCAGGTGCTCCACCCATCACAATAGCAGTGGCAGGTGACTCCAATGATCCAACATGATGTTGTGTAATGTAATGTGTGCTGATTAAGGCTTCTACGTTCCTCTGTAATGAGCTGCGGCTGATCAGACACTTCTCTGGCTCTGATTATCCTGTTCAGCAGAGAGAGAGAGACAGAGAAAGAGAGCAGGGGGAGGCAGGGTCAGACAGAAGATCCATTGAGAATGGGGACAGGCCAGGAACCACTGTGTGCAACAGCAGGGTAGGGAGCGTTTTGGGTGGGCAAAGCAAGAGGGGTGGAGATCCCATGGAGAGAGAGAGAGAGAGAGAGAGAGATGGGCTGCCAGTGTGACAAAAAGGCAGATGAATCAGCCGATTGTTCCCTCCAGTCTGATTTTAAAAGGACACTGATGACAGAGGTTGAGAGAAAACAGGCTCAGGTAAAAACTTAGCCTGTTTGTTGAAAGTTAAGGCATGACAAATGTGGGACTGTTTCTCACCATCACAGGAGCCATGAACTAATCACAAAGCGGGAACAGAGATAAGAGTTGTTGATGATGATGATGCCTCTAGAGATGTAAGTTTGTGGTGCTGCTGTCACATTTTTTAATGCTTTTTTTCTTCTCACACTTTACACAGTTCATAGTCAACACTCACAATGCTGCTGATCTATGTGTGACACATCTCTTTTTACAGCATGTGGTTTAAATATTACATATTAGTTTAGGCATTATAAAAACGTGCATTTTTTATCCTCTCAGTACAGTGGGATGTGCTGGACTTATACTGATGCTGATGAGCATTGCATCTGCACATCCCAACATCAAGATTGACAGTGTTGCAGAACACTGGGACATACATACAATGAGCAATCCTGCAGTTTCTTATATCGATAAGTTAACAGCATGTACACTGACATTGCAGTTGCTTAAATATCATTATTTTAATACTGTTTTCCTGTCTTTGCACACATGGAGCACACTTGATTTGTTTTGGTGGGAGGCCTGTGTTCCCCTCTTAATAAATTATGGAAAACTTGCGTCACTGGACTATCTGCTGTAACTCGACTAATTCAATTACTTAGTCTTCTGATAAAAAAGAAGGAAGCTCTGTGAACTACTAAAGACTTTGAGTTTGAGCCATGCAGTAGTTAAATAACTGCCTTAGCTTGCAGAAGTGTCATCTGAGCATAGACTTGTTTGCAATTGTATATCTTTGGCAATAGAGATTGCAAGAAGCTATCTTGTATGATAGTTCATTTCTGCAGATAAATGATGACCACTTATTCCGTTATACTATCTTAAAACGGAAATCAAACTTTTCAGTCCAGCTCTCTCTCTCTCCCTCCCTCCCTCCCTCCCTCTCTTGTTGAGGCAAAACAGGAAGTGGTTTTCTGCTAATTTCTCTGTCCCTCAGCCATCTTCCTGTCTTCCATCTCAGATTTGCTGCCAGCTCAATTACAGTAAAAAAACAGACATGCATGTTCAAGGATGTGGAAAACCAGAGCTCCTTTGTTTCTTACCGACACACTAATAGTCTGGTCTATTAATGAATCTACGGGACAGTACCAATCACCAAAATGGCAATATATTACATAATGATGGTTCTTGTTTTTGTTTTTACAGTCTTTGCTTTGTTCGCAGGCTATTTTTTAGCTTAATGATCTATTAAATTGTTTACACAGCGGCAGATTTGACATAAATAAGTTGCTTTCATCAGATCCCATTAGGTTTGACTTTGATCTCTTTGAATATCAACAACTGTTATGTTTAAAACTTTACACAGGTTTCTATTTTTTACAGCTGCACATATCCTGCTAGCAGTGTCATTTAAAAGTTACAAGCAGATACAAATATTTAACATAATGTTTAAGTTGGACAAGCACATTTTATACTACTTTTATACTGAAAAAAGAGGTATAGAGTTTCAGGTTTCAGATCACTGTATTTGTTAAGTTGAATTTGCGTGACCGCAAATTGGAAAATGTCTTATATTCAATTTAGGTGTTGCAACCTTTTTATATTCACTTGTGCCTTGCACAAACACACATTGCTGAACACTCAACAGCATTTCAGCTAGTCAGAGGGGGCTCTTCAGTGCGAATCATTGTTTCGTGGTGATGATGCGTTATTGAATATCCTGACTATCCTAACTGTCCCACAGGGACTGTTATACAGTGTTGCGTAAGTTAGAATGATTATGCTTTACTATTGTAATTTTTACTGTGATATGTTTGGAAGAGACAGTGTATATACTCTGCCCAATCACTTATCATGACTGGACAAGTGTTAAACATCAGCATTCTGATTTTGTGCAGCCTTTCATTGCCTCTTCACCTGTTGTGGTGTCCTTATGTGAAAGAAGAGGCAACAATGCAGACAAACATTCAGAATGATTGTTTGATTGTGTAATAGGAGCCCAATGGGTTCTTGTGCATCTTGCAGGATACATAGCCTTCTATAATAAGATTGTGATCATCCATACAATCTGATTTGAGTATAATTACTTTGTTCATCACTCACGGCGAATGCTGTATGTATTTCAGACAGGCCTCTCATGTCTGACAGTTCACTGTGCAGGAAAGAGTGCATTCTTGGGTGTTGACTTCCTTATCATAGTCAATAATTTGGAGTTCACCAGATGTCAGGATTGTTGTGTTTGTCTGAGCCAGTTTGGACCTGTTGTCTTGTTTTTTTTTATATATGACTCATCTTTTTATCTCTTCGTGCACATGTAAGCTATCTGAATGTTATGCTGAGCATTGGGATTCAAAAGGTTCCTCCATTTTGTGTTTTACTGTAGCAAAATGGCCTAGTCTGTGGAAACAGCATAAACACAGTCTGTCCCCTTGTTTGTATAACAAGTAAATTACACGGAAGCATTTCTGTTCCATATGGCAAGCAAGTCTACATACAGTATATGTATAACTGTCTGGAGCAAATTAAGAGTGTGCAATGTACAGTTAAGATTGGATTAGCATTATTTTGGGGGGCAGTTGACAGGGTAACACTTATTTTAACAAACAATAAGCTGCTTTTGTCAGCCCTCCTTCACTATTGGGCTTTTAGCCTCACAGGGCCTGTAATTTCTAGGGCTTAAAAGAAAACTCTTGCTATACATAGTGATCCTCCCCCTCTGTCTTGCACTTGTTCACCTCTCCTCATGCCTTCCTCTCTGTTTTTTTCACATCCATTTTTCATCAGCTGTGCTCCATGAAGCAGCTTCTGCTGCATCAGGACCACAGCTGATGGAGCAGAAGCTGCTTCATGGAGCACAGTGAAAAAAGTGTGAGGTCATGATGTGTGTGTGTGTGTTTTCTGTAATGTGTGTCTTCTGCCCTGGTAGGAGTCAAAGCTTTTGAAGGACAAACAGTGAATCACAGTGTCAGTGTAGTTGCTTGCATACAGTGTATCACAAATCCCCATCTTGTTTATGTGCATCTAACAAGAGCTTTATAACGCATCTCCCTCTCTACAAGGTCACAATCTTCCATCATCCTTGTAATAAGAACAGTATTTTGAGCAGTAGATCCCAGTGTGTTGTTGAAATTTGTGACATACATTATTGCACTCATTTTGTTTGTGTTGCTCTGGTAAAGCACATTTTGAAGTTGTATATGTGTCATAAACTAAAGGTGGGAGATATTCATATAACAAGGTAGAGTCCTAAATGTAAAAGAGCCCAACCAAAAACCACATACTGTGCTGTTGCATTTGGACTTTTAAGTGGTATCTTATGATGCCCACTGCTGTTTCAGGATAATTAGAAACATACAGCACAGCACATCAGGTTGTCACTGCTTACTCATTTGAGGCGAATTAATGTGTTGTTTTAAACAGCAACTGCCCACCGCTTTATTAACATGAGGATTAAATCCCCGATGAATAAAATTAATGAGACAAGGAGTGTAGCAGTAGCACTGAGGAGCTGCTTGTATTCTGGCAAGAAAACAAGCAGCTTCTTAAGGCTGATTTCTTTCACATGTCTCTTTTTTACAGTTTTAAACACACCCAGCAACAAGTGAGAAGAACTTTGTTTTAAAGACATGACTAAAGCGTCTTCATGTCTGGATAACACTTAAATACTGTATCTGTTATGTGATACAATAATTAGTGTTTATCAGGTTTTGCTCATTACTTAATATTGTTTTTTGTGCCCTAAATCTCATCATCTCAAACCAAATTGGTGGCTCACTGGTAAACACAGAAAAGTTAGAAGATACATTTCTACAAAGATTGAGAATCTCTTATCTAATCACCCTTGGCCTTGTTGTATATTGTTGAAAATGCCTCTTTCGACTGAGCACTTCTTGACAATAAGCATTGCAGCACAAATACACAAACAAAAATGTAAATGTTGAATTTGAACTTGCCAGAACATGCCTCAGAATAAATGTGCTGTTGCTCAGTTATTGGCTAACGAAATATGCTAATTGGCATATTTATATTGCTAAATTGAGCTAAACTAAATTATAGCTAATTTCTCATCTCATTTCGTGTGCCATTTTAATGGTATTTAAGAACAGGGGTAGGCAGTGCTTTGGATAACACAACCTCTTCAAACTAAACTGAAATAATTCTATTACCTCCACAGATTTCACTTCAAATCTGTGCAGCTTCACAGTATGCAAAAAATGTGACACTGGAAACTCTAGCCCAGAGTTTAATCAAATATCATGTGTTTTTTACGTGACATATTTGACCCTGAATGTTGTTACTGGGCCAAAACTTGGATCAAACCTATAGACATTAATAGGGCCATAATCTCAGAGTAATTTGAGGCCTGAGGCCATAAAAAACAAAGTCTGGTTTTAATGTCTCATTAACTAAAACCGTGTTTATGGTGCCTGCATGCCTTCCAGACGCCGACACCCCCCCCCCCCCCCCCCCCCAATTCCTAGTCATCTCCTATTCTTACATGTGACTCGAGTTCAAATGCTTATCAGGGTTTAGAGATATTTAGAAATTCATGACAGAAGGGTCAACAAATAGGCTGGATTTGTTATTTCAACCCGGTTAGAGAGGCAGGGCCCTGGGGTCAAACACTGGCCAGTGTTTATTATGATCATGTCTTGGGGGGGTCTTTTTTCCTGCGTCCAGCCTGTTGTTGTTATTTGGCTTCATTTGCTGTTCAAGTGTAGCAGCCACACAGATGAAGGGGTGGGGGGGATGAAAAACAGACAGATTGTGGGAGGTATGGTGATTTTGGGGGTTAAAGGGTTAGTGACACACTGATGTAGGTAAAGGACAACAACCTAGCTTCATCTGTTGTCTTAAAATTGCAGCAGGTGTGCATGAGACTGCAGCTTTTAAAGTCAGACTTTTGGTTTGTTTTCTCACTCATGCACAGACAGGCACAGACACACAAAGTGAGCTTGGGTTTATTTTTATCCTGCTCTTGTTTAATTGATTTAATTCAGTGTCCTTCCAGTTGTCTTCTCACATCATGTATGTGAACCGGAAATTAAAAACAGCTGACTGTCACACTGAAGGACTAATGCTGTTTTCAGAGCTGAGATGTAATGGACCATGTATGCAGTAACAATGTGATCTGCTGTATTGTTTAGCTCTTTGAGACTTCTTACATATTGTTTAAACTGAAATGTTATGTTTTTTTAATAGAATTTATTTGTTTGTTTGTTTATTATGTGACTGTGACTGAATCCTTTCACTGCATTAGCTAAATAACTAATTGTGTAGCCACACAAGAAGCAAAATTCCTGGGTGCTGACTGTACATTAAGGGAATTGTTTCTATATGGTAAGCCATGAAATTTATTTGTATATGTCTTTTCTTGTTTATATTTTCCCAGGACAGAACAAACTAGCTATGAATCTCTGGTATCTCTTTAGTATTCAAAGGGTGAAACAATATGATTTAAAGCCACCTAGTGGTAAAGTTTCAGGTTCTAAGTAACTGATTGCCAGTCCCTTTCCAAGTGTGTATGATACTCTGGCCACCACTTTCTTTAAAAACGGGAACGGCTGTCTTAGATCAGATTTTTGTCTGTTTGGGGACACTGTAGAAATGACAAAGCACTACATTCCGGCCTCTTTGGAAGTGGTTCTTCTCTCTTCGGCTTATTTATAAGGATATAATGTACTGTGTTTTGCACTAATCAAAACATAATAATGAACACTATTTGATTGCTGCTAAAGTTAGTTCTTAATAAACTTCAAGTCCCTTCTGTATAGCTGTAAATAAAACCAGCATCAGTAAAATGGAAAGGGTGCACTTTGCCCTAATGTGATGAGGATGTTTGGGCTTGGTAAAACCCTAAAAGTATCTTATTAGTGAGTTTGAGTAATTCAGTTTTAAGATTTTTTTTTTTACTTAATTGAACATAACTTTAAACAGCAGACTCACCGCTGTCCTTAATAGATAAAGTATAGATAAAGGGCTGACACTTTCACAAACACAAGGAGCAGCTGGGGGAGTTTTTCCATATACAGCTCCTGCCTGTGTCTTTGCTGTTGAAGCGCTGACAGATTTATTGCAACAGATGCCTTTCTTCCTGAAAGCCACCATAAATAAAATCACAGTGGCAAACCTGCTCTGTATGTAGAGCAGCGCTGGATAAGACAACTGGAATGAAAGAAAGAACAAAGAAACAAAAAATCTTTCCATATTGTTGTAAATCTCTGATTCATCTAGGAAGGAAGAGTGTTATTTGATGCAAATATCTTAGAGAAGGTAGTTTTCACATATGTATAACATTAAACTCAACAATGACGCTAGAAGCACAGGTACTCTCGATGTGAGCACCTGAGCAGGGTTAATGGATTGTGGAAACACTGAGAGTGTTCTTTGGGGGTCTTGTCAGACTTTGATCTTTGGTATGTACTGAATGTGGGGGTCAGGGATAATAGATTGGGGGCTGGCAGGAGTGAAGAAAAAAAAAAGAGATGGGAAGAAAATGTTATTGTCACACAAGCAAAAAAGAAAAAAGATAAATGTGTGTGTGTATACAGTATATATATCCACTCTTTATCCACTTTATTTTTTTTCCTCATTTTGGTCCTGTTTTTGTTCTCATCTGTGATCTCCTCTGTCATTTTTTTTATCTCCAACCTGCCTGCTTCAAAGTTGTCATCCTCCTTTTGTCTGCTTTGAGTCTCTGCTCACACCTCAGAGGTCAGAGGTCATGAGGTTAACTGTCCAGAACCAAATACAACCCCACAGAGGGTCTTTAAGTCTGTTATCTTCTGCAGTGGGTTTGCTTGTGTGTGCATATGTCCCCCTGAGAGTAATCCTAACATGATAGCTAGTGTTACTGAATCTGGATTTTTCTGCAGGGTTAAAAGGTTTCAGCAGAACTTTTGCACCATAATTGTCAATATAGTGATAATAACAGGATCACGTTGATCTGGACTGCTTATTTTGCTTCATCATTATTGTGCTATGAGTTAGGATTGACATTTATGGCTGGTTTCATGGGGAGGGGGGGTATCTGCTTCTTTGTGCAAGGATATTCAAATGTTCTCAATACAATAATTCATTCTCTGCTCCACTGTTTTGCTGTATCTACCCCATCTTTGAAAATGTTTAGAGCCATTGTGATAATTACTGTATACTTCAAGACAGAGCTACAAAATAACAGGTACTAGGGCTGAACGATTTTAAGAATAAATTGAATTGTGATTTTTCTGGCAAATATTGCGATTTCGATTTCATCCACAATTTTTTTTCAAATCAAGTTTTAGTGCACATGAGCATTTGCAAAGATCACAGAAACTTACATCATACCTAGGGGTGGGCGATATGGCAAAAACTTTATATCACAATTCTTTAACGATAAAATCACGATCACGATTTTATCACGATTTGTTTTTACATTGACACTAATTTGCATGTTTCTGTGTAAATGACTTCAGGTAGCCTACTCTGTCACTTCTCAAAAACTATCAGTAGATCTAAAAGTAACCTCTGATAACGTGCACTCAGTATTAGTTTTCAATAAATATGAACATTTAAATAACAATTACAGAACAAAATAAAGTTTTATTTCAAATAGGTTAAAAAGAAGACTAATGTAGTTCTGTAAAGTATTATTCATCAGTCATTTAAACAGACTGAAATGTGCCTCCTAAGGTTAAACAATAAATACAGTATTGAGACTTAAGTAACTCCTAAAGTTCAATGTGATTTAGAACAAATGATCAAACTTTAATGGGAATCATATCTAAGGACAAACGGAGCTGCTGCTGTCAGCTCTGTCCACCGTTTACTAGAGTCCTCATATGGAGCCTCTTCATCAAATGCCTGCGTTATTGTTTTGGTGACGTCATTAGCTGTTGCCTCTGTCTGCATCTGATGTACACACGTGGCCCTCCCACTGCACACACACACACACAGGTGTAGAAGAGCTGCTGACGGCACAACAGCAGCAAACCTGAATATAACGAGCTTCAGAGAGGTGGGTGCGTACGTGCTCGTAGCATTATAATACATTCGTATACATGCGGCCCTTCCACTGCGACACACGTCGCACGCACACACATAGACACAGGCTTAGAAGACGCGCCGCTGCTGCCGGCAAAAACAGTACCGAACATAAAGGTGGAGTTCGTTTTAGCGACCAGTTCCTCCGTTTTCTTTTCGTTTTCAGCCATAGCATTTGACAAAACAAAACCTTATTCAGTTAGGAGCAGTGCAAAAAACCGTGGCTTTGACGATCTCAAAATCTCGTTGTCTGAGATCACAATTTTTGGTCTAAAACGATAGATCGCTCAGCCCTTACAGGTACTTTGGTGTTTTCTCTGAGATTGCTCTGTGACTAGAGATGGGGGGGGTTTAAGTTTAAGTAATTTGCCAGCCTCGTCTTTTCCATTAACTTCTTCCATCCCTGTTCTGTGTTTAATTTAAAGGACATAAATCTCCTCTGCTGGCCATTTGTGGAGTGATTTACTAGACAGCAGGTTGTCTCTCCTGAGGACACTGTAGAGATGCAGCCAACATGTAAACAAGAGAGGCAGATAAGGGAAAATCAGAATCAAGTCTAAACTGAGGATAAAATCAAAAGCAGATAGAGTAGTTAAGTGGAGGAAAATAGTATAGGAAAACAACAAAGATGAAAATCTAATCTTTGCTTAAAGGAATTAAAAAACCTAATATTGTCAGCCCTTCTAATAAAATGCAAAGGATTAAAAAAATCCTTTAAAACTCTTGTTGTTCTGTTATAAATTATTTCTGACAACAGGCAGGGTACTTCTGTACTTTTAAGCTTTACCTGTCTACCACACTTAGTTTTACAAGTGAACAATACAAACTATAATTATTATGTTTACTTTTCTGAAAATGCCATGAATTTGAAAATCTAAATTACTGAGTGGATGTGTCAACACTCAATGAAAGAAGGAGCAGTGAGGGAAACAGAGGAGAAGATAAAATCATCCTCTGTGAGTATTTCCAACAACATGAAGAGCTGAAAGAGGCTATAAGAGAGCCAGGGGTTGTTTACTGATATGTCTATGTAACTTTAGTTAACACCCAAAACATACTGTATGCATCTACGTATACAGCTCTCTGTGTCTTCACTATAGACACCACAAACAATCAAATCTAGTCGTCAACAGAAACATCGCTTCTCAAATGTTTTCCAAAATTCCAAATTAAGTCGGATATTACAAAACAAAAGAAAACAAAAACAAAGTCTCCTGCATTTTTTTCCACACTGTTGTTTTCCTAAGCAGATGCTTTGTTATGTGACCTTTCCTTTTGTGCAGTTTTTTCGTAGGAGGAAGTCTGTCTTTAGGTCTTTGTGGCAGACCATGCTGACCAGGGAGACATAAAAAATGCACACTTGGCAGTGAAGCTTCAACACATGCTGTCTGAGCACATTAACAAAGAATTCAGAACAGCTAAGGCATCACGGTACCTATCAGTTTTTTGGTCAAGTTCACTTTCAGTTCACTGCAGTGATAAACTGGAATTCATATAATGGCTGCTAACCTTGTATAATTGCTACACAATAAAAATAGGAGACTCTTTATTGGCAGTACTTACCTGATCACATGCGGAATTGATGCCGACTCAAGCTTTTATACTTTAATTTTATTTAACCTTTATTTGTAAATGAAAGAAAGCATGCTTCTAATAATCACTTAATAATTCTCCTCCCAAAAGGTTATTTTCAGAACAATCAAACAACTTCAAATGATTCAGGAATCATCCAGCATCCCTAAGGCTGGGGATTGACTGTACAATTTGAGAAGCTCCCAATGTATGAGTAAATCCACTATGTAAATGTTAAGCTTGTGGTATATGTTCTTATGCAATATATAATCTTAATACTTGATAAATGTGTGCCAAGCATAAGAGATACATAAAAATGTATCTGATCTCTAAATAGTGACTGGTCGTCTCATTAGGTTACATCAAGGATTAGAGGAAGAACAGTGTTTAGTTGATGTTTAGTTAAGTAAGGCAAAATTGTGTACAGTACACACATATGGACACAAGTCCATATGGACACAAGTCACAGAGACTCTGGACCAACAATCCCAAGAACTTCAGTTGATGTTTAGTTAAGTAAGGCAAAATTGTGTACAATATGGACACAAGTCACAGAGACTCTGGACCAACAATCCCAAGAACTTCATGTTAGTCTAATTTAGGAACAGAGATGGTCAAAAGGTGAACATTATTTTGGGTTGTAGGGTCAGGTGTCGGGGGATCTGTGGAATTTTGGTGAAGATGGCAAAGAATGTCAGGAATGGCAGTCATGAGGGAGACTAGGGAAGGGTGTGGTCTCTGCAGGTGTTAAGGTCAGCTCATGGCTCACACACTAAATCTGAGACAGGTGGCTTGAAAAGGACACGAATGATAGACAGGGCTATCCTCTTCTGTGTGTAAGCACATGGACCAAGACTTGTTGATGTTTGAGAATATAAATTGCAGTTTGCCAAGTCGTCTCCACGAACTAATCACATCAACTAACTCTGAGTGTTATTCTCATTTGTCAGTTCAGAAGTAAGAGCTCTATACTGATGTGTAGTTTAGATTGGTACATACTCAAC
Source organism: Parambassis ranga (assembly GCF_900634625.1). Taxonomy (NCBI): domain Eukaryota; kingdom Metazoa; phylum Chordata; class Actinopteri; family Ambassidae; genus Parambassis; species Parambassis ranga. Next base: position 5,835,406 of record NC_041043.1, read on the forward strand.
AGTATTATGTTCCTTAGGTGGATGAAGTGTTCTAGTTGCAGCGACAGAATGGCACCTTAAGCACTTGAGACTCCACTTTAGTCATGATCTCACAACCAGGTTCTCCATTTCATTATTAAGTTTTGCTGGGTGGGGCACTTGGCTAGCTTTATTATGAAAGATATGATTGTACGATACTTCAGCATTGAATGGGTCTGATTACATCTAACTCACAAATTAGTTTGGCAAATCTGAAGCCAATACAAACAAATCAGACTTTTCCATTTAACATGTGATTGACAAGATGTTTGTGCCCCTATATTTTTATATATAGTGGTAAATCATAGGTTTTTTTTAACATTTTATTATTTTTAATGGAAATACATATCCTCTTTCTCTGTAATTCTGTGTTTGTCCTTCCCCCCCCCCCGGAGGATGTTTTCTCCATCCTTTAGTCCATTTTTCCAACCTGCAGACTGTCTCCTATTTGGTGTCATTTTTCAGGGCTTTCCTAGAGGACTTTGGTGCTGCTGGGAATGGAGCCTGTCTTGTCCATTAGTTATATTAGCACCTCAGTGGGGAATCTCTGGTTCCCTATCCCTGGGCCGGGACACACAAAGGCTCAGGCCTGCCTGCCATTGTGCGGCTGTCATTCGGAGCTGGTTGCTGCCAGAAAAACTCTGTCAGAGCTCAGATCTGCTGATAAAAGTGCTGTGAGCCAGGCTGTGTTGTTGCCTTGTTAACACACTAATGAAAAATGGCTACAAGGTTTTCTGCAGACTTTTCTGCTTTTAGGTGTGGTTGAACTTTATTGTTAGAAAAACAGTCATTCTTTTTCACATTTGTTTCTATTTCATTGTGAACAAAATTCACCAGTTTGGTTTTTACTAAGGTTAATTTGCCCTTTTGGTTTTGTCTTTAACCAATAAATTCTTCTGCTCGATAATAAAACTTTATATGGAAGTGTAATGAAGTGGCAGAACACCATTTAAGGATGTATCTACATCCTGGCAGGCTCCGTATCATAAAACATGACAGATCCACTGAGATCAAGGCATTTATTTGCTGGTTTGGATTATATTATATTGTGTAGGAATGGCTAGGATATGTAGTAGTAGTATTTATGTGACAGCAATATGCAAAAGATCAGTTAGATTAATTTATACTCATAAGCATGTTGATTAAGAGTTGCCCTTGTGAAATTGCGAAACGTTAGGGCGAAGGCAATAAGTCTTTATATAGGGCCAATAGTAACCAACTGTTTCCTCCTTTCTCCGGTTTTTCATGTTAAGCTAAGTAAAGCTAAGTTAAGATGAGAAAATGTTAAATAATCTCTTTTAAACTAAAAAAAATCTAAAGTGGGTTTCTCTTCTTTTTGTTTCAGCCTTTGCAGAAAAATGGTCAAATCTCCAGCCTGAGCAGTCTGAATGGACATTCAGAGGACAACACGCTGGCAGAAGGTGTGTGTTAGTGTGTGTGTATACGTCTGCCTGTCTTGTCAGTAATGTTTATTTACTGTGTGTGGGTAAGAAGTGGCAGTGTTTGTGTATGTTTGTGTCTGGGATTTCGTACTGTGTCTTCACCAGTGACAGAAGGTAAGCCGCTTTGTGTGGGGTCAGCTTACAGTGTGTGGCTGTTTTTCCATGTGTCTGTAGATGTCTTCACAGGCCTGCACAATTCGATCTTTAACAGATCCTTTTGTTAACAAGGACACCCATTTGGCTTTTTGCATTTGAGCCACACACATCCATCAGGCATGTAAATGTAGCCTGACCAGACCATTTCCATGCACTGTTCTTGCATGGGAATGGTTATTTTAAATGTAGTCAATTAACATGTGCACCAGCCTGGTTGGTCCATCTCCAGCAGCAGTCCGTCTATCTCCAAAGCTGCGTTTGTTTATTTTCTTTACCATTGCTGTCATGTCTTTCCTAGTCAGGGAGGGCTGCAAAGGCGTGTACACCCTCCCTAAATATTTAGCAGGCCATGACCTGGGGCCCCGCACAAAGCCACCTCTGCACTTCATAATATGTTATGACCCAGGGGAAGGAGTAACCCTATACTACTTAAAACACAGAGATATGTCACATACCACTCTGTCAAATAACTTATTTAATAAGTAATTTAATGAAGCAATTCTGTCCATTCATAGAGTAACCCAATACTCTCTTATATGCAGTGTATGAGCTGATGAGGCACATAGACTTGTTCCTAAAATAGTTGCCTCTGTGGACATGCACAGTAAATTATTTAGTGATGTGGAAAGCATTAGAACAAAAAAGAGACATCACACATATTTTACATTATTGTGCAGTTATACTTTGACAAATGTATGCTGCAGAGATTTACTGTTATGGACACAAAACTAAGTCATGTTGTCCTGGGGTTAACCTGTGCAGTTCCTTTTCGAAATGGGCCAATTGCTGCTTGCAGCTCTCCGGAGAAACAGTAAATCAGAATAGGACTGAATAAGCCGTGGTTATGCAGTGTCCTTTTGGAAAGATCATCAACTGGGTTAAAACAGAACACACACAAATGAGTGAATTTATTGACCTCTTCTATTTTCTTGACTATCATGTTGACATATCCCACCATTATCTTATAGTAATTTTCAAGAAGTCAGCAGCTGCTGTAGATTTCCTAATGAGGATGACACTGGTTCTGGAAGAGGATTTATTTGAGGAAATACAGGTTTTGAATCACTTGAAATCAAGTCATAATGTAGTGAAAGTGTAACAAAAAAATGTGTTGGCCGAAATATGATGACTGCTTCTCTACCTCCAAATGGTGAAGTTGGATGAGTGGTTGTCAAGAGAGGTAAGATTCCTTGCTTCAGTATAATAAACCATCTGAACACAAGTTGTGAAAAGGACTCTATGGTCAGTATAGTGAGACATTAGGCTTTTATTAAAGCCCACACAGTCATTTTATAATTTGATTAAATTGTTGATAATGGTTCATTGTTTGAAAAAGAGATGATTTGAGACTTAAAAGTTGTGGAATAATTACTGTAAAGTGTTAAACCTACCAAAAACAGTCTGATTCACTCTCTTACTATCAAACATTCTCACTAGGAAAGACTGTAAACACAGGAGACAGGCAACAGAAAACATCTGAAGTTGTGAAAGACTTTCAAGGCCACAGATTAAAAGTTGGCAGTTGGCAGTGGGGAAAGGAAGGGACCCACATACACAAAAGGGAGAGCGAGACAGAGACGATAGAGGAGTGAAAACTCTTCACATCCCAGCAATGCTCTACCTCTTGCCCAGCCTGATAAACAGAGCATTGCATTGTGGGAGACAGGAAGAGAGGAGGATTCTCTCTGATAACAGCAAAAAAACAACAATAGACCAGCTGCAGATCAAAAGGCCTACACATATGCAAACACAGAATCATAATCTCTGTCTATCAGGTGTACCAGAATGTTTACAGTTTGAGGACCAGCCCAAATGTGAAACTCTACAAACATGTATTCACTAATAATGTGCTAAACTAAAAGAAAAGACAGTGTAAATGCACAGACTACTATAGTTTGACTATGTGAATGTACAAAAAGGAAAGAGTAGATATTTGTTATTTTTATTCTTATCTGTCAGGGAGGCTGTAATTAAATTACTTAAAGTATTTCTTTTAATTGGCATTAACACATTTAAACAGTATGGAGTTACAATTTTACAATTTTAACTAAATTCTTTGACTGTAAAGATGGACATTTTCACGTGGAGGTCTTATGGGATTGATCCGCTCTGGAGTCAGGCTTCAGTGGCCAGAGGAGCCTCAGTTTGTGGCACTTGCAGTTTAATATAAACATGCAAAGGTAGCTACAAAATGACATATACTGTAACCTGTGAACGAGCCACTGTGTAAAAGAAACCTTAAAGTCTGTCAGGGCACAAGGCCAGAAGCTTTGGTTTAAACAGGACACCAGGTAGACAAAATGGAACCGAATAAATATTACATTGGAGTAGAGTTTTGAGGAGGCACTCAGCAATGTTTCTCTGCTAAAAAAAGGAGGCAGGCAAAAGCTAGAGCCAGGAGGAAAAATAGATAAGGAAGACATTAACACACAGTCATTCATGAATGATGCAGCCGCCTATTGCATAAGCCTACATCAGTGCAAGGACATCCTACATTTAAATTAACATTTGTATGTTAATCTGTAATTTGCTTTGCACACTGTGTAGTCTTGCATGTGCATATATGTCGAGTGTTAGGGGTGCGTGTGTGGGTGTGCATGTGTGTTTGGTTGTGTGAGCCCAGAGAATGACATCACAGCTGATGTAACTCTTTGGCCAGAGTGTTGACGGACCCTCCCAGATGGCTCACAGGCACAGAAAGAGGGCAGATGGAAGTTCTCTGACAGGCTTGAGGAGGAGATAATGCTGACTATGTGAGTCTGTAGATATGTTCATAGAGGACTGTGTTTATATGGATCAGACTGGACGTCATTCTAGTGTCAAGCACTCCATGTCTATTCGATCTCATGCAGAGACTGGATGGGTGCGGTTCACCATAGTAAATCAGATCATGTTTACAGTCTTCAGTTTAACGTCACACATTTATATACAGAGCAGTATGCAAGTGGTTATTTTTTTAACGTCTTTTTTAATAAGCCTTTTGAGTTTTTCTGCCCATCTGTGTGTGATGTTGTACCCTTTACCTCTACATACAAAAGCCAGATGTGAGTGGGTCATAGTGTGTTTTTTGTTTATTATGTTTGAAAACTGTAACATTGGATTATTACAACCTGCAGAGTAAATTCAAATTATTAGCTTTAAAAAATTATATTCAAAAAATGACAACAGGTCATAGGTCAACAGCTGTGTATAACGACAAAGTGTATTGTCTGAAAGTGTCTGTTTTTTTTCAAATCCTGTTAGTCTCAGGTTATGAATTTGCAGAATAATTCACTATATGAAACATTTATATTTATTTTTTTTTGGGTTGTGAATTTTTATGAGGTGAGTGTACAGTCTGCCTGTCTACTGTGTGTGTGTATTTTATGTGTGGCCATGATTTCATTCCAGGATGGACGGACTTAGGCAGGGCTCTGGGGACATACATAGCTGCGTTGCCAAAATGTTCATCATGCCTGTGGAAGGGACCTCTCCCTTCACTTAAGCTCTGTCTGATCTCTGCCAATAAGGCTTCAAGCTCATAACAGAATCCAGCCCCTGGATTCTTGCCTGTATTCCTTGTACATTCCAACCGACAGTACTCGTTATACTCAATGGTTCTGGTACAGATGTTCCTGTGCATCTTTTTCTACTATCCTCACACTTCTGGAAGGCCTACCTTTGTTTCTGTACTGCATGCAGACAATGATCCATTAACTCAGAATGTCAGAATGATTTCTACTCTCAGAGGAAAGGGTCAGGGAGGCAGAGTTTTAGACTGGAGTGCTTGAAAGCCCTTCAGTCCCTCAAGATCCATCATTGACCAGTTAGTAGTTCAATTAAGTTTATGTATGCAGCATTTTTTATGTAGTCATCTGTTATGGAGTGGATGCTTTAAGGACACACTCCTGTGCAGCAGCTGATAAGGAAACTCTATTTCTTTCAGTCTCATCCTCTCGACTTATATGATAAGAGGTAAACAACTTAGAAACTTTACTGCAACACGGTGTGCAACCTCAGCAATGTTACAGCCATTTCATATCAGCAGGCCACATCAGTTAGCCACAATGATCAATTCAAGACTAGTGGCTAAACTGTATTGCAAAATGTCATCACAAACCTAACATTATGGATTGTTTTTTCAATCTATCTATTTAGTAATACTAAAATATTGATTAGCACAGTATTATGTCTGATTTGTTAGCTCTTACGTTTAAACGTTTTCTGTGACAAAACCTGGACCACTGACTGAAAGTTGTAAAGCCAAACCCAATAATTTAAAGTTATCTAGCTCAGCAGTATAGAAGGGAAAGTCCTCTGTGCACAGCACCATACAGTACTGTAATAAAGTCATCCAAGGCTACCACCAGGATTCTCAACCCCCCAGGACCTACTCGTCTCCATAGGCACTCCTCTCTCATCTTTCCCGGCATCAGGGAACCTAATCTCTTTCCTTAACTCCTAACCTCCCCCAGGCACATGAAGGACTAAGAGAATGGACCAAGAATGTGGCTGACCCCTCCTTCTTCTCCTCCTTTAATAGTCTTCATAGTTTAATAGTATCCATATACTATAATAAGTCATTTTTACCTTGCAATTAATGATAAACTGAATTCTTTAAAGATGTGCCAAGAATGTGTCAGTGAGGTGAGGTTTTCCACTTAACAAAAATCAAGTGTAATCTCAGAGCAGGATACTCGATACTTAAGCAATCAGCCCCTTACTTTCTACTTTGACTTGAGTTACTGACATTTGTTTCCAAAATGGCCCCAGAACAACTAAAAATTGTTGTGGAAACAAGAGGAATTATCTCACTCTGTTGGACTTTTCGGGAAAAATTAGATTTAAACACTCAGTTGAGATTAAAATGACTGGTTAAGATGAGCATTTCAAGTACAAGTTAATAGATCATTGCCAAATGCTAATGATAAACAGAACTGAGGAGGGAAAAGAATGATTTTAAGGCAGGTTTTCATTAACAGCAAATTGAATTGAGCAACATCTTGTGGTGCAAAATACATATTGTACATGCATATGCATGCAAGCAACAGGGTTAGTAATTTCCAAATTTTATCCACATATTGATGATAAATGTAATCCTTTGTCATGTTTACACTGTCAGTCAGATGCTGATATACAGCAGGGAATTATTGATGTTTGTACGATTTTTCAGCCAAGTTAGTGACTGTTAATACGTTGAAAGGGGTTTTAGTTTGAGGGCACATAAACATTTGTGTTGATCAAAACATATATAAAAGAATACCTCCTTGTTGAACTTGTTTTCCTTCTGATATAGATGATAGGAGATGTTTATTCATCTCTAAATTTGTAAATGATGAAGTTCTTTACATCTTCACTTATTTCCTACTGTCCTCTCAAGATGATGCATAACAAGAACTGAAATGGCAAACTGCTGCTGCAGATATTTCAGGAATGCTGAAGTGAAGGCATGTATAACATGAGAGTAAATGCTGGGTAAACATACAAAACACTTTTTTTATTTACACAAATTCAAAAGCAGTCTTTATGTTGTAGCGACTACTGTAACATGCTTGAGCTCAACTTTTAATTTTAGCCAGTTGCGTGTGAGTCGGTGTTTAGTTTCATGAAACCAGCAGTTTCTTTCTTGGTGCTGAAAGCTGTAAACACGATTGTTTTACAGCAAAAATAAACAAAATACGTGGACGTCACGGCGGAGTTTTCATCTCGTCACGCTACATCACGTAATGTAACGGAAAGGTTGCTGGACAGACTGTACAATGTAAAGAATGAGTCTAACTCAAGGAAATGGGCAGAGGGAAGAGGAAATAGTGATGTCAAGAAATGACTGCTTTTCCTGTCCGACATTCTTATCCATCCCTTCGGCACACACACAAACAGTTAGGGGGGGTCAGGGGGTGGGAGGCAAAAGGATAGAAAAGACTGAGGGAAAGTAGTGGAAAAGGATTAAAGGGGATTGAAGTGTGGATTTTGGGAGATAAGCAGCTGTCTGAAAGAAGCAAAAAAAAAAAAAGAATTAAAAAATAGAGAAGAAAGGGAAGTTATTGAGTGAAAAGTCTCTGATCTCAGACAGTTTCACACCCTCACTACCCTCATTTCCCTTTCCCCCAATTATTTCAACATCATTCTATCCAGTTCTTGGAAGAGTGAAAAGGCGGTTTCTTCGGTGCTGTCTGATGATGTCATTCCTGTCTTTGCAGGCTACAAAAGGCCCCTCCACCCAGCACCCCAACTCCCTTTAACCCCTACAACCGGCCCATCCCTTTAAGACCCGTCCTCAAACATTCCTGAGGCACGTTTTCTGATTTATCAACATATGTGGAGTGACACCTGCACAGACCCTGACTGTGTTGTTGAGGTTTGGACAGTAAAATACAAATTATAATATAAATATATCGTTTTAGTCTAGTATCAAAAAATGACTCTATTGTGTCCTAGTTTTTCTGTTTGTTATGTTTTCAGATGCTCTCAAGACCTTTGTCTTACAAAAGTCTTCATGTTACACACTTCTCATCAGCATTTAAAAGAAGAAAGTTTATCTTTAAAATAATGATAGAACATTTTTTCAGTTGAATTAACGTTGAATTAACCTGAATGACCACATGAGTGTGAATCTGAGACATAACTGAACTAAAAAACACACATTTAAAATGTTGCAAGAAAACTAGAATACAAAACCACAAAAAAGGGAGGTTTAGTGGCAGTTGTGGTATGTTCCTTCAGTCATGGGAATGAGGAAAGATGATCCACTGTTGAAGGCAAGGCAACACATACTAGCAGGATAAATTCAGAGTTGGTTGGAGTTGTCCTTGTTGATAGCAAGTTAAAATAAAACCTCCAAAACTCCAAGAAAAACCACATGGATTCTTTACTTTATTGTACCCCATATTTGCCATACTGGTGGTCTGAATAAAAATGTCTCAGTATGTATGGAAGTCCAGGAATGTGACTGATGTGGATGAGTCACACAAAGGAAGTTGGGAGGGAAAAGGAAGATGTGTGGAGGTACTCTCTCTGAATTCCCTTCAGTCTGACTCACTGTCCATTCAGCATGATCTACTATTATAGTGGCCATAGTGAAATGCCTGTAAAATGACTCACTACTATAACAGAAATCCTCTCTGGTTTGTCAGAATGAAATTCTTTTATGATACATACATAGATTTTAACTCTTAACTGACTGCTAGTAATATCCTATTCCTATTAAATTTAACCAAGTTACCCTCACCAGAAAATGAACACGAAATTCCGGTTATACAACATCATTTGAAGGGCTCATCTGTAATGTAATAAAGCATAATTATGTTATCCTCTAAAACTTTCTCTCCAGTATAACATCTCATTAGTTGTGTGACTATCTTGTTGTCTTGTCACCTTGCTTGTGTTGTCAGCTCTGATGCAAAACATGAAAGTTTTGATGACCCTTTAAATTAGTTGCTTCGATGAAAACTAAGGAAGTGTTGCTGGATAAAGTTTTGACCCCAATCTGCATGGCTTTTTTGCCGTCTTGTTTTACAAGGCTGGATTGTATATTTGAAATACATTTCTGGCTTAATTATTGGAGCCAGACTTGTTATCAATGAAGCTGACCCCCCCTCCTTTTTGAGGTGATTGTGCTGCTTTCAGACGCTACTTGATTACTGCTGTTATCACCCATTTGGGAGCCTTCTAGATGGAATTCACACATTCCTGTGGGACAATGCTCAAGTGTGACAGATCTGATTATACTGGTATTTACCTGAGGATTTATCTGCATTCCTTCTAGTCTGTCTCTCCCCCCAACACACACAGACAAAAGCTGGATTAAATGCATCTGTGTTAGTGCAATTGAGAGGAGCTTATTAAAATTCACATTTTTTAAAACTTTGTAAAGTGTGTGTGTGTTTTAGATGTCAGTGAAGCTGAGAAAACAGACATTTGGTGTCCATATAAAGTCAATCAGCATTCCTCTACATGACAAGAGCCATGACATACGAGGGAGAGCCTGGTTGCCTCCTGGAGAAGGGGAGGGAGAAGGGGGATGCGGCTTGGGTGCTCAAGACTGTTGTCCCAATGGTTTTATAGAGGAAAAAAATGTAAGAAACTGGGGTTTGAGGACACATAGAGGCCAAAGAGGGAGGGTGTGTGGTGGTAGAGAGGTATAGAGTGTGTACGTGTACACTAGTTTTTTTCTGTTTTTTTTTTGGACAAAGATCACATAGTGAGCTCCACTCATCTAGTCTTTTACATTGAGGTCTGCGGGAGTGTGATGGAATAAAGGAGGAGGAAGAGGAGGGGGAGGAGTGGGGGCGGCAGGGGGGGGGGGGGGGGTTCATTCAGAACAGCTGAAGAAAGGCAGAGAAGGGGGGAGGAAGAGGGAGGCAGGGGTGGTCCTAACATGACATGTGTGTCAGTCTGTTGAAATGTGTGTGGAGCCCTCTTTTCAGTTCATACTACCGAGAAGAGCTGCAAGAGAGGCAGCAAGTGAGGAGAAAGAAAGACACAGCTTCTGCCCTCAGATAGAAGTTAGGACGGAGCCAAGAGGAGGAATCACACTTTTTACTGATTGTTCAGAGAAGTGAAGGGAAGCCAAATACTAGACATCACACATTTTTAATCAGATAAATATATTCGGTATCTTTTTGTAATTTTTCGAGTGAGGATTTTTGGACTTCTACCAATGCTTGGAACAATTACTTTAACAGGTAAGCAGAATTATTAGTAACATTTTTAATTTTCCTTATAGTAATCTTTGCTGAAAAAGCATTTGTGGCCGCTCCTTTTTTGTGTTTCTTTACTCATCATCTAGAAAAAGTGTGTTTTCCTGATACAGTGTAAGCGACTATAGCCAAAGGCATTGTTGTCCTGAGGGTGTGGTTAGTTAGCATTTGTAGATGTCCCGGCACAGCTGAATGGTTTTACTTGGATGATTTTGCTCTGACCACTGTATCGACTCTCACTGTGTTAAACCAGTCTTGTTCTAGCCAGTTATATTAATGATTATTATTCCCGGTGCTGCATTAATAGCTGCCTCTCTCCACTCAAAAGTACATGTGCCGTGCAACCACCAAACTTCTTGGTGGAAAAAGAATTCACACAGAGAGAGATAGCAGATAGAAATACATGAAAGCACATATCAGCTTCATCTGAGCCAACTCCATGCAACCTATCATGTGAAGTATTTCATTAGATTAGAGTGGGGTCCTGATTCCCAGTGGGGTTTAGCCGCAGAGGATAGGGAGGGAGGAGAGGACTGAGGTGTATTGATTTAATTGCATGCAGGGAGTGAATCTTCTTTAGGACCTTTAAGTGGCAGTGATGGTCCAGATGGAGCAAGGCTAGAATGCTGTATTCATGCTGATTTTGGTTCTGATGCTCAAATGGAATGCAAGAAGTTATTGTGAATGTGTTTTTCTGTTGCTTGCTAATTTTAACATACAGTCTTGTCATGGTTTGGCTGAATTAGATAAGAAAGCAGGCAAATGGTTCAACAGTAGGTGTTACAGTGTTGATATGCCCCTCGGAGCCGTGGATTACATTGACCACACCTTTATTACAAAGTGGGGGTCTAGTCTCTGTGGAGGGGGGGGGCAGGGGGTCGACTCCTTGCCCTGTTTTCAACTGACCCCTATTGTTTCAAAGCTCCTGGACCAGTAATTATAACAACAGTTTGCATATATTTTGCAAATTTTGTGCATGGTATACAGAAGGAATAACCGCCATTCAGCCTCACCCCTTACTCCCTCCCATTTCATATACACACAAACCTCAATGTAGTGCTGAATAGCCACAAAAGAAACATTATCTGATCTCACTGTAAACTGGAGTAGAATTAACAACAATGGGGTTTTTGGCTGTAGCAATGATATTTAATATGAGCGCCTCGTCTTACCACATGGTCTCACTCTCACACATAAACAATGCCTGTCTCCAGCAGAGAGAAGCATTTCAGCTATGAGATATGTGACACCTTCTAAAGTATGTTAGCGCTTCAACCCTATGGCCAACAACACCCCACACCCTACCCCAGCCACCCTTGTCCCCTCCTCACCCCCTGCCACCATCTCACATTCTTTCGGGTACAGACATTACTTAAAACGCCCTCCTCCTCCACACAGTTACTCCATCCCCCCACCACCAAATCTAAGAGATTTTTTTAACAGTTGTGTGTCTGGTGAAAAGGTTGGGCCGGAAAACAAAGATCAAAAGACGGAAGAGATGCCAGTACTCTGTTAAATCAACATGGTTCCTGTTTTATTATCCATGTAGATACACATGGCTGTGGCTGGCCTGACTCACTAACAGTCTGATCCCTCCAACACACACACATGCCCACACACCACAACAAGAACTTGGGTCCTAGTTTGTGTAAGCTTATTTCCATATTAGATTATGTTTTCCTGACTTTTATAGGATGCTTTTGGTCTGTTGTTGCTGATTAAGCTCTGAAAAAATAACAGGGAACTGCCACCTGTCTCTGGTGTCATCAAGTTCTTCAATTTTTTTTTTACCAGTTTAAAATTTTCTCCAAATTTCCTCTAAGCTAAAGCTTAAGTATGTCTTGATAATACAAAAGCTGACCAACCCCCCACCTTTATTTTTGGAGGCCTGAAAGGGTTAGAGGGCTATTGTGTTTGCATGCGTGTGTGCCTTGGGAAGGGGGGTGGGTCCCCATCCATCCTGCTGTGGAGGAATTTGGGTCAAGGGGATTGGGACTTATTTTAAGGAGGGGTTGTAGTAGTAGTAGTAGAGGCCTGTATTGTTTAGTTTGAATAATATGTGGCCACAGACTAGACAGAGTCTTACTGGAAAACAAATAAACATTCTGGAAATCCCCTGGCATTTAAATTCAAATTATGCTCCTTAAAATAAGAGTGAATGGCATGGCTCACATTCCTCTCAAGTCCAATCTATGCATAAGATATGGGCGTGCCCTTACTAACAACATAATGAAAACACTCCTCCTCTTTATTTTATCATTCTAATTTGGACTGAAGTGCTGAATTGTTTGGCTAAAATGTTTCACCCTGTTTCTCCTATGGGTCAGGTAAACTGTTAAACAACATTTTTTTCTATTTTAGTGCTAAAATATTTCAGGAATGTGAGTGAAGTTTCATGCCTATAATTTGGGAAAAGGATGTCGACAGATGCGGGCACGCGGTTGTACATTTTTGTGTGAGACAAGAACAGCCAACATTCACAAATTCGTTTAGAAATGGAATCTAAAAGTATCTTTTTGGAAAGAAGTGAGAATTGTGTTATTGTATTTTTTTGTGTGCCTGAGCACAGAAAATGGGGTGAGGGGGTTTGGTTCCCACAGTGAGCTTGTTCAAGGATTGTGTATGTGTCTTTGTGTGTAATCATGTAACCTGATATCCTAGCATTAAAAGTTATGGGAATTTGTTTTAAGAGCCTAGGGGTATCAGATGTGAGTTTTCCCAGACTGTAGTAAGATCTGAGGAGGCCCCCCCCACACACACGCACACATGCCTGCCTCTGTCAAAACACAGATAGACGTGGCAGGCAGGCATTGTATGTGTATGTGGTTTTGTCTCCTATCTCAGCTTTATTGCATCATTTTTCTGTGTAACTACTAAAGAATTACAAATAAAACTTCCATGCAAATGCTGCAGTAGTGCTATTCTCTTAAAAGCGTGCAGACCTGTGACAGAGTGGTGCAATGTGTAAATCATTTTCAGTTGTTTTTGTCTCTGAAACTCAGGCACCTATTTCATTATTGTTATTATTGTGTCAATACCTAGGCTTTTATTTCTTTGGCATAGTTAGATAGGAAAGGATTAGCTGCATTTAATCTGATTGCAATAAAGCGACACTTTATACGATCAGCTGAGGGAGTCAGGATCTCAGCAAATACTTTTCTGTTTAACATCTCTGACTATGTGCAAATGTGAATGAGTTTCATCAATTATACAAAACTGGTCTTTCTCCCTACAGATTTTTATGGAACACTGGATAATTTATGCTGTCTCGAGCAGTGATTTAATTTCCTCTATCATTACCTGAATTTGTTAAATTGAATGTTACAGATGATAGCTTTATATGAATATCATGTGAACATGATTAGTGATCTTTCTGCAGCACGTCCTAAAGTACTAAAGTAAAAAATGTGATCAACTGATTGCTTAAAGTTCTTTCTGTTCTTGTCATTTCAGTTGGCCAGCCAGATGGTGTGTCTCAGAAGGAGGAGGCTCCTGAGACCATGGACACCATCCAGGATGAAGTGACCCCTCAAGTTAATGGCGAGAAGGTTGATAAGGAGTCCCCTGGTGCAAATGACATTTCTGCTGGTGAGGAAAAGGCAGCAGAAGAAAAGCCAGATGATGCCAGTGAGGTGGGCTTTAAGAAGATTTTCCGCTTTGTAGGCTTCAAGTTCACACTCAAGAAGGACAAAAGTGAGGAGAAGGATCCTGTGAAGCTACTGACTGTCAGAGATAAAGAAGGAGAGGAGGTCAGTGGAACTGATGAACCAGCAAAGGAGGAGGAGGCTGCTACTGGTGAAGAGAAAGGCACAGCTGATGAAAAGGAAGCTGATAAAGAGGCTGGTGAGACAGAGGTTACAAAAGATACTGACAAATCTGATACCACTGATGCCCCATCTGAAGCTGCTGCTGCTGAAACTACAGATGAAGCTGTAAAGGAGGAAGGAACTGAGAAGGAAGGTGAGACCACTCCTCCATCGCAGGAAACCACCCTGTCCCCTTTCAGGAAGTTCTTCAGTGGAGGACTCTTCTCTAATCTAAGAAAGAAGGCCAGCATCAAGAAGACAAAAGAGGAGGAGGACAAGGAGGCAGCCGATGAGGAGGAGACAGCTAAGACAGAGGAAACTGCTACTGCCGTGGAAGAAAATGAGGAGACTGCTGTGACAGAGCAAGAAACCAAGGAGGAAGCACCCGAGACTCCTGTGGAGGAAAAGTCTGAGCCCAAAGAGGAGGCCCCAACGTCTCCAGAGGAAGTGAAGTCAGAGGCTACTCCAGAAGCTGAGGTCACTGCTGAAACTTCTGCTCCTACTGAAACTGCTGCCAATGAAACCAAACAAGAAGAGCCAAAGGATGAAGCTAGTGCTGAAGAGGAGAAGGCACCAGTGGAGGTAACTTCTGAAGCTGAGCTGCTGTCATCACAGGAGAAGGCAAAAGCCCAGGGGAGCCCTCTGAAGAAGCTCTTCACTGGAGCTGGTTTGAAGAAGCTTTCAACTAAGAAACAGAAAAGCAAGAAAGAAAGTGAGTCAAAGCTCACTGAGTCTGGAGAGCAGGCATCTGAGCAACTCCAGTCATCCACAGACTCAGGTGAGCCACCTAAAGCTGAGAGTGGGCCCTCATCCCCAGAGGAGTCTGGAGAGCATGCTATTGCTGTGGAGGTCACCCAGAATGAATCTAGCCAAGAGACCGAAGGTGAAGTTGCATCTGATGGAGAGAAGAAAAAGGAGGGCATCATTGCTTGGTCCTCTTTCAAGAAACTTGTGACACCCAAGAAACGTGTAAAAAGATCTTCTGAAAGTGAGGATGAAGCCACAAGTGAGAAACCAGCACAGTCAGCCACCCTGCCCTCCTCAGAGAGTGCTCCTGTGGCAGACGAAAGTGTTAAAGAGGAAGCTAAGGAGGACAAGCCTGCGGAAGAAGAGCCTAAGACTGAAAACACTGAGAAACTGGTCAGCAGCACTGAGGAGCCCAAAAAGAAAATGGACACCTCTGTTTCCTGGGAGGCTCTAATGTGTATGGGAGGACCTAAAAAGAGAACAAGGAAGACGTCTGATTCTGATGATGATGAGACCAAGATTGAGGAGGATGTGCCAGCAGTAGAAGAGGACCACGAGGGTAAAACCGAGGACACCATTGCTGCTTCTCAAAACACGGAGAGTGAAGGAGAAGGTGTTTCCTCACCTGAGCCTGTAAGCAGCCCTCCTGAGAAAGAGTCCACCTGGGACACACTAAAACGCATTGTTTTGTCAAAGAATCGACCAAAAGTTGAAGAAAAGCCGGAGGAGCATGCTGACCAAGTCCAATCAGACAGTGAAGCACCAAAGGATGAGTCATCCTTTTCTTTGAGGAAGTTCTTCCCTGGACGCAGGAAGAAGAAGGCAGAAAAACAAGCCTCCACTGACCAGGGCTCAGGGGAGGAGGACTCTGACACCCCAGCTGTGGTTCCTCTCTCAGAGTATGATAAACAAGTTGAAGCTGGAGAGGAAGCACCAGCAGAACCGGCTGCAGTCCAGAGTAAAGCATCTGCTGAAGATAGAGCCCCTTCATGGATCCCAGCTGGTGTTGAAGATGATAAACTTGATCAGCTCAGTGATATCCCAGAAGAAGCAGAAAATGCCGCCACCCCAAAGTCTGTTGACACGGACATTGTAGAGGATGACACAGAGGAGCCGGCTGTACCGCCTAAAAATCTCGGGCGCACTGGACGCAGACTGTCCACTGCTGAAGTGAAACCTGTTGATCCAGCTCCAGCTGCTGCAACTACCCCTGTTCCCCGGGGACCCCAGTCTGAAAGCGCAGATGAGATTGTGAGCGCCATTGAGGCCCAGATCAGTGAAATTCCACCTCAGACATCTGTGGCTCTTGAAAGTGTACCAGTTGAAGTACCTTCAGAGAAAACTGAGCATGAACCACCAACTGAGAATGCCAAATCCACATCAAATGCCATCCTGGAGATACATGCTCGTAACGAGGCTATGGCTATCTGTACTGGCCTTGGCACTAAGGAGATTGCCAAAGTAGCTCTGGAGAAGCCTGTGGTGTCTGTTGCAGAATGTGTGACTGTGATCCGGGATGCTCTAGGCACAGAAGTATCAATAGAGGAGAAGCCAGCATCAGCAGAGGAAGCAGCTGTTAGAGAAGACCCTGTACTCAATGCTCAAGTTCACCAAGTAGACACCACAGCGCTTGAGCCACCTGTTGAGAGTGCAGATGGTGGAGATGTGGACATTCAGGCTGCCACTGAGTCTTGCGAACCTGAGATTGAGAAGGTGGGAATTGTCAGTACTGTTCTGGAGGAGTCTGAGGTCCTTCAGCCTACCACCATGAGCGAGAACTCTCCTAAAGCTGTGATCATCAATCCCATTTCACCAACAGCTGAAACAGCTATCTGCACCCAGAGTGTACAGGTCTCAGAGATAACCATAGTGAACAAGGAAGTGGAAATGGACATGGAGCCACTTGCTGCCAATGAAGAAAATACCCCTGTAAAAGAGGTAGTTCAGACTGTAACTGAAGAGATATCATCCACCATATGCGGAACTTCAAAGACCACTATGACAGAGGAGACTGAGCCAGACATCCCTGTGGTCTTACCAAGTGAGGAGGTTCCTGTTATTACTGAAACCGTGGTCCTTGTTGCTCCTCCAAGTTTGGATGCTGACCAAGTGGCAACACCAGAAGTGTTGGTCATGGAAAATGCATCAGTGACAGAGTCAATTGGTGTTGAACCAGTCCAGATGCAGGAAACCAAGGAGAAAGTAGAGCAGGCCAGTGAAATTGAGTCTCAGAGCATGGTCATTGCCCAGGCTGTCATCCAGGATGCAGTAGATAAAGTTTTAGAACCCAAAAAGCCTGCCACACCAACCTCCACCATTCCAACACCAGTCCAGGCAGTAGCAACAACTGAGAAAGAGATTGATGTCACATCTGAAGTCCCCATTGTCACTGAGACTCCTGTTGCTGTTGTCTGTGAAAAATCTGCAATGAAGGCACCTCAGCAACTTTGTGTTGCCACTGAGGTGTTTGACGCAATCCCAATCGAGGTCACAGGGAACCTTGAGAAAGAGGAGGAGAAAAAAACAGAGGAAACACTGAAGAAAGCCGTGGAAGTAAATGTAAGTGAACAAACAGTGATTGTGGAGGAAGTAGTAGAAGAGATTGAGCAGGTCAAGGAGGAAGAGAGTAAAGATGACCAGGCGCCAGAAATGAAAGAAACAGCTGAGGATGCGAAATCAGAGGACAAAGAAAATGTGTGTGAGATCCACATGCCGGTCCAGGTTGTCCTGCAGACGGCGCAGGTGCTTGAGGAGCCGTCAGTGGAAGAAGAAGCTGTGGAAGAGTTTGACAGCAGCACTCCTGGGCCCCAAGACAGCAGTACAGCAGCAAAGAGCCCCATTGTAGGGAACAAACTCCCAGTGCTGTCAGAAGAAACTCAAGGTGCAGATTCAGAAGAGCTAGAAGACGCAGCAGCCAGCCAGCTGGAGACAGAGGACACATCAAACACGACAAAGTGTGCAGAGGTGATGGCACAGGTGATCGAAGTGATCGAGGAGGCTGTGAAGGAGATCGAGCCTATGTCCACAGAGATCATAGCAGCATCATGAGCAGGTGAATAGTGACGCTGTTTAAATGTCTTACTTACTGTAAAACCTGTGACAAGAGGGAGAGTAATAGGAAGAGAGGTAGTTACTATCTAAATTCCTTTGTTGGCCTATCAAACAATCTTCCCATAGTGGCTTTTTTGAAACATCAATGGCTCTTACTTTTATTAGGGAGCAGAGGAGGGGATTTGCACTCTGGGCAGATGAAAAAGCTTTTGTTCATGCTGTGAGTAACCAGGGGACCTTTGATATCAAAGCAGGAATGCCGACATTGACCCCTTCTTTGCAGGCTGGGGTCTTAAAGGGAAGCGGTGTGTGTGAGGGGCAGATGAACTTGTGCTGAAAGGCTGATTATGATTCCTCCGCTCCCTCCTCCTGTTTTCCTTCTATTACAGGCTCAGTGTGGAGTCAAGGAACCATGTCAGAGTGCGCTTTCAATTACAGAGCTTCAAAGAACAAGTTGTTTTTTTCCAGTTTTGACTGATATCTGTAGGATGGTGGTTTTTTTGCTACAATGGTTTAGAGATTATAGTAGCTGATATAATGTAAGAGGAGGAGGAGGAGGAGGAGGAGGAGGAGGAGGAGGGAGAAACTGGGCGTCTTTCTCTTTCATATTTATTAAGCTGCTCTGCTGCAGAGGAGAGTGGAGGGGAAGAAAAATGGGAGATACAGGAAGCACTGCAGGCTAGATGGTTTCCTTTCTCCTCATACCTTTTTTGTGCTTCTCCACAGCTGAAGATACAAGACTGATGCCTGGGAGACACACTGTCTGGACCAGGAAGTGAGTGATGATGGCGAGAGAGAAAGAATGAGAGAGAGAGAGAGAGAGAGAGAGGCTGCTCTGTGGTAACATGCTGAAACTGGGCCCCACCCATCCTGCCCAGAGAGACTGACTCCGCCATTCTCTCCAGCTCCCACCTGTACTCCAACCCCATCCTGCAGCCCTGTCACTGACGTGACGACCCACTGTCACACCCTCACCCACCCACTCACTCACTCACTCACTCTCACACACTCATGCATGTCCTGTGCCTAAGGGGCGTCCCATCCAGCTTGTGATCAGTGCAATGTATGTTCAGCATCTCAGTGACTTTCCATTGCCCTTGTTACATAAGGTGAGAGTGTGGTTTGAGTGTGTATCTGTGCATAGATGTGTGTGTGTGTGTGTGTGTGTGTGTGTGCGCGCGTGTTTGTTTATGTGTATAGTAGTAAGACTGAGATGGTGTCAGACAGTGAAGAGATGGAGGATTATTATCTTGTATATTGTATTTATATCTTGAGTATTCTTTCATTCATCCTTAAGCTTTTTTCTTATTTTTATTGCCCCCTTTTGTTTATGTACGGACTGTGTAAAATTCCCATCATATAAGCTGAGATACCTGAGGTATTTTTTTGGGCAACATTATGACCATGAGGCTGTTGCATATCTTTGAGTGTCACAACTTTAAACTGTCATATTTTGAGATTATTTAAGAATCTGTAACAATTACAACAAAGCCATAGTACAAGTGTGACAGAGAAAACACCAAGAAGAAGGCAGAGAGTATGATATCTACCAGAAATGCACCAAATGTTTGACACAATCACTTGTCGCTGTACACCCTAACAAATTTATGTGGAAAAGAAAAAACTCACTGCCTGATTTACTGTGAATATAAGACATTGTTATACATTGTTTCATGTAATGATAATAATAATAATACAATAAATACAATTACAACACATTTTGATAATGTGGCAAAGGTATGTAGTTCGACACAAAGCATATCAGGATCACAATGTTTAATGGTCATGTCCTCTCAGCTACTGTGTGAAATGTGTATCACTGATGTGAAGCAGTTTAACACTTTCTTTACTGTAGTTACATGTTCAAGAAAGTATGCTGACACCCTCTGCTGCCTATAAAAGGTAATACACCTTCTGTGTGTCATTTTGATCCAGCTGTGTTTTCATAAGTAGACCTGCACTCTGTGTGTTTTTCACCAAGCGTATGATAATAGCTCAGGATCATAAAACTGACTGGCACCAGGGAGGACGTAGACTGAGAGAGGCACAGAAACAAACTGCATGGTACCAGAAATGAAAACAAAAGCTCATTTTACATTTAATTTAAAAGCCAAATTGAGTTAGGATAAATCAGGGAGTCATGGTCTTTCCATTGCTCACAGGATAAGACATCAGTTGCATCCAATTAGATTCCCAAAGCATCCGCTCAGCTTTTTTTGATTCAGGCATCAAACCTTAGCTGTAAGGTCAAGAGGAGGAATATCTGAGAGTTTTACCACCAAAGTAAACACACTGATATTTCCACATCACACCATTGAATATCATTTTGTGGCTAATACTGAAAATAGAAGCTCTAAAAAGGCTCACAGCTTTAACACAAAACCCAGGATCCAGGAAGTCAGGTCACCGCTTCACTTGGACTCTAGAGGGCGCAGCACATCCACAACATTTGCTTTATGTAAGACAAGACTTTTGCTGCAAAGTGTGTTTAGGGGCACCAGCCCATCTTCAGTCCTCCATGCTTTTTGTAACACACTTAACTGTGAACTGTTAACATTTGTACAGATTGTATACCTACTGTATGTACTTAAAATCATATTGTTGTAATATTAACTAATCACCTGCAGCCATTTAGCATAATATACATGTAGCATGGTCTTAATTGTCTTTTATATTTTACAAGCTGTTAATAGTAAGGATTCAGAAACTTGTCTATATTTCATTCAATAAAATTAGAGAAAATTTGTGTGTATTTTCTTTTAATTCTTTTAGCATTTAGAAACATTTAATAATAGATGCTGGTATACAAACATAACAGTAGTGTACTAGTACACAAATGTATCCTTAAGAGTAACTCCTGATGTTGTTTAGAAGAAAAGACAGGACAAAAACTACTATAAAAATGTATTTATTGTTCTTTCTTCATTGAAAAAAAAAAGTTTTTACAGAAAAAAATACTCATATTCCTGAGAACACAGATTGATCACAGTAGATGTTAGATGAGCATTGAGGAAGAAGCAGAGGGTTAAACTGTGCACTCCTGAAATGATTATTTTGATAACAGTGCACAGGAAAGACATCAAAGTTCTCATCTTCCTGAGATATTGAGCTGTTTGGACACACAAACACAATCATATATGTTATCAGATATAGACTTGTTGTGTCTGAAGAACAATTACCACACGGACTAAAGGAAGACTTTGAACCTAACAACATGAAGCTGTGCCGATTTCCGCTTGAAGAAATTAATGTCAGTAGTACAGCATTATGACCAAGCCCGGTTCA
Organism: Parambassis ranga; assembly: GCF_900634625.1. Taxonomy (NCBI): domain Eukaryota; kingdom Metazoa; phylum Chordata; class Actinopteri; family Ambassidae; genus Parambassis; species Parambassis ranga. Next base: position 5,856,589 of record NC_041043.1, read on the forward strand.
ACACTCAAATCCTGAAATAACTAAATGCGATGAAAAATATTACTGCTAAACTTTGACCGCCTTACTCCACACGAGACCTGGGCAGACAAAGAAAACCAGCTCCATCTAGCCAAACCTCGAACTTACTGCACCAAAATAAAAAGCTGGGCTTTGTCCTTAAACAGACATGATTGATACATTGAGAAATGTTAAAAAACATACCAGGGATGGGCATTTATTTTGTAAAATTATTAGCGTGTAATTCCCTTTTGTGTGGCTCACTTCAACCTTGTCTTTTTGTGTTTTTGTAGCAATTAATCAGGCTTTTTCCCAAGTTTTCAAACAGGCAAAAAAAATTGAACTCTTAAGATTAAAGTTTTAATCAGTTAAAAATAAGTTCAGTTTTGCCACAGAGAAATAAAGACAGATGCTCATTAGTAATGTTCAATTTGGAGCATGTTTCAGCATGACAAATAAAAACCAAACTACAGCTTCAAACGTATGCACAGTACAGGTTAGTCATCAGTAGTACAAAGTGTGTTGTTCCATGTTGAGGCATTACGTGTATAAAATCCTCTTAGTTTATTATCTTGCAAATAGATTCTTATTAATGCCACTGTTTATTTAATACATCCAGATTACTGGTATGAAGACAGCTAGACATCATATAAGAACTTAATACAGACACATTTACCTTTACACAAAATAAATGTTATCAAGCTGGAATTTGGCAAAGAAAATGAAGATTAAAATATTTCCTGGGGTAAATAAAGACAAAATCTATTATGCCCATCCCTAATATGTGCTGAACCAAAGCTCTCCTGTTTTTAAAGCAACTGAGGCGGATGGATCTTTGCAATAAAATGATTTCTTCTGTAAATACAGCAGTGTGTATAAAATTAAAACAACACATCAAACTAAATTTAAGGGTTTTTAGGAGTAGATTCAGGCTAAATGTAAAGACAAGATGTACAATACATGCTCTCATCAGAGCAGGTGTGTGTGGATGGATCAAGTTACTTCTCCAATCAGTAACCAAACATGTAACATTTCACAACATGGAAGACAAGTTGATGCATATCAAGAATCTACTAAGAGCACAGATTGTCTCCGGTCTGTGTGCTTTTATCTGGACATTTAATTCTGTGCCTCTGCCTCTCGTCTATGACCATCTACAGGGCTGTTCCAGAGGAATTCTCAGCACTTTCCAGCACGGCCATCTCACACCGAGCTGTCTCCTCCGGAACTGTCTCAGCTTCCTCTTCCTTTTACTCTGTAACACTGCCTGCGCAGCCTCACCACAATGGTAGCTCGGGGTGTATTACCAATGTACACACAATAAAATGATGACACGTATCATCGGTACTCCACTTGAGTAATGTCAGTGTTAGAGGCTTTTTTTCTAAAATATCCTATACACTGCACCCTAAAACAAAATTACATTTAGAGGAATAGTTTGTTTCTATTGAGAGTAGTGTTGTTTGATATTTATATAGTCTGTGTAATATCTACAGTAGATGCTGGTCATCACATCCCCTGCTGACTGGAGATGTTTCCCTCTTTAAAGCTATCGGACTTCATGTAGAAAAACACTTATTTTACTCTGGGTAATACTTCAGTTTCAAAGGGTATTTGTTATCTGAATCCCTGTTAGAAAAGTCTAACAGCAGCTTAAAGCAGATTTTAAATATAGCATACACTTCACCTGATTTTGATTTATTGTTTTTAACAGCTAAAATATGTTTTGCTGCTAATCACACAGACCACCATCTACTCCAGAATATACACCAGTTATAGATAAATACCTCATTCAACGCCACATCAAAGAACCCAAACTATCTGTTTAAGGGGACTGAGAACCTCCAACCAACACACCCTGACTAACTTCACGTTTAGCTTACCTATTAACCATAATTTAGATAATAAACATACATGTTAGAAGGGACACAGTTTTGGCACTATTCTACGAGGATCTCCTCAGTCTTTATGGGTTCTAGCGGGGTGCCAGAGTTAGACAAATCAGAGCCTTCATCTTTGGAAAATTCTTCACGCTGGAGCAGCGCGCCTGCTCCTGTGTTTCCCTGCAGCCCCACTAATCCACCCTGTGTGAAACACAAATGTTTGATCACCTCGCTGGGACTGGAGAAGGTGGTCGCACAAATGTTACACTTGTAAGGCTTTGATGAGCCCAGGAACATGGCCTCCATCTGGCTGCTGTCGTCCCCTGCTGCACACAGCTCCATGCTCTGCCTGTCCACCATAGTGTAGGAGTCAGCCCCCTGGTTCAGGCACACGTGGCGGGCTGCCTGATTGGCACGGCAAAAGCTCTTCCCGCAAGCGCTGCATTTGAAGGGCTTCCCCGTGTGGATGTACATGTGCTCGCGCCAGTGGCTCTTCTGAATAAACTTGCGCCCGCAGGTGGAGCACTCATACTTTCGCCGCTTCACTTCGCGGTCCAAGTCCGTACTCTCCAGGTTGTCTATGTCAGCAATGTCTGATGGAGGGGGTGTGTCTGCTTGAGAATTTAACCCTCCCACGGCCCATGTGGACGTGGATACCTCTGCCCGGGGAGAGTCCGAGTTGGTACCTGAAACAGGGGTTTGCTCGCTGTCACTGATGATCTCGACTGCTGTAGGAGCAGCCGATGCACTCGACCCCACTTTGTTTCCCTTAACAGCACCCTCTACTGGGAAACTTTGTTCTCCAGTGGTGACAGAGGAGAATGCATTGCTGGGCTCAGTCGGGTTCTGCTGGGTGACCTGGGTGTGCTGCAGCAGGTGCTCTCGTAGCAGACTTCTCTGAGTGAAGCGGCTCCTGCAGATATGACAGGTGTAATGCTTCCTAAAGGAGGAACTCCTCTTCATTATGCTGGGCTTTACATGGAGGATGGCGCTGGCTGAGGAACCATCTGCACTGAATAAATCCATTCCTCCCTCCTCCACCAGAGGCTTAGAGCCACAGGTTGATGTCTCTGCATCTGGGGGTGAGGAGGCTAGCTTGGGCAGTACAACATTAGCATACGAGGTGGTGGCGGGAGTGGACGGGTACTTTCCCTCTGCAGCAACCTGCTCCGCGTCAAAGGGCGAAGAGAGCTGCCGCCGGGTGGTCGGTCTGGCTGACAGCGCCACCTGGTCAGAAATCTGAATGCCATAGAGGGAGGTGGAGAGGTTGATGCTTTGCTCAGGGTGGGAATACACCGACTGGCTGGCCTCCTGCAAGAGTGGGTAGGCGTGCAGGAATCGGACCCCCTGCTCCAGTCGGGCAGGGTCTATCAGCTGCGGCGCAAGCTTTCCCGTGTACATCAGGTTTAAGAGGTAGCTGAAGATGTCTGGCTGTATGTCAGCAGCCTTCAGACGCACACAGTCACTAAAAGACAGATTACAGCAGCAAGTTATGTGTGATGTCTTATTAGTGAATTATTACAATTTTCTCTACTATAAAGACAACAGACGTGGAACTTTTTCATGAAAGCACTTGTCACATCAGGTTGATTAAATCATGTGACATCTGTGTATGTATGTGTGAATCTGTGCTGATATCCCCACACTGCATGGTGATGACATGTACTTTACCTGTCCTGGTGAATAAACAGCATTCTGAAGTAGTTGGAGAAGGCTGCGAGGACGGCTTTGTGGGCTTTGAAGAAGACATCTCCTATAGCCACGGTGCAGTCGCACAGGAAGCCAAACTCCCTCTGAGCGTTAAGCTGTTGCAGCAGGATAAGACCATGGTTGGCCAACTCCATTCTTCAACCTGCACAAAGACGCGCACACACAAACGGCAATGAGTTTCCTGTCTGGAAACAGACCACAGTTTATTGTGACCACAAGGAGTAAAGGCTGACAGCGATGATCTAACAAGCGTGTAAAGGCCAACTTAACCCAACAGTGAAGAAACATTTTGTGACAGGAGACAATCTATCAGACACTAATGCTACAAAATAATGTTTCAAACATTTATTTATTACCACTCGACAATGGTAATAAATACATGTGTGAATTTGAAGGTGTTAGGCCACATCAGACAGGAAAGTGCCTTGTTCCATATAAACTGTACACAGCAGACTTTATGTTTTTACTTCAGGTCAGAACCATCACTTTTTGATCTCTAACTGGAATTTTAGGAAGAGTAATTTCTTATATATTGAGAACTATAAGACAATCTTGTTATTATTACTGCCACACAGACCTGCTCAGCATGGCCAGACAGATGCAAATGAATGTGCAACCTCTGGACAGCAGTGTTTCAGCATCACACCTCGACAACAGTCAGATTAAACCCTCACCATATTAGGGAAACAACCTGAGAGCTCATGTCACATGTCACTCTCATTTAATATGTCTGCTCCCTATAATTTATAACGTGCTGTTCCAGCTTTATAAAGAGATCCATTTCAAAATCAGGGACAGACAATGGACACCTAAAGCCAGCAACAGGCAAAGCATGAGGGAAACACCACTTTGCATGACTCTGTTCTAATGAAGTCCTAGTAAGTGTCAACAGACACTCCGGAGCTGCGCACATTCTGTAGACCAATGAGATGTGCTCTGTTGACCCTAAAGGTCATTGGTGGAGTGAGAGGGCTTCAGGCCATCACATGATCAGGGTTATGGGTGTCGACACACATTCCTAAGGCAGAACTGGTTCTACCCCCAGCCACTCCGGCCAGTAGAGAATGGAAAAAGCCTACGGGGAAGGTTGAATTCCCTTTCTCTGCCACTTTCTCCACACAGTAATGACTGCAGACCTTTGTCAGCTGTCGTCCTCTTATAGATCATATTTCTGTCGCTCACACAGAAAAGCCCTCTACATGTGTGTTTCATCTGGGAGGTCAGAGTGCAAAGATGCTGGCACTGCAGCACAGCAGGAACAGGCAGGGTTTCCAGCAATAACAGCACACACAGGAGTACAACAAACAAGACTCACTAAGCTAAATGTTGCCATTGTTTTATGTATCATAAACTGCTTCTTTACACAGACTAGTCGTTTCAGCTCCAGCTGCCCTCTGGGTTGCCTAAGTGACATTATATCCCACAGCGTTCACTGCTGCAGCTGCAGTGCACACGGTTGCTTGTTAGTGATAGTAGTTTAATTTAGGAAAACATTAGCACAACCAGCTAACTTGGAATCAGATGAAGTTAGCCACGACAGCATGTGTTAATCAATACTAACTTGTTTGCAACCACTGTAGCACCGCCCCTGCTGCAGACACGTGGAACTGTTACTTCCGTAGTGAGATTTTATTCTGGAATAAAAACAAAACGCCGTTAAAACGCCTGTGAGGTAAACACACGAGGAGAGCGGGCAGAGGAGCGAACAGTGGAAGCATGGCGCACAGAAAGGAGCTGCGGGAGTCCGAAAACAAGGAGGGCAGAGGGGGAGCGCGCCTGCTCCCACTCCTGCCTCGGGTCTGTCTCGGTTGCTAGCGCGAGAAAAAACGGACATGCACGAACGCAGGAGGGCGCGCGCAACACACATACACAAACAGACGCAAGAACGCACGCACGCGCGGAAAGAGGGCGCGCGGCGCAGGGGGATGGGGCTGGTCACGAACGCGTTTCTTTTAACTTCCCCGTGACAATTACAGTTAAACACACACGAGCGGCACAATAACACAACTAGTAACGGAAAGTGTGGAAGTGTAGTCACACACTGACGTACCTGCACTCCGCTCAAATCGCCGGAGTTTGCCGTGTCGCCGTTGTTTGTTTGTTACCGGAGACTCCGTCCGTCCGCTCCGCTCTGGGGCTCGCAGCAGCTTCAACTGCTCCTTGTAAACGCAGCATTCGTTGGCGGCGGAGAGGGTCGTCCGTCGGTGTTTTCCGGTTAGGGGTTTTACGTTACAATCACATGACTGCGGGTGAAAAAACAGCCGTTGTAAAAAAAAAAAAAAATCCGTTGAGGAAGGGGGAGTTGACGTTAATTTCCCGCACTGTGTAACCGCCGGCAAGCAGCCAGTTTGTATTTTGACAGCCGGAGTGGTCCAACAGAAACGGCTACGTTGACTCACCGTGTGGCTGTTAATCATTGTGCGTCCGCTGGTAACGACACGTAAACATAAAAGCAGCGTGTGTGTGTGTGTGTGTTTGTGTGTGCGCTCACTGCTTTACACACACATTTGCATTTTCAGTTGGTTTCGGTAAAAGTTAGGTAAGCACGTGTTTCTCATTTAAAGACTCACTTAAAGAAAATGACTTAAATTGGATTAACCAACAAACACATGTTAAAAAATACACAACACAAAACAGGTGGTCATAACTAAGATACATACAATACTAAGATACATTTAAACATGCTGTCAACGAGTTCTTACATTTTTTATGTTTGGCTGCAATGTACTGTTTTTTATCTCAAAGAAAACACACAATTATATTGGAACGTAGATGAAGCTATAGGCTATTTTGTTGTTGAAAAGCTTATTATAAAATAAAGCATATTCCTCGTAGTTGTTGCTTTTTTACATTATTACTTATTTGTGTGTGTGTGTGTGTAGGGGGGGGGGGGTCAAGTTAGTTTTACTTTATAATAGACATTGAACTTAACTAAAGAGATAAATGATTGACACTAGTTTTTGTTTTTATTATTAAGGGCCGGCTAGCAGGGTTAGCCTGATGTAAAGGATCTGTGCAAATAAGGTAAAAAGGAGAAAATCCTCCACCAGTGGGGAAATTGTGGGCTGCAAGACACCACATGTTGTTAAGTTAAGGTGCATTTTATTGTTATTCCTGAACACAATGTACATAAGAAGAAACAAAGAGACCAAACCCTGTTTCAGGTCTAGGTTTTAGCTTTAATAAAGAACACAATAAAACTTGTTGCTTCTGGTGGAGAAATAATTACCCCTGTCTGCCCTTCTTGTTCTTGAACATCCTGTCCAGACAGCTACACATTTCTCCCCTCACTGAAGAATATGAATATATATATTTTTTAATTTCCAAAAGTCTTCAGAGTTTTTTTATAGATACAATGTTCACATCACTCAGATCCTCACTGTGTGAACAATAAGCTTCAATGATTGATTGCTGAATGCTGGAAGCATTAGAAACAGCACAAAATGGAGTCACACACACAGTCGGAGGAAGTTGTCACAGTGTAAACACCAATTTTGTTTTTCCAGATCTCTTATTACAGAGTTGCATTTGAGCCTCAGGACAGGGAGTCCACAGTGAGACCAGACTGAGCAAGTTGTAGACCTTATAGAGAAGCCTTCCTTTGCAGGAGGATGGGTGGAGTCTGTCTGTAAATGGAGAAGGAAGACGGGGGTTAGGGGTGTCTGTAGAACAGGGCCTGAGGAGGTTCTGTCCCATCAACAGAAACACACCTAGATCCACTGGTTTTCAGTAACATTAGTAAAACTAAAATGATCTGTAAATTACCTGGGACACTTGGGACCACATAGGGAACAAAAGCATGTTTACTTTGCTGAAACACTCACAGAGGGGGTTTATTGAACAAAGCGGATAAACAGTTAGCACAGGCTCACTGACACTGTTTTATCACGAGGATCAATACATTCAAATCAATCACGTTTTACCACTGAGAAAATTGTCTCTGTTTATATGCCTTTCTTATGCCACTAACTTTATTTTCCTCAGCTCATTCAGATGCTGGCCTTTCACATGACCGCCCCACTGATCTGCATTAAATTGATTTGTCCTGATATAATGTATTTTAAAAACCAACAGCACGGTGTGACAGAAAACATACCGTCAGATCTGAGGGTGATGTTGCACATCGTGACGTCAATGCACAATTTAAACTAAATTATGAACAGCATATTCAGTCGCTCAGATGATGTGTTGGCTGAAAACTCGTAAACAGGGCCTTTAACGTTAACTGCCGCCCTCCCCCTCCGTTCTTGGCCTGTTTTGAAACCGGAGTGGTGACTCACTGCTCTCTCGGTTTAGAAAAACAGATCCGGCCAGGCTGGGGCCTGGCGGGGGGATGGGAGGCCGGCGGTGGATGAACACCGGAGGTGGACGCAGCTGGACTCCCACTCCCAGGGACCCCACATCCTGACAACGGCCCGGCGTGTTCCCATAGTGACCGCCGGGGCTGGTCTAAAGAGAGGAGGGGAAAAAACAGCGCCAGAATCCATTGATATGCGCATCTTTCCAGCCGGTGGTGGCTGCAGCCAATCGGTTGGCCCTTCAAAGGGAGACTCAAACGTGGTCCAAAATGGACCGTGACGCGAACCATACTTTGTTGTCATGTTTTTATTTTGTCCTGGGTGGGGCCTGTGTTTTATCCTTGTATTTTGTAGCAATTATGATCAACATCAAAACATGAACCTAGTGTTGTTTGTAATAAACTCACAAATTAAATTCACTAATAACACTGTACGCATGTACCTCCACTAAATTAGGACTATTACGTGGTGTCTACCGGGAACTCACAAGAGAAACGCTTCCCTACCAACCGTATATTACTCTGCCCCCTCCTCCCCCTTTCCCGCCAAAACGCCTCAGGGGTTCGAATTCTGGCCTTTTCTAATAGGCTGAATCGATGTCTCCATGACAACTGTTGCCCCGGACAACAAGGGATGCTCGGGGTGCTGCCGCAACAGCTGAATGTCATGCGCATTGCGGCGACGCGCAGCACTGAGGAGTCAACCTCACACAAGAACCAATGTAAGACGTCAGTTATATGCAGTTAAGTAAGTTACAAGTAAAAAAAGCGACAAGATATAATTAAAATGCAATCACAGCAACATTCATGATAAATTTGCCAACATTGCACTTTACAGTTCAACCGCTAGATGGCAGCATCGTATCCTAAATTAAAATTCAACAGTAACAGAAAAAAATATTAAAACAAAATTATTTACTAGAAATAAAAGAAGCTTGAGGTATTCCGGGTAATTGCTTGTTGGTCTCCATAAAAACATACACGTCTATGTCGTTTTATCACGTCACGTTTTACCAAAAACCATTGTCCTCCTAGTTTTGTTAATAAAGTTTGAATATTTGAATCGTCTCCCACTGCTGTAATGATGGCGGCGGATCAAACTGTGCACGAAGTTCCCCCTTCACTGTCTGCCAAAGTAGTTGGGTATGTTGACATGTGCTTGAACGACTTTGTCTGTGTGTTAATTAAGATGTAAAACTACGGCGCTGCTTCAAAACGTCTAAATAACGTTAGCTTGGGCAGACTAGCAGTAGCATTAGCTGTTTGCTAGCTGTCGTTCACTTAAGTTGGTAACGACTGTGTATACACGCACAGGTGTGACGCTAACTCTTTGACGAGGCAAGCAATGACAAGTGTCTCATTAACAGCAAGTGTGTCCACATATCTACACCATTTAGTTCGGAATGATCGTTTTGTAGCGAAACATCCGCAAAGATAGCGATAAACTGTTGCTAGTAAGCTGGTTAGCTTCCTTGTCAGCCTATACTGTGCAGTTGCTACTACAAATTCAAAAGTACGAATTGTTGACTATCTTTTTCGCTACAGGTCATTTGCTTACTTGACTATAAGAGACCGATTGCCAACCATCCTAACTAAAGTTATTGACACCATACATCGCAACAAGAACAAGTTTTTTGAAGAATATGGAGAGGTAAGGACTGTTTCTGGTTAGCCGTATTCTGGAAATACAGGATTTATTTGAAATCTTGGTTGTGTCTTCTCGTTCTGTTTAATACAGGAAGGTATACATGCAGAAAAACAAGCGATATCTCTGTTGTCTAAACTGAGGAATGAGCTGCAAACAGATAAACCGGTGCTACCTCTGACAGACGACCAGCAAGACACAGAGTCTTGGAACCAGTACCTGCAGAGACAACAGAGACTGCAAGGGGACCAGGAGTCTGTCAGCTGGTTCAAGTCTCCCTGGCTATACGTGGAGTGCTACATGTACCGGAAGATTCAGGAGGCCCTCCTGCTCAAGTAGGAAGCATTTAGGTCTTTCAAGGAAATACAGTATTTGCTAAATGATTAAAATGAGTTACTGGAGAAGTTAATGCATATTTATTCTGTTGTGTTCTTCTTCTGTTCCCTTTTTACATCAGTCCCCCCATCAGTGATTTCGATGTCTTTAATGAGGGCAAGACTCAGAGCTATTTTGAGTCCCAGCGTGCTATAATGGCCTTGTGTACCTACTTAGAGGGCATCAAAAAGAACATGGAGGAGCTCTCCAAGAATCAACTGTTTGAGCATTTTAATAAATTTCTACAGGTCAGTATGTTGAGATGCCTGTATAAAATTGTGTTGTTTTTGTTGTTAGTACAGCATATTTTAGAGCTAGAAGGCTTTCTATAGAAATGTCAATGATTGTGACTATAACTAAGAGGAGGGATTCTTAATTCAATTAATTAGATGCTGTTATGTAAAGTAAAAAATAAGCTGGACACAGAATTCAGCTCTACAACTATAGAATTTGCTTCATATAAGCCATGAAGATCTATGCATAGGATGTCATGCAATGTATCTGATAGTTCAGTGATATCAAAGCTCCATATGTGTATTTAAATAAAAAATAGCATTTTGCATTGCTATGCAGTGACAATATTCATGTGCTTCTTCAGGCTTCTCTTTGGGGGAACAAGTGTGATTTGTCTATCTCTGCTGGCCAAGAGAACTCACAGAAGACCAGCCCGATAGAGTCCCTCAGCAGTTTGCAGCCCTTCGTCTTGGTGGATGACTCTAACTTGGTATGGTCAACTCTTATTTCTGCTCAGAGGCCTGGACAGACAGGGATGACCAGTGCCAGCAGAGTGGACATTGTACTAGACAATGCTGGTTTTGAGTTAGTCACTGACTTGGTCTTAGCAGACTTCCTGGTATCCTCTGGCCTTGCACGACAGATCCATTTTCACGGCAAATCTTTCCCCTGGTTTGTCTCTGATGTCACAGCTAATGATTTTCAGTGGACCATCAGACAGACCATGGCAGCCAATCACAAGTGGATGTCCAAGAGTGGTGTCCAGTGGCAGCACTTTGTGAAAGAGGGTGTGTGGTGCTATCATGACCATCCTTTCTGGACCCAGCCCCATGAGTTCTGTGACATGGCAGCTGATGCTCCTGACCTGTATGCCAGCCTGCAGGGGGCAGACCTGGCCCTGTTTAAAGGTGATCTCAACTACAGGAAGCTGACAGGTGACAGAGACTGGGACCACACAGTGAGCTTCAATGCGGCACTGCGAGGATTTGGGCCAGCGCCACTGTGTAGCCTCCGGACTCTCAAGGCCAATGTGCAGGTCGGTTTGCAGCCAGGTCAAGGAGAGAAGCTCACCTCCAATGATCCAAACTGGATGACCAGCGGCAAATACGCCATCATTCAGTTCTACAGCCAAAAGTCAGAATAGTAAGCCTGACCTGCAGATCCCATTGAGAAGATGTGGACTTTCAAGAACATTACCAGAAAAAGTACCATAAGCAAGAGCAGTGAAGTTATAGTTAAGGTGTGTTTTTGTTTTTCATTGTCAGTTAGCACTTAAGTTTGATAAGGAAGGGCACAGTAACAGAGGGACTGCTGTAGAATAATTATTTTCACATGTTTATTATCATGTTTAGTATGTCAGCACGTTCCATTTACGGTAAACCTGAAAAAACTAACAAATGCATCCTCAGAGCTAACATATCAATCTGTGTGCCACAGGCGTTTTGTAGGTCAATCCCAGAAATTAGCATCAGACCTATAAAAAAAAAAAAAAAATCACCTTTAGGATGTTTTTGTTAGCTTGTGGATTATTGCAGAGAATAAACCCTGTGATGAATGACTTCTATTACTGTCATGTTGTGTATAACAAAATAATCTACTTAACGCCAAAAGTAAAAAAAAGTTAATGTTCTGCTCTAAATAAATAGCACCATGGACGCATGGCTACAACATCACCACCACTGAGCTTTGCAGACTTGACCCATTTGACACAATGATAAAGAATGTCTTTGTAGTCTCATCTACTCACTTGTTGGACACTGCCAACCTTTTAAAGACACATAAAAGCCATGCATATCTGGAGTTTAGGACTCATTACAGCTGCACTTTAAAGCAGATCTCTCAGTGTTGAACACACTGAATTAAGTCGTAATGTTTACAGGTTATTGTAGATGGTGGTAATTTATGAGGAATACTGTATATTGATCTGTAGAGTGGTAAAACTTGCATGTAGCTGAATAGAAAAGTTACTGTTAATTCAGCTCAGCTTGTTTAATTCTTGCACTGGTTTTTAATTAATATGCATGGGTGAAAACCACTTTCAATTACGTCACTAATGCCACTTTAAACAATTCCCTGGAAGCAGCCGTGACATCATTTCAGGACTGCTTCCTCGGTTTGATAGGGGGTAAATTGTTATTGGAGCAGTGTAACAAAAACAGTGGTTGTTTTGTTTAAAATGCAAACCCCAGACATCTGTATCTGTGTAGACAAATGTTGGTGTCTTTGTGCTCACTGTTATGTCATATGAATCTTCATTGTCACAGTATTTTAGATATAATGCTTGTTGGATTCAAGCCAATGCTGCTAGAGAAAAATACATCTGTTTAAAAAAAAAAGAAGAATTTTAATAATTGACCGATCCTTTGCTTCCACTATACTTACTGTTAAATCACTTCAGTATCAGTACTCCATTTACACACACAGCCAAATGTAATGAATCACGTCTTCTACAACTGTAAACATGTGCCTGTATGAACCTAAAATCATCCATTAATACATATCTTAGATACTTTTAATAGTGTGATGTTTTGTCTTTATTTTATAGCAGTTGTTGTTTCCTTTGACCGTTCATTCGCGCACTCGGGTCAGGTTGGACCCCGAAAAACAGCCAACAGAACAGCTGGAAATGCTGCAACATGTGCATTACAATTCTCAGCTGGAAAACCTGAATGGCACAATTTTAGGCTGCTGTCATGCTTTGTGAATGTGGCTGCTGTTATGACAATGAAGTCAATTACTGCAAGAAGCACCCTATCTTCAACCATTTTCAGTCATTTAGCTGTTTCATTCGCTTATTTCCTAATGTGAACCATGTCTTTCATTTTATTTCAAGGGAAATGGAAAAAATAGAAAATTCATATGTTCAATGCTACTTGTTTTCCCCTTGACCTGACATGTCCTGAAAATTGGTGTGTTTACTTAGGAAAGATGTTGCACAGACAAGAGAAAATGAAGCTCTGTGCCATGTTTTTTTTCAGCTGTGGGGGTCGTCAGCAGCTGCATGTGAGCTTTTTTTTTCAAATTTGTAAATGACAATGACAAATTTAAAACTGTTTTTTTTTTTAAATAATTTGACTGGTTATGTTTATTTTTTATATATAATATTTTTTGTTAGAAGCATTTCAGCTCACAAGGTTGTTTTTTTTTTCACCTTGACTCCTGGTCCCAAAACATCCAAGGACAAAAAGGATCTCTGGCAATCACAAACCTGGAACCTCTGTGCTGTAAATATAAAAACACACATTCCTTGGATTATTTATTTCATTTATTTACGTCACTTAGTCTCTTTTGATCTGTTTACTTTATGTGTGGTTCTCTGTTTTATGTGAGACTTTGTGAAGCATTGGAAAAAAAATATAAAAAGGATTGTGTAATGACTGGCTGTCAGAATAAGATTTGACCTGCTTTGTTTGCTGTGTTGTGGTGACCTGGCACTTAAACACAGCACAGCTATCGATTTGGATACGTCTTTAATTTGTTTATCCTTTTTTAACCTTTCCACTGTTCCCATTGTGTCCAAAGAGCCCTGCCAGATGTCTGTGAGGCAAGCGGAGAGGAAGAGCGAGGAATCAAACAGCCTGTGTTTCCAAGCAGACACGAGGATGGCTCATGTGTGAGAGGTGAGTGGTGTATCATGGTAGATCTCCTTTTTGTTTAGGTTCGTTAAAAAATGGACTTGTATCTAATTTCCACAGATTTAATGCAGAGTCTCTGGTATGTTTGTCATTGTGGCTTCAAATAGAGAGGACATAAATCACACTTGTGTGTGTGTGTGTGCAGCTTAAATGAAGAATAAATACTCAAAGCCTTACAGCTGGTTTACAGCAGCCTTTTGCAAACCAGCTACAATGTTTTTGTTTATTATATTATATTTATTAAGACAAAGTTAAAGGGGAAAGACAGGAAAGTTGTTTGGAAATCACTATTTCTGTCCATGCTCTTTCCTGTGTCCCACCAGCACCCCCCCCCCCCCCCCCCCCACACACACACACACACACTTCAGTAAAGAGGTATTAAAGGAACAGAGGAAAATGCTCACCCGATGAAAAACTAAGGGAGGCAGGGAGGAGTCCTTTATTCTTTTGGCGCTTGGTGAGCTGAAGCTGGAGGCAGACAAAGCTTCAGGACTTGTTGGAAAGAAGACAGTCTCTGTTGTAAAGAAGGCACCCAGAGAGAAAGGGTGAGGAAAGAGTGAAGGCAGAGGGAGAGCAGCGTTCTCCTCCACTCCCCCTCTCAGCAAATGGGAGCGCAAGTCTAAATCATGTTGCTTATCACTGCTGTTGTGCTGTGATGTTGCTCAGGCAGAGCCCGGTGCAGAGCCGGCAGCCGTGCGGACCAGTACTCAGACCCAGGATTAGCCCAACCTCCTCAGAGCTGGAGACCCTCTCCCCACCGTGTGTCTCGCCTACACCCTGTGCCCCACTCAGTGACATGTACCCCGAAGAGAGCCGGGGATCTGGAGGGGTCGCCACTGTGGACTTCCTAGAAGGGACATACGACTATGCCTCCCCTACACCAGCCCCGACTCCTCTTTACAGCAACTCTACCAGTGGCTACTACTCTGCTCCTCTGGACGCCCATGGACCCCCCTCTGATGGCAGCATTCAGTCCACGGGCAATGGGCCGACCAGTCCTCTTGTGTTTGTGCCCTCCAGCCCACGGCTCAGCCCCTTTATGCACCCACCCAGCCACCACTATCTGGAAAGCACATCCACACCCGTCTACAGGTAAGGGAGCACAGTTTTTCTGTATATGGGGAGAAGCGACTGTTACTGCTCGACTCTCTCAGCAGGTATGATTCGCCCTTTGATTTCATGAATCAGTAAATAAACTTATATTAGTTATATTTTTTTATCCTCTGCTGACATTCAGAAATTAATTTCTCTGAATTGTTGGGGAGATTTTTTAAATTTGTTCAATTGTGATTTACAAAAGTAAAAGAAAAAGTGCCAAGAAAAGAAAAAAAACCTCTGTTTTCTGAATTATGGCAGTGCCTCTGCAGTAAAGCCCTAAAATGTTATCATAAAGAAACCATAATTATATAATGGCATCGCTTTTAATCTCTTGCTTTATACAAAACATGAGCATTATCTCTATAGAAAAGGATCAAGCCTTGTCCTGGTTTCTAATTCCAGAGATTAAGGTCTTTGTCCAGGACCTTGAGAAAGGAACAATACGTAAGAACAGAAGTGCATATTGTGTCCTTGCTCAGGTGGAAAATAGTACTCTGCTCTCGCAGTCAGCCCCTGTCAGATGAAAGTCTGGGCGCTGTTGGCTGTTAACATTTGCCAAAGTCTGCACAGACTATTGACTATCTAATTATTGTAACACAGTAGCCCATTATCTGTATGAAACCACAAAATGATCAGATTAAAATTCATGTTTTAGATCCAGTCACCAGCCGGTCTCCAGAGACGAGCAGTGTTGCACCCGTGACGAGGCGTACAGTGTGGGGGAGCTGGGAGCTGGAACCGGGGGCTTCGAGATGACCAAAGAGACGCGTTTCTGTGCCGTGTGCAGTGACTACGCCTCGGGGTACCACTACGGGGTGTGGTCCTGCGAGGGCTGCAAGGCCTTTTTCAAGAGGAGCATCCAGGGTAGGAAGTGTGGACAGTGGATGTAATCCTATGTGGATTGTTTTGTCACACTCTACAGTTTAATCAGAAATACTCAAATGTTTTAGTTTCTGTATTATCTTCTGAGACTTTTGAATTCAAAGAACATAGAGAGAAAATCAAAGTTTAGTATTTAAAATAATTTGATGTATCATGTTCTGCTTATAGGTGTTAATATGGAGATAAATAAGCCATTTTACTCGATTTATTTTTTCATATATGGTGGCTCTGTGTGCACACACACCTTAATCTTCTTGAAGGCTTAGTCATGCTTATAATATGCTGCTGTGGGATATTGATACAAAGTATGAAGAAAGACAGGTCATGAAGATCTCCATGGCGATGACAAAGCCAAGATGCCATGTTTTTAATTTTCTCCATCTCAGATTCATTTAAAATGGGAATAGAGTGTTCCTGCTACTAAATAATCTGAAACTGAACTGAATACCGGAGTGGAATAAGGGGGCTGAGAGTAATAGATTTTCTTCCTTTCAGGTCACAATGACTACATGTGCCCTGCGACCAATCAGTGTACTATCGACAGGAATCGGAGGAAGAGCTGCCAGGCCTGCCGTCTCAGGAAGTGTTACGAAGTGGGCATGATGAAAGGAGGCGAGTTACAAGATTTTACATTATTAAAAAAGGCTAATCCATCTTTTTTAATGCCAGTAAAATCATTGATGATGACCCTTTTTGTTTAAATTAGTCATTAATCAATCGTGTTTCAGAAAACATTGGCACAAATATGAGAGTGCTGGTGGATGCAGATAAGATTGAGACTAACTTTAACATGACCTTGAAGAGATTTCCTCTTAAGGAGTCCACCCACATTTTTGTTTTCATACTTCTTGAATCACTGCTCAGCTTCCACATGAACTTCACAGGACAGGATATGAAGTTATGAGGGAGTGATGTGTGTGTCTGTGGGCGTGTTTTGTTGTATTAAGCCTCTGCTGTGTGCTTTAGGTGTGCGTAAAGACCGCGGTCGTGTTTTGAGACGCGACAAGCGGCGGACTGGCATCAGCGACAAAGAGAAGGCTGCAAAAGACCTGGAGCAGAAAACGGCGCCCCCTCAGGATGGTAGGAAGCACAGCAGCAGCGCTGGTGGGGGTGTAGGAAAATCTTCAGTGACGCACATGTCTCCTGATCAGGTGCTGACCCACAGTGTTAGGATAGAATTTACTCTCTTACTTCCTGCTCTCTACATGGACTGACTTACCTTCCATGCCCTCAGGTCCTCCTCCTGCTCCAGGGCGCAGAGCCCCCCATCCTGTGCTCCCGTCAGAAGCTGAGCCGACCCTACACTGAGGTCACCATGATGACCCTGCTCACCAGCATGGCTGACAAGGAGCTGGTGCACATGATTGCGTGGGCCAAGAAGCTTCCAGGTTAGTGTGATTTAAAAAATAATAAAATTATTATTATTATTATTAATTATTATTAACATGGAGGCACAAGAATGAATAATCCTAGTCTTTAAATGATCCAAAATACAGTACAGTTAGAAGTAAAAAGACTGGAACTGATTTTACTAGCTCGGCCCTGTGCAGCCATATTAGACAGCAACTACAGACATACCACTGACATTGGTTTGCCACATGCTGCCTAAGCTTTGGCTGTATCCTGGTCAGAACTCAGTGCAGGTAGAACGCTTTTTATTGTCCTCAATGAACCAGATATAATATATATGATATGAGTTAATAATTCATCAGGAGGAATGTCTAACAGCTGTTCTACCCAACCCACCAACAATTCTGGTTTTAGAAACAGTCCTGACACACTGTCAATGTGTCATACAGTGTATGGACATGAACATTGATCCAGGGTAAACGGCTGTGTCACGGTTAAGCTTACATTAATAAATATATATTGATACATGTGTTGCTTTCATTTCTGGTACAATAAGTACATTAAGAAAGGAAGAGAACATAGGCTAACAGCTGTTTTTTCATGATGTTTGTTTGTAAAGGTGGAGCTCTAATCCTTTACTTGAACGTTGAATACTGAATACTTTGCACATGTCTGGCCTCCAGCTTGTGTGTGTAGCTACAGGTTGATGTTCTGATGCTTGTCAGACATAAAGCATGTGAGTCATTGGAGCATCATGACATCTGTTGTATGTTTGTCTAAAACGAAGATGCACTTTTAAAAGCTTGGAGTGAGTGTGACAGTGGCTGTTACTCTGTTTTGACTTCTTAGGCAACAGCAGAGATCGGAGACCTGTACAGTCAAAGCACACACACACACACACACACACACACATACACATCCATTACAATGGTAATTACAGTCATCACCTTTGAGAGCATTGTTTAGTCAATCTGCTGGCACCCCATCGAGCTTAAATGCACCATCAGTCACATCACCCGTTTGCTTTCTGTCACACAGAGCTGACAGCCTCTCTGTAAACCTGAGGTGTTATAACCTGCGTCACTAAAAGCCCAAAGGCACACAATTTTAATTACAAGGAGTCCCAAACAGGGGCACAATAGGAGTGAATTGGTAGTAATTACAGATGAAATGAGCCAGCTGAGTGCAATGATTGAAGGGTTTCACTGAATTTTGTGTTCAGAAGAAAACAACAGCATTAATGTTCTACATTCATGAGTGCCCTGAAGATAAGTAGAAATGACACTGACATGTCACCCCCTGTAGTTCCTCTGTCTGATGTGGTGTGGGTCACAGAGATGCTCCTCATCGTGCACCTGGCCTGTGTCTTTGTAGGTTTTCTGCAGCTCTCCCTCCACGATCAGGTGCAGCTGCTGGAGAGCTCGTGGCTGGAGGTGCTGATGATCGGTCTCATCTGGAGGTCAATCCACTGCCCCGGAAAACTCATCTTCGCACAGGATCTCATACTGGACAGGTAGTGAGGAGCACTCCTCTCCTTATTTTCTCCATCTTACCCTTAGGAGTGATACATCAGCATTGTAGATTTTCCATTTCACACCATGCCAGCCATTGTGCCATCCCAACACATCTGTCGCAGATTGAAAGACTAATTACATGTTCCCCATGGAGAGGAGAGCAGCCGCTCTCTACCTTGAAATACCCCTCATCATTACAGTGCTGAGCTGGCAACCAGGACTGAGATTTAATCAAGTCCTCAATGCGAGGAATGATGAAAAACGAAGAACTACGCAGGGAGAGATGACAGGGAGCGAGAGAGGACAAGAAAATAGAGGTAGTGGGAGACATGAGACGCGGCTGTTTTCTGCTCTGCAGGCACAGCCTGTTCCCTCCATTTCCCTGCGAGTAAACAAGCTGGCCAAACCACAGTATCTACCTCAGAGAAAGAGAGGAGGAGACAGTGAGAGGGGTGAGGGAGACATGCAGACAGACAGAGCTTTTACCCTCTGATGTGCTTGATGGTCCCATTTGATTCAGAAGTGTATTACAGAGTATTATCTCTGAAACCTGGCCCCTGTGTGAGTGTCCTCACCAATTGAACATGATGACTAAAATGCTGTGGGTCAGGGTTGATACATTCCCTTGGCTCTGTGCTGTCCAAGTTATCTTGCACTCCAACAACTGGATATTATCCGTCTTTCTATCATTTTTCAACTGTGCCGACAAATGGAATGTCGCAGTGATTTAGTCCATTAGTGGTTTATCTGGCCGCTCTGTGGACAGCCATGTCTGCAGATGAACTCCTGTTCCTCTGCTGCTGCAGTGCGGACCAGAGTCTGAAAAAGTTCTTGTGTGATTTTTTGTTTTGTTTGTCTGAAAGCCGTCTGTTCCTCTGCTTTCCAGGAACGAGGGCGACTGTGTGGAGGGCATGGCCGAGATCTTCGACATGCTGTTGGCCACTGCGTCCCACTTCCGCATGCTCAAACTCAAACCCGAGGAGTTCGTGTGTCTTAAAGCTATCATCTTACTCAACTCTGGTAAGACAACATGTGAGCTGTGCCTGCTGACCCCCTCCTCTGTTTTTACTGCTGCCTGGAAACGCTGTCGGCTTGCATCAGCGGCACTTCACTGCAAATAAAAAAAATAAAAGTTTTAATCACACAGTTTTGTTTGCATGGACATTGTGTCGCAGGTTTCCATCACAGTAAATATTGAAGAGTCAAACTACACCCACAGAGGTGTAGCTATGAGGGCGGCTCACACACAGATGAACAGAGTGTTCTGGAAAGGCCTGATAACTGTTCCCATGACAACATGAGACAGCACAGAGGGCTGGAAGTTGATACATTCTATATGGGAATCTGTAAAACCAGAAATAGGAGTAAGATGACGGCTGGTTCAGCTGATGAAGCCAGATAAACCTTTGATTATATAAACTCCATCTGTACTTAAAGCTTTATGTGAAGTAAGTCAGGTCTGTGTGTCACTCATTACTGAAGCTGAACGTGCGGTGAGCTGATGTTTTTTTTCGTTCAGGTGCCTTTTCTTTCTGCACCGGAACCATGGAGCCCCTTCACAACAGCGTGGCAGTGCAGAGCATGCTGGACACCATCACCGATGCTCTCATTCATCACATCAGCCAATCAGGATGCTCAGCTCAGCAGCAGTCGAGACGGCAGGCCCAGCTGCTCCTTCTACTCTCCCACATCAGGCACATGAGGTAAACTTAATGTGACCCGTGTGAGTCATTTGAATAATTCTGACTGGGTGCTTAGTAGGGAAACATAAATACTTCTGTTAATAAAAATTAAATAAAACAAAAATGGCAGCTAAAGGCTCTGAACGTTTGTCTGCTTCTGTTCCCTGCAGCAACAAAGGCATGGAGCACCTCTACAGCATGAAGTGCAAGAACAAAGTGCCTCTGTACGACCTGCTGCTGGAGATGCTGGACGCTCACCGCCTCCACCGGCCAGACAGACCGGCTCAGGCCTGGACCCAAGGCGACACAGACCCTCCCTCCTTCACCAGCAGCAGTGGTGGCAGCTCCTCGTCCTCAGCTGGCTCCAGTTCTGGACCTCGAGTCAGCCACGAGAGCCCAAGCAGAGCCTCCTCAGGTCCAGGCGTCCTGCAGTATGGAGGCTCCCGCTCTGACTGCACCCACATCCTATGAAGCGAAGCAACAGGTGAAGATCAGAATGAACAGGGTTCAGGGGGTTAAAGTTAAATGTGAATTTCAGGAGAGAATTATTTATAAATGAGGTGATTTTATAGCTGTTGAAGGAGATTTCCTCCTTTGAAAAGCTCCAACCTTCAATCTGAGCTTTATAATAGCCTTCATAATATCTGTGATTTTGAGTCAGACTCTAACAGCCTTTCAGCTTATTCCTTTATCAGCTTTGTTGGGTCATATTGTGTCGCTGTGTTAGTTATGGTGATTTAAAATGACAAGCAGCTAATTTTTCTGTTTGTGTCGACCAAAGTGCACTTCCTCTTGGGTTTATGGGGCTAATGGGCATTATTTTTACTTTTGCATTCAAGGGATGATTACAGACTTAAACACAAAATGACAGCGTCAAGCTATTTTGTGTTTTAATTCAAATGTTGTGAAAGACATCAGGTATGTTGTGTACACGTGCACAACAAAAATATTTTAGTGATCACATTATCAGCGGCTGAGGAGATAACTGTTAGGTTTTTGTGATCAAACTCTAGAGCACTGATTACCAAATGAAGGAAGCTTTATTGTCAGGTTAACTGTGCGTTATCCACAGCTTTTTGTGTACAGGAGGTTTGTTCTCTGTGTGTACTTGCACCTGTAACTTTTGTTTGGTTGGATTTACACACCTAAACAAAAGATATAAGAATGTAGATTTTCAGTTTTACAGTTTCTGGATTTGAGTGAAACTGAAGAAAGATCAGATGTTTTTTTTTTCTTAGTTTCTACACACTAAGTCTGATGCTTTGTCTATAAAACGTCTTCAGGGCCAAAGCAACATCACGTTTTATGTCCGACCAACAACACCAAAAACCACTTAACGGAATAAATATGGCTGACAGACCAGCTTAAATGTTTGCCTCCCTGAAGAATTAAATCAGCAGGCATCACTCAGTGTTACCATGGAAACATACCATTCTTAATGTTGGTTGACTTGGTGTCTTGTCTGACTAATAAGGCCAATCTGTTTGACTGCTACAGTGAAGGATAAAAAATGGCCCTTGACTCCATTTCATAATGTAGAATGGGTCGGGACATTATCTGGCTGAGACCACACCACCTGAGTAAACATCACGTTTTTTTGGCAGCATCTGGTTTGCAGCAGGACACAACCTTACCTTGTTTCACTGTGTGTCCTTCAGCCTCTCCTGGGTATTATGATTTACTGTTAACATAGTAAATTACTGGAATGATGTTCTGTGTGGTCTCTGTGACAAAATACGCTTTAACAAAAACATTCAACAAAAGGTCACAATTACAGTGTGGCTGGCTGTCACTTAAAATCTGAACAGAAATGTGTTTAAATCCAACCAAGCATGACTTGACTGTCATTTGTTTACTGTGCATATCAATAAAAACATCAATTGGGAAACCTCTTGTTCATCACTTTGTCTAGGCGCCAAAATCAAGCTCTGAATACAGAGGTAAACACTTCCTGTTTAATTATTTGCAAAGAGATTATTCGGCATTAGCAAACTGTACATACATAAATAACCATTTTCATATTTCATTTTTTTACAGGTTCTGTTTCAACAGCACTGTGACTCTCATCTCACCAGCGCAGAATAATTATCGCAGTTATTACAAAGCACACTGTTCTCGTGTCACAGCCGTCAACTTAAACACTGTCAGTGATTGTTTGGCTTTCATAAAAGGAGGGGACCTTCAAGTGCATGCTTAAACAGAAAAATAAAAAAATACCTGCCTAAATTCAAAGGCATTTCAAACAATAATATACAAATAAAAACAAGAGAGGAGAGCTCTTCCTCATATTTGTCCCACCTGATTAAATACTGAAATTAAAAACAAAGAAAACAGCCTTGGCTTTTTTTTTTTTTTAGGGGGGGTGGGGGGGTCGCCATCTTGGCTGGAGGGCTTCAGTGCAGTACCGTTGTCAGTGCTGTAAGTTCGGATTTTATCTTCATCATCATATGAAGACCTCATCTTTAAAATTCAGGTTCTTTTTAAAATGTGTCGCAAAAAAAAAAAAAAAAAAACATGAAGCTCATCCTTCAGAGAGAACTCCTGTTCAGTCATTTTGTCTGAGTAGATCTTCAAATGTGTCATTTTGGAATGAAACTCTTCACACCTAAGACTGTGAATGATTGCTACTCAAACTGCAGGCCTACTCTATAACATCCCACATTAAAGGTGGGGCTTTAGCTTACTCAATGCTAACAATCTATTAACACTAAATAAATAGTAGCAGCACTGGATAATATGGACAAAAGCACGGTTGACTTTGGCTCCCAACATACAGTATATAAATAGTGCTTTGTTTTTCAATGATTTCACAGGTTTCTTTAGAAACCTTAAAAAATAATATACACATTTAAGTTAAAATGACAGGAAGTATTTGGGGAAGAAGGCGGCGGGGCATGGGGGGGGGGGTCTCCAGATGAAGGTCCATTTTAGTCTGGAGAGTGCTGAGGTGAGAGAGTGGGGTGTGCAATGTTAGTGAGTCTTCATATCACCTCTGAGTCACTTCATAGTCTGATGCTTTAGGGCAAAGGTTGAGGAGGAAACATTCAGTAGAGTCCTTGGCAAAGCAGTAGGTAGACTGGGTCAGCTGCTCCTCATATGGGCGGAGGTCCATTGGTGTAGTGCAGCATGGGATGGAAGGAGCGGGCGAAGTTGTTGGCATGGTGGCAGCTGTAATCCTCCTCGGTCATGGGCACAAGGCAGGCCAGGCCGATGAGCAGCAGGAGCAGTAAGTGGACGGGGAGTGCGGCTCTGAGGACTCGCAGCAGGAAGGACTGGTTCTTGGGGGAGGGGGAGGGGGAGGGGGAGGTGGCGGCACTGTCTAGGAGGTCAGAACGGGAGGAAACGCATCCAGCGGCGCCTGGTGATCTGCTCCGGCTGCAGGAAAAGCCAGACAAAAGTTAAACTTGAAACTATTTGCACACAGCTGTGGTGAAACACCCCTTCATATCAAGCAGGTTCCTTAGTAAATGGTCACTTCACCAAAAAGACAAACATATCAATCATATTTTCCTGGAGAGCTTTTTGTTCATCTAGATCAAAACAAGACTGATAAAAAAACACTATGGACTACAGCTACATCTGAACATATGATTTTAGGGGGACTGTTCCTTTATGATCCAGCATTTCGGAGTTAAAACAGTCCAACTTAGGCTGTGGTTTAGCACAGGTCACTACACAAATGGAATCAGAGACAAGCTTATTGTTTGTGATAAAAGACAACATTTTATATTTATGATAATTTATAGACCACAGGATTTGTTCATCAGGTGTGATGTTGCTAATACTGTTTTACCCACATTTAGGAAAGTAAAAAGACTCAACAGACACCGAACAGGAAGTGAAAACACAATGTAGCAAAGAGACCCAAGTCTAACAGGGAGAAAGACACGTGCAGACACACACACACACAAAACAGACACACAAACAGGCCGCTAACCCCGAGCATTCACAGATAT
Organism: Parambassis ranga; assembly: GCF_900634625.1. Lineage (NCBI taxonomy): Eukaryota > Metazoa > Chordata > Actinopteri > Ambassidae > Parambassis > Parambassis ranga. The sequence continues at coordinate 5,880,847 of NC_041043.1, forward strand.
GGGGCTGAGGCTCATTTGAGGTGGTGTGTGTGTGTTGTGGGGGGGCGCTCTGGCTTAAGAGCGGACTATGTGAGAGTTCAATGCCACATCATTCAAAACAGAAGCAGGAGAAATGCTTCTCTGGAGAGTTCCAGTGTTGGTGCCAAGGCACGTGGAGAGGAACAGTATGTTCTTACTACAAGTCATCCTCACTGAGGCTTAAGGAGGGTCAGGCACACTGACATCCCTCCAGGCAGTTTCACTTAGTCCGCCATCCTACAAGACAGCTGCAGCTGTGAGGAGGCATATGCACTTCACATGTGTGTGTTCACGTTTTAAGGCTCACACAAGTGAGAGGTGAGCAAAGTGTGAAAAGTCTAGCTGAGTTTTCGGTAGGTCTGTGACAACAGAAATCACAGACATGAGTCAGAGGCAGGTGAGTTAAAGAAGTCTGGAAAGGAAACAGGAGAAAGTGGGAGTTAATGTAGAAGGAAGACCTGCAGGACCTAATGCATCATATCCTGCTGAAAAACTATGAAAGGAATGAAACGGAAAGGAAACGTGAGGAGGAAAAACAGACAACTGAGGTGGGGGGGCTCATAATGCCATCTAGTGGAATAGCAGAGTACTACAAAATTACTCTGGAAAAGGAGAAGCAAAACAAATGATGGGCCACAGTTCTTCATGAAGCCATTCAAAGCAGCAGGGCAAAGAGAAGCAGTGAAATCAAACATTTGAAGGAGGAAGGGAGCAGCCTGATGTAGGCGCTTCCACTCCGTTTAAGAGCTGAAAACATGGTCTCTAGAAGGAGGGATGATCATGGAACGCAGGGTTAAAGCCTTGAAGCAATCAAATAATTTTATTGAATTGAAATCAAAATTATCTAATAATTCCAATTATTTATCAATGAATAAAACATGGCTGATTATGATTGGCTGATTTGGGTTAAATGAATAGAAATCAGGCTTCTAGGCTGGTACAGCTGTGGTTCCATCATCATCCCGTGTTTCTAGAGTCCAGGAGAGAGGTACCTGTGGCGCGGGCCGCTCTCAGGGTGTCCTGGGTGGGCCTGACTACTTTTGCCTCGGGGCTGTACCGCATAATGAGCAGGGAGGGGTAAAAGAAAGAAAAGAATGTTTCAGTCAAGGGCAAATAAAGGCAAAGCCTCAGATGAGAGAAAAATAACAACATAAAGAGAGCCATAACATCGCTAGAGGAAAAATCATCAGCAACATAATCAGTGATGGTGACTGACTTTCAGAACCAAGAAATCTGGCTTCTCAAAGCTACACCCTGAACAGTTACCATTAAAAACAAAACATAAAAGATCTGTACATTAAAAAGTAGATTCTGTTCATGCATATTATAATATTCAACATCAAAAAGTCTGATCTCAGTGAAATGAAAAGCCAGGTTTTCTTGTGATATTTGGCAGATCCATATGATGTGGGGCAGCTCATACAGGGAAGGTGGGAGCAGTCAACAGATCAATTCAGACATGTTAACAAAAAAAAACATTCCTACTGCTAAAAACACAGGGGATGGGAATGGAGGATGGAGGATCAGAGGGGTGATGTTGCTTTGCTCCCCCTACTGGACACTATGAGGAGTAACATTACCAATCGTTTGCGACTTTGGACGGTCACTTCTGAACCAGAAGCAGCAGAGCCACACATTTCTGATTTTCCAACAGGTAGTAGTAAGAAATCCTAAAAAATAAATGGAAACAAACACAGTTAATGTAAAATTCATATCAAGTAAAACTGTCATTAAATAATCAAACTTATAGCCGGTCTGACCTGATGCCTATCCGTGGCCTCCAGTCGCCTCTCCAGCCCCTCCAGGTCTGAGCTGACCTCTCGCTGGAGCAGCCTCAGCCTGTTCCAGATCACATGGACCTTCTCCTGGGCCTCCAGGCACTCGCTGCCCTGAACCTGGATCTGTTCTGAGGTCTGCAGAGTCTGAGGTTTAGTGTTGACCAGCAGCTGAGCTGAAAGCTCCTGAAGAGACGACACTTTCTGCTGCGAGTCTTCCAGCTCACGCTTGATTTGCTGAGGGGTGATAAATCAGACAGAGGAGTCACCAACTGAGTTTGTGTTGTGATATACTGCACCTGCCTGTTAACACTGGAGACTTTAACCTAAGGCTGGAGGCATACCGTCAGAGTTTTGTGACAGGCCCGTAATGTTTCACGGTCAGCTTTTTGATGGACAGGAACCACTTCGTTCCTCCTGCGGTCGATGTTCTCCAACCACAGCAGCAGACCGTGACTCATCTCATGGAACTCCTGAAAACACACAATGTCTTTCTTACTTAGCTGAAAATCTATTTAGGCCTGTCATTTCTTGTAATGTAGGGGAATGTAAAGAAAGTATGTTTTATTTCAAACCTATGCTTGTTGCACTCATTGCGATGCTAAATGAAGCCTTTGTGGCAAACAAGTAAATTGTACATGTTGTTTTGGAGCCAATCCTCATCAGTAGCAGCCTGTCTCAGAGGTGTGTGTTTTCAGTACCTGGCACTGCATCAGCGCTCTCTGCAGCTCTTCTCTCCAGGCCTCTAGCGACACACTGAGCCGATCCCAACGAGAGTTTATCTCTTTCAGCCCGTCCCTCAGCTCCCACGCCTCCTCAGAATCAGGCTCTGATTGGAGGAAGTCTGCACTGCTCAGGTTGATGGACAGGACCTCTGATTTATGGGCATCCATCGCCTTCTGCAGCTCCTAAAGGGAAAAAAAATTATTCAAGATATTTACATTGAAACCAGGCCGAGGACAGAGGTGCTAACAGGCAGGAGAAATAGCTGAGGTAGATATGGAGTATTTATAGAGTAACATGAAAGATACTGAGGTGTGTGTGTGTAAAACGGTCAACACCTTGCACTCAGAGTCACTACAGATTAGATATAAAGAATGTCTTTCAGGCCTGTCCAGTTTCTTCGGCCCTTAAACAGTGCTGGAACTATCACACAGATATTTTGTACACCCACCTTGAGCTTCTTAATTCTCTGCTGGATGGTGTGTATGTCTGTGCTGAGATTGAGCCCTCGCAGCTGGCTGAGCTCGGTCTCCGACTGACCCAGCCAGGCCCTCATGGTCTGCAGATCAGCGATCAGCTGCTGCCACTGCTGCAGGTTCTGTTTGTGTCTGTGTTTGTCACTTAGAGACTGGGCCTGGATCAGCTCCCAGCGTTCGATCACACCTAGAGGAGGAATGATGTTAATACATCATGTGACCAGGCTCACATAGTGATATATATACATATACACAACGTATGAGTGCTGACCAACCTGCACTCTGTGTGTCTGTGGTGGTGGGGTTGGTGAGTCCTGGCATGTCGTCCTCATCTTCAGTTAGCTCTCCCTCTGCTCTCTTCACAGCATCTATGCTGCCGCGGCATTCTCCCATCAGACGCATCTGTGAGCACAATATGAGTATTTATTGTACATTTCTTATTTCAGACAAAACTGAGAACACATGCACAGAACAGATGTGATCCCGATGAGAGATTTAGTAATTTCACTACTGCTGATGAGCATGAGGAGGACTCACATAGCCCATGTACGTGGAGTCGATGTCAGGGCTGGAGCGGTTGGCGGTGGCTTCTCTTTGCTGGAGGTGATACCGTCCTGCATCCAAAGCCTGATCCAGCTGCCTCAGACTGGCCTCTAGCTGGCCTGGCTCACCTAAACACAAAGCATCAGCATGTCTTTACACAAGAGGAGTGTCCATGACAGTGCTTCTGTGTGCATGCAGCTGATGTAAAATGATGCTAAGGTGGCATGCATTCTGATGATGGCACTGAGGAGCAGAGCAGCAGAATCACACAGAAATGATATTAAATGTTACATGAATATGGAAGGAGTCGAACAAAAACAACATAACAATGTGATGGTTGCATTAAATGGTGGTGTCATATTCGCATGCAGATTTTTCTAGATTGTGGCACATCAGCGTGAATGATGCTGGTAGCAAAACATCTGTTAAAAAAAATCATGATTAAGCTGATGGCATGCTCTTCTGACTCATGCTGTTTCCTACCAGAGGACGATTTCAAAGTGTTCTCAGTCAGTTTTATATAGGCCTCTGGGCTCTCTGGAATAACTACATCTGGGAAGAGAGACATACAACATAAACTACAAATAATGTAGACTGAAAATGATCCTTTACCATGTGGTGGAACTGAAGCCAGAGCTCATTCTGCTTTTCATTTGAGAATCGGTTTTGAGTTTATTATTTGAAGATGTAGGTCAATATGAGACTAACTGGCACCTGTGTTCTAGAAACAACAGGACTTCGTTTAGGTGAGATAAAGATCAATTCTAACTTGTCTTATTTTAAAGTACTTTCTGTCTTATCATCTCTCCAGCATTAAAAAGTAATGCATATTTTTCTTGTCTGTAGAAACTCTTCACGTTTGCTCCTCTTATGTGCACCCAGTAACATTATTAGAACAGAAATTAAATATATCCACAGAATTATGTACCTAAATAAATAATGTGTTAGCAACAACATTAGCACATCATCCATCATGCAGTCAGTCATTACTAACCTGACAGTACTGTGGTTGCTGTCCTCAGATACTCATCTTCCTCCTTCTCTTGCCCTCGGCTCCTTTCCCTGTGAGCTCGTCCTCCAGGACTCTCCAGCCCTCTGCTGAGGTCATAGTCGTGGTCCCACTCCAACGGGATGGAGTCCACACTGGCCGGGGTGTCACGTCCCGAGCGGTCGGCTCGAACCAGGGTTGTTGTTCCAGAGGTCGATCGGCTGGACGTCCGGGGTAAAGAGGAGTCAGCGCCCCACTGCAGCTCCAGATCTCCGCCTTCCTCCATGTCCAGCTCTCTGTCTGAGCCATCAAGCTCATCGTCAGCCAGCTGGGAGAGGCAGCAAAGACAGTTTAAGGTCCTGTGTAGTGAGTGTGTGCAGTTTACTGGCTGTTAACACACTAACAGGGGTGTGAGTGTCTCCTATTCCTAACCATCTGTCAGTGTGAACATTTTCACTATGTCAGGGGTTGTTTAAAGCTTTGTAGAGCCTCAATTTACCCACAGTCAGTGAGGAATACAACTTCCAAATGCAACACAATTCTGTTTTCAAAATGTAACTTTATATGGAAAAACTACCTGTTTGTAAAGATTCTTAGTCATTCGGGTCATTTTTATTCAAGAGCTTAAAGCAGGGCACCTGGACTGGTTAGTTCCTTGAACCTCTTCTGAAGCTGCTTTGAGAAGCAGTCCAGTTACCCAGGTTCAAGATCTTGAATGCCTGTATTCTGTGTAGATTTCTGGTTGCAGTGATCTCTACTCACAGGCAGTCGTGTGAGTTTCTTGTAGTATCTGTCCACTCGTCCAAAGACCTCCTGACAGTATCTCTGCAGCTCCTCCAGCTCCTCCTCGATGACGGCAGCATCCAGAGGTTCGCTCTTCTCGATCAGAGCTTCGCCCTGCCTGAACACCAGCTCAATCTTTCCTGTGTTCAGGTAGATCTCCTGCTGGAATGCCTGCAAACACACATCATTTTATTTTTTTCAGAAAAACTCACTGCAGGGGACTTTCTGTCCTCACAGAAACAAATCTTGAGTGTTTAAGGTATTCAGTCATGGAATCTGTCTTACCCTGAGCTGTTTTATCTTGGCCTGAACATCACACTCTGAGAAGTGCTCTATGTTGGTGAGTTGGAGATCCATCTCAGTCAGCCACACCAGGATGCTGTCTCGAGCGGTCTCGAACTCCTCCCTCTGACTGATGAAGTGCTGTGTGAAGAAGTTTTCTTCTTAATACTTTGAGCGACCAACCTTGTTTAACACCTAGTTTAATGCATCGGTCACTATAGCAACATTTCAGACTTGTCTACCTTGAGTCTGCGTAGGATGGCAGCCACCCTCTTCTGCAGGTTATCCCATCGCCTGTTCCCATTGTGCACCATTTCTTTGAGGCGGCAAGAGGAGTCTGTGCGGTTCTCCCGGGCCAGGCGACGGTACTGCTTGTTGATGAGTTCCAGCTGAGTCAGGCACTCCTGCACCTGACGCTGGAAAGCCTGTCACAAAATGCACATATATATTTTGGTTTCAATTTTTTTTCACATGCATCCACAAAGAAAACAGATATTTGCTAATTTCAGTCCCTTAATAAAATCTACGTTTAGCAGGCAGGGAAACAAATGGCACTGGCTCAGGCCAGACAGTCAGCTAGCAGGAATGTGCACGTGCAAAGTGATGGACGGCAGCAGCTGAGCAGACCAGTGCAAACGAGTTTGAAGAAACATGACACTCATTTCTCTGTTTTCTCTACACTGCAGTGACTCTAGCTGTTCTATGATTTATAAATATCTGCATTAATGTAATCTCTGTGCAACTACAGCCCTAGTTTAACATTGTCTTAGTAAATGTTCAATAGACACACCTCAAACTTCTTAAGCTCCTCTTTAGCGATAGTATACAAAACTCCAGAAGAGTTAGGCATGGCTGCTGTTTTTTCTGATGTCTTTAGCCAATCCTCGAACCTGGAATAATCATCCAGGAACTTCTGCCACAACCTCCATGTCTCCTCAATCCTGTAAAGAAAAAAGGTTAAACATGGAGGGAGATATGACAAATATGTAATAAAATAAGACAAAATAAGACAAAGTAATCAGGCAGCACTGACTTAATCCTCCTCTCCATGGACATGGCACAGATGTTCCTCCAGCGTCTGTCCAGTCCTCTGGTGGCCTGCTGGATGGAGTCACACTCCGTTTCTGTAGAACAGGCATCACAGTCATGCAGCAGGACTTCACACAGGTTCAACACCGATGCCACACCTGTGCTGTGTTTTTCTATGTCCCTCTGCAGCTCCTGGAAAACATTCAGAGTTGTAGCATTTTGCATGTGTTTCTGTCAATGTGTTATATTAGAAAGCGAGAAATTTAATTCAGTAAATGCAACCTAATAGTGTACAGTCATCCGGCCAACTACAGTAAATCCATGTGCAAACTCTGCAGCTTTCTGCAGAGGAAAAGGGTCAGTGGGGTCTCAGAGTGTGGTCCAAATTTAGAGCAGCATCTTACAAGCAGGAAGTCAACCGATACCTACAGTAACACACAGCTAGCGATACATGTATGAGTCATGCTTTGACTTCCTCATATGCTTCAGTTACAGTCATTTTCCACCCACTGGGTCACATGGGGCTGATTTTATGTCGAAAGACACCTTACACGTGTTACCATGTGTGTGTATGTGTAGCCCCTTGCCTGCTGCTGGTTGAGCTTCCTCTGTATCTCCTGGTCACCACAGGTGTCATAGACAATGGGTCTGCACAGCTCGGTCTCAATGTGAGCAAGCCAAGAACGCAGGCTGCTCATGTTTTTGTCCAGCTGCTGCACTGCCACCAGGGTCTCCCTCAACTTCTTCACCCTGGAAAAAGGAAAAGGAAGTCAGTCTCAATACAGCAGTGAACAGCATGGGGCACTCACGCAGTCAATGTAAAGAAAATCCCATAAAACCATCTGTACACAAAAACATATAGCATATAAAAAAGTATGGTATCAGTGTGTTAAAGGTACAAGCTTTTGACCTGATAACACATGTTAGAGTGCGACAGGAGGACTTCTAAATAAAGGTCTGTATTTCAAAATAAAGGATGCACAGCTTAGTAATATGATATAGAAAAAGAAAATCTAAATCATTTTTAAAACAACAAACATGAACCATGAGCTGTGGAGTGAGGAGTGAGCAGGGAACACACAGCCTCACCTAGCATCTCTACATGCTTTGCTTTTTCAACGCTGTCCATAATAAATAATAAAATTAAAATTCACAAAGCAGCAGCTAATCTATTTCTATCTACAAACCTGAAGACCACTAAAAATATATGCATTCAGCAGATTTCATCAGCTCTTACTGCTTTTATAGCATTGGCGTGAAAAATATTTCCTCACATCTGCTGTGCATTACACACTACCTGCTATCAGCTCCACACAAGCTGTGCAAACTCCTAAATCTGATTTTAGACATCACACAGTGCAACCGATTGTAAGATACAGTAGACTGGCAGTTTAAATTAAAATTGGACAATATAATACGCACCCTGAAAGCATGCTCAGCTTTACAGGTTAGGTCAGAAATTCTCACACTAACTTTAACACTCCTGGTATTGTTTTGTGTTCTGGCTCTCCACTCTTTGCAAGTTAAACACTAGTAAGACCAGATCACTATTTAAACACAAAGCCCACTAAAATATATCTAAACAGAAACACAAAACAAAGCCGATGAGTCTAATGAAAAAAAAAAGCATCAAGTTAAATTTTCAAGATCATCCTGCCTATTGACATCGCAGTCACAGTCCGGCAGATCCTCTTCACTGGGGCATCCCGCCATATTATCAGTCCCTGAGTCCAAAAGCATGGGGGTGTGGAATTCCCAAAGACAACTTTAACGTCAGAAAGTAATAGCGTGTGGATCCAAACACTGGTCTCTTTCGTCTGGGAGCTCCACATGGGGACTTTCTCTAAACCCTGTCTCTACAGAGGGGGCAGGTTGTGGAGGGGTGGCACAAATGTGACTTATCAACTGTTGCTCTCCAAGGTTAAAAAAAGAGAAGCCCAAACAGGCATGTGTGTATGTGTGAGTGTCTGAGAGTGACAAGTGGTGCTGTTTCTAAAAGGAGACTTACAGTCAGAGGCATGTGCTGCAGAGCCGGGCTGTGTTGGAATATTAGAGTCCAAACACACACAGAGGGAGTGTCAAAGGCTTCAGGCTCCGTGCATGTATGCAAACTTTGATAGATGGTGCACAACGAGAACAAAAGTTTCCAGGAAAATAGTAGTAAATCCTTGTTCCAACAAAAAGTACTATTTACAGAAACCATTGATGAAATTGTCCAAAATTGCTTTAGAAAAGAACCCGTCCTTGTTGTTTTTCAGTTAAGGAAGGATATAAAAGACAAAGAGTGCAGCTGTCTGTATGAGGTCAGAAACAGCCCTGCTTTTTCCCTCCTCCGAGACAGTCCCACAGGGCAACAGCCGGAAGACAGCCGAGGAGGGGGAAAGGGCAGCTGGGGTAGTTAAGAGTCAAAGTTTGGGTCAGGTCACTTCACAACAAACACAAAAAGGGTTTAGCTTTTCCAAGTGAAGTCATCTAAAATACGAGAAATAATACAACATATGGAGAAAGAAAAGATGTGACTTTTAACTCTCAGCTTGGTCTGCTGAGAGACCAAAGAAGCGAAAAGTGAATCAGCAGCATTGTGGGAAAATTAATTTCCCATGGTTACCTGGCCTCACTGTGTGTGGTATGGCAGGGGTCAAGTGCATTACTTCGTTTTCTGTATTTGTCCAACTAAGGAACCACATTTTGGATTTGTGCAAGCCATGCAGCTTCCACCTGCAGAGACACCACACAAACACCCTTTCTCTTGTAATGCAAACCCACCTGGCTGCGATGAGGTCCAGCAGGTGCTGCCAGCGCTCGCTGACTTTGCTGAGTTTGTGCTGGATCTCAGCCGCCTTGCTGTCCTGGCTGGACTTGGCCAGACGCTCGCCCATTGCCTGCAGCTGCTGCTTGTTCTCCTGAGCTACACTGATCTCCTCCTGGTAGTCCTAGCAGCACAGATAATTTCCATCAACACACAATCCAAAACAGACAATCTAATAATACACATAATACATATGACTATACAGTTTACAGACATTATTTGTTTGCATTCAGGTATATATTTTTGTCGATCCTGATGTTACCTTGCGGAGCTTTTCAATCATCTCTTCAATGCCGATGTCCCCATTCTGAGAGACTTTGCTCTCCATCTGCGTGAGCCATTCACACAGCTCCTTGTTCTTCTCATTGAACACGGCCCACTCATTCAATTTCTCGCTCACCTGCTGCCTGCGCAGGGAAAGCTGAGGGGAGAAGTGGTCAAGAGAAAAAGACACAGTTAAGAGGACAAATATTAGAGGAATATGGCAGCAATGGACACACAAAGAGGAGGAGAATGGAAACAATTACTGGTCAGGAAAAGCTAAATAAAACATCACCAAAAACCACAATACAGCATAGTCGTCTCTCAGTTGTAACCAATCACATTAGCGCAGTTGGTGATGCCTGTCAAAAAGTACCATATCTATTTGCACTGACTATTATCACTACGAACTGGCTCTAATGTGTGTAATAAACATCCTTTATTACACACATTAGGTTTCTTTATTTTACATGTGGACGTATCACTTATTTTTAGGAGCAAAAAACAGTTAGATTAAATTACACACAGGAACAAAAACAGCTTGCATTGTGGGTATCTACCTGGTGGCACACCTCCTCCCACTGGCGCTGGAGCAGCTGGAGGCGTTCCTGTAGTACTGTGATGTCATCTGCGCTAACCACGCCCTCCAAGGATTCCCTCAGCAGGAACAAGGAAGTAAGATCATCGGTCCAGCCCTCCACACTGCTCTCCAGCTCCTGCATCCATGACATGACAGAAGATTATTTTTGACGAATCTAAAATTCAGAGCCTTAAAATGCAAAAGTCACAGAGAGAGCAGAGAGAGCATAGATCCATAAAGAGCAGCTGCCACAGTGTTAGAAACCATCAAACCGCAAACTGAAATTTCAGCAAGGTATGTGGCAAAAAGACAGATTCCTGCAATAGCATCAACACAACAGCAGCACATCACATCCAGTGAAAATAAAACATTCAAGGTTAAAAGCAGAAAAAAGGTAACGCATTCAACCTTGCATCTCCTCCTCCGTCACTGTGACGGTTTTGCTGTGGTACAATCATTTGTGGACCCAGAGAATGTCTCCATTACGCAACACACACAAAAGGAAGCACACACACCCCCATGGCTAACTCTCTCTCTTTCTCTCTCGTATGCGCATGCACTCTCTCTCTCTCTCTCTCTCTCTCCCCACCCCCTCTCTCCTCAGCTGATGCTATGTGCAGCTACTCACACAGCCCTTCTCTCCCCAAGGAGCTGAGGATGTGTCATGCATGAAACATGGCTGCATACTGCATGTCCAGTGGTAAATAGGAACAGAGGGGGATTATAATGTGTGCTTTCACACAAATATTTGAGCACTAAGGTTTAAGCATCACATCATCAGTCCTTAAAGGAGACTTTAAAAACATTACATGCAAAATAAAAAATAGCATTTATTCATTTTTAAATAAGAAAAACATCAGAAACATTATGTCATAACAGGGAAGCTAGCCTGCCTGACTACCAAACACACAAGGTCAAACAGCAGCTAGACAGATAGAGATGTTTTTTTTTCTCTTTTTTGTTGCCAGTCTGTCTGTTTATCTGTTTGTCCTCACAGCCAGATTAAAGAGGTAAAAGGAGGACATGTCTGGCTTTGTGGTGTGTCTATGTGAGAAAGAGAGAGGATCATGGTGTGTGTGTGTGTGTGTGATTACAGAAAAAAACAGTAAGATACTGAGTCAGGAAAATAATCTACAGGAAATGTGTGTGGACAGCATTCTCCTCACCTTGCATCTTATCTGCTCCGAGTGCAGCTCCTCGTGATAATCAGGCAGCGGCACAGACAGCTTTCTCTTGAAGGCCCTCAGCTTCTCCAGGGACACATCTATGCCCTTCTCACACCGCTCCCAGTTCTACACAGACACACCAATCACAGTTAGAGCGCACAACACACAAACACAGAACAGAACTTCTCATCCACAAAAGCTGCAATAAATTTTTCCTGCAGCTCAAACAGTGGTGTTACAATAAGGTGCTCAATCATCAACTGCTACACCTTCATACATCAGTTCAAGGTTCACGTTCACCACAGAGTACCTTATTATTCCAAAAATGGCCGACATAGCTCTGAACCTCTCAAGCAGCACAATGAGAATGACTCAGCAGAAATCCAACAGCTAAAGAAGAGAATTAACAAAGCTCCATAACAAAAGAGGGAGGTGCTGCTCTATTTTTAGAGTCTGAACAAGAGTTCAGCTCAGGATAAAACATATATGGTAAGAAACACAGCAAAGTAACATACCCGATGTAAAAGTCATGGCACAAGAACAGCCAGGGAAAGATTATCTACACTGGCTGTCTGTTATATTAACCAAAAAAACAGAGACAGCAAGTATGAAAACACCCTGAAAGCGTCTTTTAGACTGCGTCATTCAGTCCCCTTCAAAGCAGGTCACTATTGCAGCTAGCTGCTGTATCTGCAGTGTGTGCGTGTGTGTGTGTGTTTATATCACTGTGTGCCCTGGGCTGGCACTTGTGCCATTTTGCAAAGCTCAAGTGTGTGCAGAGATGCTTAGCTATTTATGTAAGGAGAGACGTCTGATCTGTCTCTGTGCTTCACTTCTTTTCAGGACTTAATGTGCAATGTTGCATAATTAATGTTAAAACCTGGCTTCACTGTCCTACATGGACAACCAGCCAGACTCCTTACACATCGGACTCAGATGGGCCAATGCCCTCCAGTGTAGCCTGCAACAACCTGTCCAGTCGATATGCAGCAATCTTTCAGCCAAAAAAATCAGAATGGTAATAGGCATGAGAAAAAGTAATTATGGCAAAAAAGGGACAATGGACACTGTGTATAGAAAAATGTGTTTAAAAAAACCACACAGAATAACAATAACATGCATCATCATTATCCTAGCTGGAATCTGACCTTGAGCAAGCCATGCAGCTCTCTCCTCTGCTGCTCCAGCCGGTGGTGGGCGTGTCTCCACCTCTCCTGAATCTCCATTAGCTCTGTCTGCAGGGTGGACTCAGCCTTGGCATCAGCTGACAGCAGTAGGCTTCTACCGGCTTCCACGGTAAGGATGTAGCCTCCTTGTTGCCTCTGCAGCACTCGCTCCCTCAGCTGGAGGAGCAGAGACATGGACAGAGGACAGAAGGGGTACAGGTTAACTAAGGGACTCTAATGTTGGAGACAGGGTGAGGGTTTATTAGAACAGGGTCTGGGGTATGTTTGTGTTGAGTGTGCATGATTGGTGGTAATAAGACAATAGTCCTGTATTCTGCTTACATGTATCTGATCTAATAGGGTTCTGGCCTGCTGCAGAGCCACTGGTTCGCCTGGCTGATGTACGTCTGGATCACGGGTCACTTCCTGAAGCCATCGCAGCAGCTTCTCTGCCCTCTCCCGGTAGTTCTGCCACTGCCGGACCAGACTATCAATGATACCTCTTCGCTGCTGGGCCCGCCTCACCACACCTTGCCACTGACTGCTCAGCAAGGCCAGCTTCACACTGAAGTCATCACTGTTAGTGGGACAATGAGAATGGATTGTTCTCTGCTCACAGTTTTTGTTTTCAAAAAGTCTGTATGTTTGTATGTGTTTACCTGTCGTCTACTTGTCCCTGGTCCAACATCTGATGTCCGTCACTGATGATGGAGTAAAGAATCTGCTGTCTGCTGAACATCTCTGCCTGGAACAACTGAAAGCATACACATATGAATGAAATACTGTGCACAATTTTTACAACCATCTATGAGCACACACTGACCTCATGGTCTCTCTGTTGATCCAGAAGACTTTGGTAGTTGCCTGAGATCTCAGCAGCAAGCTTCTTTTCAGTCTGAGACAGGAAGTCCATCCAGGTCTCACACTTCTGGAGGAAACTCTGCTGCTGGAGGACCATTGACTGCAGTTTACTGGGGAAAGACAGAGCCGCCATTAAAAACAACCACATTGGTGAAATACAGTTTAAAGGTAAAAAGACAGATCATACCTCACCACTACTGATTTATTAATGTTTGGTGGTTTATTATAAATGTATCTTCACAAATTCATCCGTTTGTAAAAACTAGCACATTTATAGTCTCTGATTCATCAGCGTTTGCAGTGCTGCTACAAACAAGTAAATCATGGTTTAGGTTTTAGTTACCTGAACCTCTCAGTGAGGTGAGCAGAATGGGTGGCCCAGGATCTGTTGAGGCTCTGCAGCTGCTGAACATCCCTGTCACTAACCGGAAGCCTGTACACCAACTCATTAACACGTTCCAGGTCTGGGGATAAACTACTCAGCTTCAACAGGTGAACCTGGTGAATATGACAGCACATTTTTAGAGGACATGCAGTCCAAATTAAAGAGAATCCAAAATATTCAATCAAAAAAACTTTTTTTTTTATTTTACACATAATGCAACAATGTGTACCTTCAGTTTTTCCATACGTGTCTGGACCACAGTGAGCTCTGGTGAACCCACTGGGTCAGACTCCTTCAGCACCTCCTCAGCCTCCTCAGCCTTACAGATCAGTGTGTCCAGCTGCTCTCTGAAGCCCTCACAGGCTTGAAACCCAGACTAGAAACAGTCAGACACACACAGAGCGTCAACACAAAAGTAATGGCCTATTTTTACATGGTTTTCTTCATATACTGGGGAGTATGTTTGTGTCCTTTCACCTGCAGTACTTCACGCTGCCGATGGAGGGCGTGCTCCAGGGTTGCCAGACGATGTGTGAGTGACAGGTGATCAGACTGGAGGGAAGCCCAAGAGGAGGCATCAACCTGACTCTTCAGCTGTTCCCCTAAGGCTTGCAGCTGCTGGAGGGACTGCTGCACTGAGTCCTGGTCACCAAGGCACTCCTGTCGTGACATCAGCAGAGGAGAACATGTTAGGAGATGCATGCCTGTGCAGCAGAAGGAATGCCTTTTCAAAAGTTGGTTTTAATCTTGTGGGTTTTGAAAGAGTTTCTATTTGTCAAAGCATGGCACATTTTTTCCAAACCCTATTCAATCCTTTTCCAAAAAGTCATGAGGATCAGTTTTTGTCTAATGCAATCACCATATGCACTGTGGGCTTTACTGACCAACTAAAATGGAGAGGTTTGCATCAGTGATTTAAAATATGAGACGGTTTGCTGTATTAGGCCTGTGTTTCTCTAGACATCGCCCAGTATGGTTCTATAAGCCCAGCATAATACTGGTGGAGCCCTGAGGGGTAAATCGGGGGGCTGTCTTTCCCTTTGCTGCCACTCTCTCTAAAGGCTTTTGTTAGATTCTGCTGTGAAACTACATTCAAGCAGACAAAAGGAAAGGGTGCAATTTGGTATTCAGCAGAGAGAACGAGGGCATGGAGGCTTTGTGAACCGTTACAGTGAGCTGACAAGCAGTTTAAGGACTAATTCCAAATTCCTTCAAAAAAAGAGACTAAGAGTGAGGAGGAAAAATCTCCATCTTATTATAAGCTGCACACAACGAGGATATAGTAATAATTTAACAAGAGACTTGGACTCTGGCAGATCACAACTACAGAAAAAACAAGCATGAAGCAAACATCTTTACTTACATCACAGTCCTTGATCCAGGCACTGCTCTCTTCCTCTGTGATTTCCCTATCAGTGGCACTCCTCAGCAAACGATCAGCACGTTCTTCCTGTTTCTGTACTGCTGCCACACACTGCCTGTACAATAACTTGTAGCGCTGCCATAATCCCAGCAGGGCCTTGCTGCTCCTTAGCTGCTCTGAGATTTGCTCTAGAAGCTGATTCCACCTAGAGCAAAGCATTCAAACACTGAGATCAACAAAGCATTTGCAGATTAAACCTAAAGATGCCTTTTATTATTATCACCTGCTGTTGACATCCTGAAGTGCCCTGTTGAGTGTTTCAGCCACAGAGGGATGACACTCAGTCAGCAGCTGATGAGTTACAGAGCCGAACTTCCTCAGACTACTTTCCTGTTTATCCATCTCCTCCTGCAGATTCTGAACAGCACAGACACATATAAAAATGTTTCAGGGATGTCCTACTTCCAGAATACAGAGGGCATATGAGGCAGAGTGTATTTTCTGCACTTCTCACCTCCAGATTTTCCACCTGCTGCTGTACTGCTTCTAGAGAACCATTAAGGAGGTGCAGCCTGGACACAGAATACCTCCCCTCCATCAGGTACCCATTAATCTCCTCTGAAGCTCGTCGGTACAGCGTCCATTGCTCCAGCACCGACCGCAGGCTTACCTTCATCTGACTTATCTGATACAGACAACAATGTGAGCATATATTTTAAAAAAAAAATCAGGCGAACAAAGGTCACATAATAAGTAAGTGGCGCTCACCATGTGGTCCAGATGGGCCCAGGACTGGTTCAGTCCTTTGAGGGTCTCCTTGACAACAGAGCAGGCTGCACCTTTCTTATCCTGTATGAGAGCATTTCCTCGTTCCTCAGCTTTCTCCAGATCCTTCTCTTTTTCCTTCACTAATTCTTCCAACTCCTGTTGGAAAAACATACTATGAGAAAGACTTTCTAAAACTGTGATGTACATGGGGTTGCTGTGCTCTTACCTGACAGTCTTTAAGTGCATTCTGCACTGATGCTACGTCCTCTATCCTGTGCCTCTTCTTCAGTTTCTCCTCCTGTAGTGTGAGCCAGGTTTTAAGAGCCTGGACTCCATTTTCATGCTCCAACCAACCTTCCACAAGTCCTTCCAATAGTTGAATCTAAAATACAAATACATTTTACAATGAAAAACACCTTAGAACACAACTAAGAAACAGAGTGACTTTTAACTTAAATTTGAACATCACCTTTTCACCAATGAGCCCCTGTAGTATCTGCCATCTTCTGTTCATAGCTCCTAGCTTCTCAGCAAAGTCTGTTTTGTCACTGCGTTTTCCCTCCACATCCTGACTGCTGATCTGAAGCACTGACTGGTTTACAAAGTCGACCGTCAACTGCTTACAGGTCAGATCGATGCGGAACCCCTGGGCAATAAACAAGAGACATCATGAGAATGTGATGACGAGTGGATGCAGGCTTTATACAGAAGACTCAGTTTTATACCTTGTACTTCTGTAGGAAGCTCTGGACCACTTCTGAGCCCACAGCACCCATAATCTTGTCCTGATCTTCCTCAAGGATATTCTCCATGAGAGAGATCCAGCTCATCAGTTCTGTAATGGCATGCCGTGATGCCAGCTTCTCCATCTGCAACTAAAAGACAACAGAAGACGAGTTATAACCAGACAGATCATTGTTCAATGGTGCTGCGTATCTTCTTAGAAGGAAAAAAAGCTAAGAGGTGATGTACAGCCTCTGCTGTTGTCCTACCTGGTGTAGCTTCTCTTGTACTACAGGGATGCGTGTCAGCAGCTCAGCCCACTGAGTGTCGATTTGGCCCAGTGCTGTCCTCAGACCAGCTGTGTCAACTCTCTTCAGTCGCAGAAGCTGGTTGCCTGTGCTTAGCACAGATGAACGCAAAGATGACTTAGCATCCACTTCTTTGGAAAACTCCTATGAGAAAGAACAGAAGTCAATGATAATAATAGAAGTGAAGTGCCATATTGCTGCTGAGGTAATCATCTACAGAAACTAACCAGGAAGGCACAGAGGTGGTCTCTAACAGTCTCAAGCTCCTGTGGTACTGTCACTGACTGTGTTGTCCAAAACTCTAGTCTGTCTAGAGCTGACTGCAACCAGTGGCTCAACTCTGCTGACTCGCTCCGGTACCTAGGATTTACAGACAGAACAGACAAGATATGCAAAGTGTTTTTACAAACTTTTTGCTAACTGACAGAGCCAAAGAAAAACTCAGAGAGGCCCTGACCTGCTCCAGTGTTTGAGTGTCGAGTCGAGCCGGTGCAGCTCCTTGTTGACCTTAGTGGTGGACGACAGCCAGTGTTCTCCCAGCTGTGTGAGCTGGTTCTCCAAGTCTGAACAGCCAACAGACAGAAGAAGCTTCTTACCCTCTTCCAAAACCTGGTAGAGTTGGGGCTGATGCTCTGTCAGGCTGGCCTTCAGACGCTACACAAAAGAGAGGTAGTGAGATTCTCTGTATTTATTTGAAGATATAAAGAACACGTGTCCAGCCTGAATAAAGAAGCTTACTTGGTATAGACTGATCCTTTCAACAAGTCTTTCTTCTGTCTCCTCTACCAGACCCACAGTGGGGATGCTACATTCCACTGCCTCCAGCTGTCTACACAGGGCCTGATAGTCTTCCACAAGCCTACTCCATGACTGTTAGAGGAAAAGGAAAAGACATAACGAGTTAGAAAAAAATAATTTGGTTGTACATTGGTATTTTCACGACCATAAGGCGCACCTAATAGCTGTTCCGTACTCCGCGAGACAGAGAACAGAAAACTCGCTCCACGGGTGGTAAGCGATAAAAAAAAAGTTCTTTTTGGCACGGAGGTACCATACTCTGCGAGACGTGTGTGTGTGCAGAACTCCTCATACGGCCCTCCTACGCAGCGCACCTCACACTAGGGTGACAATGCAGTTGTATTGTAAATTGTGAGCACAGTCGTGGTTACCTGGCCTAATGAGCTGATAATGTTCAGGGAAGAGGGCGCACAGCATGACAATAGATAGAAGATCAGTGTAGCTGACTGTAGCAGACCTCTGGTCTGTGTGAGTTTAACTCTGTGAACGTGTGGTTGACTGTCTGCAATAATACATTCCGTCTCCCGGTGTTTACTGTGTGCGAGCCACTGTAACACCGTGATCAATACTGGGATTAGTTTTTATATCACCACCTTTAGGACAGACACTCTGCTCTGTGCGCCATGTTTCTCCTTCCAGGAGCTGTTTGCCAGCAGCTCATCTAAACTGTCCATCCTCGTTGTACTTCCTCCTTCTGTCTGTGTGTTCTGCACCTGAAGCCCTTGCGCTTCTCGACATTCATCACGCCCACAATCAATTCCGACCAATCACAGCATGGTTGCCGCACAGCCTTGAAAGAAAAAGTTCTGCCCGGACCTTGTGCACAAGAGTGCGGAACAACGGGCGGTCCGAGACAAAAAATGACGTCATTTTGTGGGCGTAACGTCTGCATGGGGGAGGGAGTTCTCTGTTCTCGCGGAGTATGGATCCAATAGTCTAAAATTTTCTCAAAAGTTGGCCGTGCGCCTAATAATCCAGTGAGTCTAGTGTATGGGTTGAGTACCAGACAGATGAACCAATCAGATGGATAATACGTGATACGTACACTACGTATACTGGCAGCAATTCACCAATCAGCTGAACACTACGGTACACGCGCAGCAACTTCCAGCAGACTACAAAGAAAAACTGGCCAGCTTCCGCGCCTACTGCAGTGACAGGTCCCCCTTGTCCCAAACTGTGGAGAGAACGGGGACCAGCACGGTATCAATACGGACCACTGGGCACGAGAACTCAGCGTTTGAGGTTGTTCTCGGTTGCCATGGTAATGGACAGAAACTTCCGCATATGGAAGAGGAAGACGCTGCCTAAAGAAAAGTTTCCAGCAGGAGTCGTCGTTAAGGAGAAACGAGGAGACGAGGAGAAAATAGGAGATTGGGTCAGGGAGGTTTATGTGAAGAGACCGGATGGTTTTTTCACGCATCACCCTCGCTGCTGATCTGCGACTCCGCGTGCGCCCGTCTCACCGCTATCGTATATCGCAAGCCATTCATATCACATTCATATTTCGCCAGTACTTAAAACGCCGTTTTTACGTCGTACGCCGCAGAAAACGCCGAAATGTGATATGAATGGCTTGCGATACACCGCCGGTGTAAAAAAACCAGGTGAAGCAGATCAATTCAGAGCTTGCCGTAATCCCGGGAGGGTTAATAAACTCCAACCGCTGAACATCGGCGTAAACAGGGCGTTCAAAGTAAAGTTGCGAGCAGCGTGGGAGCGATGGATGGCAGACAGCGAGCACAGCTTGGCAGCGCCGGGAGAGTTACGCCAGCATATTATTTATTAATAACACACGCTGTTTCTCTGTCGCTGCCACCGTCGAGAGCAGTGGCGTAGGAAGCATTAAAAATGTGGGGGGGACACCTTCTGTGGGTGGGTGGTGAAAAAAAGTACATCAGTATATTATGAAATATAATATAATAATATGAAGTAGTTGCGATTTCCTGTGGATTTTAGCAGGTTGTTAAACTATTTTACCTACAGAAGTAAACACTTAATGACTATTTCAGAGACAGATTCAACAAAAACTCGGTGACAAACAGAAACTAATTCCAAGTGAAACAACAGTTTTGTCAAACATACTGGTGCTACTACACTAACAGCCTCCATATCTGAGGCCTTCTCTCATTTACAGAGACAAAAAACTGGAAAATCCCATAGAAAAATGAACCAAACTGCTTAATGCAGATAATACTGAAACACTAAAAATACTAACTTACAAAAAGTCTTTATCTTTATTTGCTTATAAATAAAGATACTTTTCTAAGTTGATTTAACATCAACCTAACATCACCTGGGGCCATGTGACAAAGCAGTAAGACTTCAGCATGAGCTGGACTTTGTGGGATGACACTGACGTCACCTCCTCCAGCTTCGACCAGCACTGACGGTTCTCTTTGCGGCGTTTTACGATCGCTCGAAGTAAACCACTGGCTTTGTTAGGTCCGTTACTATAGTAACGGTATTGCAGCGCTGTGGTAACCAGGAAAACATGGAGTGGATTTCAGCGGTGAGGTTATTCTCTTATGAACCAACTGGAACGGAGTTTTTCACGAGCAATCGAAACAGCATTAGGTGGAGTTTCCTACTCACTAAATGTGGGGGGGTCCAAACGGGCCGTTTTAAAATGTGGGGGGGGACACGTCCCCCTCTGATATAATGGTAGCGACGCCTATGGTCGAGAGAGAGGCTGCACCAGCTCTCCTCACTGATATCCAGCCGGTTTTTACTGAATCGCTGCTGATAGAGATGTCTTGCCCAGGCTTGCCCAGGATGCGGAGCGGTTTCCAGGGTTCGATCTCACATCACTGCAGCTCAGAGCACAACAAGAAAAACACCACACAGGCGCGGCAGCAAAACAGAAAATTGTACATACACATTTCAAATTGTTATGCAGAATAACGTGTCCAATCAGCTGCATCTGTATTATGTAATTGCAAGCTACAGCGCTATATGCAGCGAGTAATCAAACTACTAGGAACTATATACAAAGTCGTTCCTTCATAACAATAAAGTTCGACTTAACTCACTGTTTTGCTCCCGTTACCTTTTTATTTACGTACTGGTATGTTTTAGCATAGCATGCGCCTAATAATACAGAAATACAGAAATAGACCCTGTAATTGAGACTGCGTCTTATAATGCGGTGCGCCGTATGGTCGCGAAGATAAGGGTAAGTAAAATAAAAGTGCTTAGCATATTTCCCAATTAGCATTATTATTATCACCTCCAAAATGCCCTCCAGCTCCACTCCCCTCCTGTGGGCCTGTTTGAGCACACTGTGGGCTAAAGCCATGGTTTCCTCCAAGGCTTGGCTTTCCCTCTGTGCTACCAGACCAGACACTTTACTGTAAAATGTCTGAGTGAGGATCAGATGGCATTCCAGTCCCTGGAAAAATTCCTGTGTTCAAACAGAACAACACAGTGTTTGTTAAGAAGAAAGAAACGTTATTACATTCAAAAAAATGCTGCACCATTTCATCCCCCTTACTTTATGTTTGCCCAGTAACATCTGGACCTCTATTACAGATGCCACTGTCATCTTTTGGTCAGCCGCCATCTTGTCCTGAGCTGTGTCCACTAGGTCAGTGAGGTCATGGAGTGCAGCTTCATACTGAGCCTTTAGACAGAAGCCATGGTTGAGGCTACTTCGTCTGGATCCCACCAGGAGCACCAACTCCTCATATGCATCCTAAAAAAAAAGTAAAAAGTGACATCAAATATTAACTTGCTCGAACATTAGGCCCCTTCAACACATCATGGGCAAGAAAAGGGCATTACTTGTAATTTGAGTAGTTCTTGGTTGGAGGTTTGCTCACACTGGAATCCCTCTGCTCGGGTCTTTAGCTCAGCCACCCTCTGCTCAAACTCCCTCAGACTGTCCTCCACCTCTGACAACATCTACAAAAGACACACATATACACACATCTTTAGTGTCTTAAATATAATTTTATGCTTGTGTATCAGCTGTTTGTTGGCACTGTACCTCCATCTGTTTAGATGCAGGTCTGTCTGCAGTTACAGCCATCTTCTGCAGCAACTGATGCTTACTGTCAGTTAGAGCTGTGAACAGCATCCTCAGCTCATTCTGGCAAAGATAACAAAGCAATGTAAGGATAAGATCATAAAGCTAGCAGCCCTATTATTAATGCACATCCTGAATGTGTGGTTTAACTTTCAAACCTGGAAATTGGTGTGTTCCTGCAGCCTGTCCCTCATGTTCTCACAGTGTTGATCAAGGGCAGAGTACAGCAGGCCCATACGTTCCTGCAGACCCTCTAGTGTGTCTTCCATCAGAATGCGCTCCTCTGCTCCACACAAGCGGCCAACGCCCCCACCTAGTAAATCTCTGCACTGGTTCACCTCCCTGGTTATCTCCTTCAGGTGCTTATGCAGACCCTGAACAGAGTAGCTGGCATGTTAGCAGTCTTATTACAACACATTTTTTTAGAACTGCGAGTATGTGCTGTGATTGTTTCTTCCCACCTCTAGATTTGTGAGTTGTGTCTCTGTGTCCTCAGACAGCAGCACAGGACCAGAGAGCAGCTGATTCTCAGCAGCATCTAACCAGGAGGAGGCTGCTGATACAGCAGCATACAGGTCCTGTTGTAGTGTTGCTCCACCTAAAGCTGCTGCCAGCCTACTGTCACTGCCTGCTGCCTGTGAAGCAGAATAATGAATGTTTACTATCACATCAGAAAAACAAACAAAAATCAAAAAGAAAAAGAATCAAAGAAAATTATTGTTTCACCTCTAGGGAGATCCTTTCCAGAGTCTGGCTGCAGGCCTCAAACAAAGCTCTGGGAGAGTGAGAGTCTTGGCTGGCAGCCACGCCTCTGAACACCACACTAGGACTGGACAAACGAGACCGGTGAAGGACCTGCGAACAAAAATATATGACATATAAAGGAAGATAGGAAACAGGAATGAAACAATAAATCAGGGAAGTTAGCAAGGAAACGATAAAAGATCATCAATGGGCTCATACCGGGCTGAGCTGGTCTTGATCTAGAGAGTTAAGGGAGAGTTGCAGCTTTGTGTTTTGATCTTTACTAAGGTTCTCCCATCTCTGTCTCAGCTTGGCCAGAGGAGACAAGATCTCAGTTTCCAGCAGCACTCCACCAGGCACAGACACCTCACTGTGAGATTAAGAGGAGCTGCTGTTATTAGTGACTCAAACCATAAACATCCATTAACATACAAGCATCATAAGCAATTAAAATCCTTCCTGTCTGTTGTTGGCATCTTGTTGGCATCTTAAACCCAGCAGGCCCATCCACTTAAATGTATTATTGTGTTGGCATCAGTCAAATGTGGAACACACTATCTAAGTAGTGCTTTAATTATACTGAGACTGATCCAAAGTACCTGTCTCCATTGGGTGTGGCCTGTTGGCTCAGTATCTCTTCCCCAACACTGGCTACAGACTGTAGCAGCCTCCTCTGCTCCGCTACCTGCTCCTGCAGCTCCTACAAAATGTAAGTTACATTAGATTTACAGGGACTAAAGCAAAAACAATCATCTGACAAATGTTTAAATTTTCTCAGGGGACAGTGGGGGGGTTGCAGGTCTCGCAGGAGCATGAATATTTTGTGGGTCGCGGTCTGAAAAGTTTGGAAACCCCTGCTCTCTTGTCCACATTCAAACAAAGTCATTTTTTCCCACAACTCTATTTAATCCAAAGCACCAATCTCATTTTTGGCCTTATGGCCAGAGTTGACAGAACGTCATAGCGAATTAAAACTTTAATCCATGGATTTATCTATATAAAACATTTTCTCTGCACATACCTGTTAAACAGATATAATAGATATAATAAATATAAAACATGGAAGTACAGCTTGCTCTTACTCTCTGTCGAAGTAGGTTGTCATGGTGCTGCTGTGTGCGTGTTGAGCGGGCCTGGGACAACCAATCCTGGACATTAGGGCTCTGTGACAGAGATGAGTCTGGTTCACTATCTTCCTGCTCCTGCAATGAACCCTGGGTAAAAAAAAACACAAATGACAGGAGTAAGACTGAAGAAAATTCTACAAAGCTTCTGTAGCCTCTACAATAATTATAAAGGGATTTTGTTATGGAATATCATTAGCCACCAAAAAAGCATATTAAAGAAGACCAGAATCTTAATGCCTAGGCAGTCTTTGTAATTAATGTAAGAGTAAAAGTAAGCAAACAAAAAGGTCATGTGTCATCACAAACACACCTGAAACCATGCATTTAGTGTTTGTATGTGATGAGTTAGCATGCTTTTGTCTGGTGTCTGAGGCCCATTGTGAGACACACAGGCTGTTGTTGTTGGAAAACAGTGGACTGTTATGAAGAAGCATGAAATGACCTTTAGTAGTTTTTGCACAATACTACCATTGATGCTTTAACACAATTCAACAAACTGCAGTACAGCACAAGAACATGACACAGAAGCAGGGAGGAAGGGAAGCTGGAAAAATATGTGGGCACGAGCAGACAGGGATTATATACCATTGCAGATGTGTACAGACAGCTGTGAAGTGCAGATGTACTTATTCATTCTTACATGTAAAATGGATAGTTGTCTTTCCCACTTGCCAAGTTTTTCTTCTAATGTCTGAGTAATTTTAGGTACACACTGATTCTTACCTGTATGTCAACCTGTTTGTCCTGCAGCATCTGCTGCAGCTCCAGCAGGCTGTCTTTGAGGGAGTGCAGTTTGAGGGTGAGCTGCTCCGCCTCTCCCTTGGTCTCAGCCCGGCCCTCCAGCAGCAAGCTCTCACTGTGGACGGAGAGCTCGGATAGATACGACACTTTCTGCTCGATCTCAAACAGCATGTTCTGGAAAGGAAACGGTTGATAAAATGAATTCTCACAGCTATTTGTCCATGCTTAATATAGTTTGACAAGACCCTACTTCATTAGAGTAAAAAGGACCCTCCCTTTCCATGTCCAATGAGAATAGAAGGGGAAAAGGGGGATTAGAGTTGTATCCCCTCCTTTCATACAGTGACATAAGGGTCCTTGGCAGAGATGGGGAGGTGTTTTCCACAACAATAGAGTGTGCCCCATATAACTCTATTCTGTTTAGCTCTGTCACTGTTATTAAGCAGGACGGCAAAGAAACTCTTCTCTCTCCACTTTTTACTTCAAAAGCCTCCCGATGATATTTTTTGAATTCCAAAACATTTCTATGAAACAGCTTTACCCAAGTTTTTCTGTTCTGTTTTGATTGACACAAATTCACAGAATTTCTTACAGAATAATACAAAAAGTTAAGGCTCAGCAAAGTATTTGATTAAGCATAAGCCACAACACACTGTGCTTGAGTGGTTTTAAGCTGCTTACAGTGTTGAGTTTCTTGCAGACTTTTAATGTACTGTTCACTGAATACCTAAAAACATTCAATCAGTTAAACTAAACTGAAGACCTAAGAAAAAATCTACTTAGGTCTAAGGAAAACTTCTATCCTAAGCATAAACCTACATCTTGTGTATCACATTTAAAAATGACTTATTTTCTCAAAGCCCTTCATAGTTTTTGTTGCTACTGTTCTACTCTCTGCTGCTCTTGTTAAGGGTCCATTCCTGTCTGAATTCCTCTACTTCAGCATTTTCCCTTCCCTTCATTTTTCATAAACAGTGACACATCATGGACTTTCGAGATACAATCCATACTAAAATAATCTAAGCTTGCAGACAGTTTGTACCCCCTGGAGATGAAGCTCCGCACGAGCCGGACCTTAGACCTGAGCCTCACAGGAGGCATATGTGAGCTATAATCAGCTTACTGACTCCCAGCTGCTGCAAACACGCTTCAAATCACTGATTGCTTTTGCACAAGCAACACAACTAACATTATTACATCTGAGAAGCCAATTATAATGCATCAAAGGATAAAGGATAAAGTCCAGTTGTGATCATTTACCACTGATATAATGTTCCTGGACCTGCATGACTGAGCATCTTCTAAGCTAACAAACTACATTTCTATAAACAGTACAAGGCCTAACTAATTCAAAACTAAAACATCAATACTAGAATAACAGAGAGGCCTAAAGGTTGATTTGTGATACCAGAATATTTGTTCCTAGTTAAAAAAAAACCCTGAGTAAAACCTTTACAAAGAATCAATTCTAGCCACTGCTGCTACCATTTAACCAAAGCTGCTAATTATCCTACAGAAAAAGGTGGTGTTACCATGGAAACAATGCTTAGTGGTGTGTTGGAGGACTAGATAAAGCGTCCCACCTTAATACCAACCTCAATGTCTAAGTCTGCTCATATTTTCTTTTATTCTGAAATATTAAGTTAAAGTTCTGTGAACTTATTCTGTTCTTGTTCAGTTTTTGGGGATGAACCTTCCAGTTTGTGTGTGGAAAAAAATAACAACAGTCATTTAATACAGAGGGAATGGATCCAAGGATAGGCACTATTTTTAGAACAATGAAACTTGATACTTTACTTTAGTCTTTGATAGCGCTCCTCTAATAAAACAGATGAACACAAACCTTCATAATCTGTCTGGGAAACTAAGAAGACTTCAATAGCTTTGCTCGACTGTATCAGCTGAAAAAACTTTCAAATATCTGGAGATCTTAAAGTTTAACCTTGAACAAATATCCAGCTTAAAATCCTTCAGCACTCCGCCAAACATTCAAGTCTTTGATAAGAGATGAAATGTCTTACCTGGCAGTCAATGAGCTGCTCCTCCATGTCCATGTCTTCATTTTGAGGCTGAAGGGCAGAGCTGAGAGTGGCACGAGTGCTGAGCAGCCAGTGGTCGAGCTCCTCTGCCTCACTGTGGTAACGCTGCAGTGCCTGTTCCTGTCGCTGCTCCTCTAACTGTTCGCTTAGTTTCTCCTGTAGTGACAAACATGTTACGACTATCAGGCATTTATGCTCAGCAGCAGTTAAAAAATTAGGTCAGTATATATAGTGTGATGAAATATAAAATCTATGGGAATTTTGGATGCCCACCTCCAGAAGCTGCCGTTTCCCAGAAGCCTTCATTCGAATGGTGGCCATCCTTTCTCCCAGCACAGTGAGTGTAGACTGGAGGGCCAGTTGGTCCCCAGGCTCCCCATCACTGTCACTGTCTGCAAGCTCCTCAGAAAAGCACATCTGTAGCTCACCAATCTCATCCTGCAACATCAGGATCTCGTCCATCAGAGCCTAAACAGACAGAAATAAGAAACGTATGAGACATTAAAAAAAGTAGGTGATGAGGATTACTGCTGCAGAACAGACAGAAAAGAAGATGGTGAAGGAGCAGCAAAAGGGTGTTTGTCCAAACGGCCTGAAAGTACTGTTACAAAAAGGAACTGTATCAGCCCTAGCTGTGATGTTGGCATAGCAACGGAGAAAAGCGCCATGCAGTCTGTGCAACCATTGCACAGTCCAATGCAATATTAGACCCCTCAATCATTCCACTGTTTCCCCAGAGGAGACTGTTTTGTCATCTTTGTCTTTTTCACCAAGATCCCCATCAGATTACTACTCTTACAGTCATTAACTATATTGCTCCTCCACACAATTTGGCCAATATCTCTAGACCTCCATATTAATCTGCGCTCTCTCTCTCTCTCTCACCTGGTGTGCAGCCATCTGGCTCTCCGGGGTCTTGTTGGGCTCCAGGCCTTCATTGAGTGCCCCCTCGATGGACTCCATTTTGGTGGAAATAGACTGCAGAGACTCTTGGTAATGTTGCTGCCGCTCCAGAGCCTCATACAGGCTCTTCTGCTTCTCGCTGATCTGTAGCAAGAAAGAAATTCATGATTCCTAAGTTCTTATGATGTATTTGGTTTTGGCATATATTACAAGATTCAGACAGAATTTGGCTGACACTGATGTAGTGTTTGTTTACTTAAATTCATATCGATGATGATGATGACATACCACATTCTTGAGTGTCTCCCAGGATCTCTGTAGGTCATCAAGGTTAGCAGCACTGGTTTCCATAGATGGGTCGTAGAGTTCCTGGAGGGGCGCTCGGCTGAGTGTAGTTCGACCCTATGACAAAGACATGAGTGTGGGTTTCATTATTGTGTCAGGGTGAAACATACTAGTAACAATGCATTTCGACTGCCACGCTGTACATAGTGCTGACCACAGGTGATACTGTAAAGCAGCTGGACTAAAACTGACTCCCATCTGTTCCAGCCCTCTCATTAAACATTCACAGGACACCGCATTTCACTGGGACTCACACACACTTGAGTACTTCCACACAGAGGGCAATACAAAGTCAAAATGTAGTCCCAGTGAGCACTACGTAACACATGTGAGTTAGATTAGTTAGGTTCCTATTAGATTAGAGTTTTACTCTCACAGTTTCTAACTACCTTTGACCTTATTGGCTTCTTTCAACATTAAGGCTCAATGACCATGAGACAACTTGTAAATGTAGTATTTTTTTAGAAAATGACACATTGTTCTTAGAGCAAAAAGCAAATTGCTTCAGCAAAGTAAAGATGCAAACTGATAAAAATGGAAAAGCAGGGACTGCAAAGCAAATCTGCAGCTGTTTCAAACAGACAAGTTACTATTCATGATGGCGAGCATTGTTTGGAGGTGTAGAAAAAGTGGGAAGGGGTTGAGTGCAACACATCCACCTTAACAAGTAATATGGCCACATTCAGCATTATTAAAATCTGAGTGAAATGCAGTAGGGTAAGAATGTGCACTATGTGCTACACCAGCAGTAACTGTATCCATCAGTGTCACTGGGTACAAAAGCATCTTTGAGACACTGTGATCTGAAGCGCAAAATAGTGCAACCATTTATCTCAAGTCTAAATACTTGGTGACTCATCAATTCACAGGTTAAGGTGGTGATTTGTTATGAGGATTTTGAGGTGTAACATGTAAAATGAGTTGGGGTAGTATGGAAGCTGGGCAGGTGAGGTGGTGCTGGAGGGCTATGGAGGTTGCCAGGGTGGGGTTTGCAGTACCTGGTTAAGAGGAGCATCAGCGCTAGCCCCTGGAGAGGGGGAGCGGCAGGCAGGGGGAGAGGAGACCTCGCTGTTGGTGCCCTCCTCCCCTGACTCCTCTGTCACAGGAGAGAGGAGTGTGTGGCAGCGGCCGGCTGTCATCTGACCACACATACACACCGCACCATGAAAAGTACACACATCAAAGAAGCAGGTGGAAGAAAAAGGAGGGGGAAAAAACAGAAAAGAGGCCGATCAAAGGAGTGAGGAGACAGACAGAGGACAATCGAGAGGGAGAAGAGAGCATAAAAATTAATGGGGAGTGCAGGTTAGGCAGATTGCAGTGAGCACACGGGTATTGCTGATTAATTAGACAGTGAGTAATCAAATAGCACCGACTTGATCATATTACTGCAATTGACATCAAACACTCTGCTGTTTTTGCATTGGGAGAGCATTAGAGAGACATAATTCAGAACAGCCTTGCTTTGTGCAGACACCAGACTCCACTGACAATGACTGAGCCACATTTTTACAGGATACATCAGGGTAAAGGAATGACCCAAACCAGGAAGATGATAATCACATATGCAAAAAGTACACACACATTGATTATTCACACCACACACTCACTCACGTACAGTTATGCATTCAGAACCATATTACCAGTGTTTTTTGTAAATATTTCTATTTTAGTTTTAGCAGGAGTATTTCTCTTCAGTATAAGTTATAGTTATATACTTGTAAGTATTCATACAAGTATGCACATGTGAAAGCTAATGGACACTATCAGTATTATAACCACCCAGACTTAAACAAAGGAAAGATAAAGTACAGCACAGCCAACAGAAACTAAGAAACTACAGGAGCAGCTGTCCTGGAAGTAGCACAGTTGTCAGTGTGCCTGCATGCTTCACTAGAGAAGCAGAGGCGAAATGTGAGCCAAGCCCAACTGGGCTGCTTTTTGGCAGTTAATGCAGGACTCGGTCTACTAATGGAGATTGTTGTTATATAGTGAGGACTTTTTCCTGGGCTTTATGATGCAATGCGACGAAACAGAGAGCCTCAGCAAACCAGTGTTTGTGGCTAAACATAGTGAGATTTGCTGAAGCTGACACAGAAAGGTAAAAAACACTAGTCATGAAAAATGAGGGAACTAAGTATGTCTGACAGTAAGAAATCAGCCATTCATTTAAACACACAAACGCACACATGCAGTAATATCCTGTTTCCTTTGCCTGCTGAGACGAAACACACCACAAACAACACCAGCAGAGCAAAAAGAAAAGAAATCTGATTCAGAAAGAGAAGAGCCGATGAGACAGAGAGACACAGAGAGAAAAGTAAGGCAGTAAGTGAGAAAAACGTAAATTAAATTATCCAGCTGAGAATGAAATGTGATAGTAGGCAGACAGATTCAGGCTAATATGATGTGAAGGAGGTGAGAAAGAAGGTTTTACACAAAAAGAGACTGCTTAAACAGCAACAGTGGAGGAGAGAAAAGGATGAATGAAAAAGAAAAGGGTTATGGTATTTTGAGTGCAATACAAAAATGACGCAGAAGCAGAAATAAAGAAAATAATACCGACTAAAAAACTTCCAAACTTTTTAGTTGTGTGAAAAAAATTGAGGGACTTTAGTATCATGACTTTTCTAGTACATGATCCTATCAAGGTGGCATCTGAACTTCCTAAAGTAATTGTACAACAGGAGAACTGGTCTTGCTACAAATGGTCTTGCCCCCACAGATCTTAACTTTATCTGATCTGACTGAGATAACATGAAGAGAGTGAGGCTGATGAAACAGCCTGAATCCACAGAGGAGCTATGGCAATAGGCAACAACCCTACCTTTGATGTAAGTCTTTGTAAGAAGTAAACTAATAAAAAAGTATGAATTGTATCTTCAGAATTCCTTTGGTATCTTCTGTATATTTACCAGTCATGGACAACTGACCAGGGACACGTGAGGCTTTATTCATGGATTTTCATCCTGTTAAAAATGTCTCTGAACTTAAGACATCTCATCTGGTTTCTTACTTGATGATAGCTAATTACCGTATACTGAAACAGAATGATCTTTTAACATCTGGTGTGATCCACTGTATCACAGTTTGAGAACGAGTGAG
Organism: Parambassis ranga; assembly: GCF_900634625.1. Taxonomy (NCBI): domain Eukaryota; kingdom Metazoa; phylum Chordata; class Actinopteri; family Ambassidae; genus Parambassis; species Parambassis ranga. The sequence goes on from NC_041043.1 coordinate 5,911,683, forward strand.
AGAAATACAGAACGGTGAAAGTTAGACAACTCATGCAAACACACACAAACATATACAGGCACATGTAGCGTGTACGTGTGGAAGTCTGTGTGATTGTGTATATCCAAAAAAAAGGCTTTGCCACTCACCATGACGACAGAGGGGTGTGTTGGAAGCTGCTTGGTGGTAGCTGCTGTGGTGTTTGCCATACCACTGGGCAGCTCCTCATCACTCAGTTCCTCCATGCCATCTGAGAGGCCCTCCACTTCACTGACGGTCAGCAGCATAGTGGCGTGTTTGGCCTTCACAGTCAGCATCTTGCACTTGGAGTGGAGCGAGGCGATCTGCTCCTGGTAGCCACGGATCTTCTGGGCTAACTCCTGTCAAAACATCCCCCAAGAATCAGAAAACACCACCACCCCCAAGACCAGGAAAGTATGGTTCAGTCCGCAGTTAAAGATCAATAGTTCCTGGTTAAACACAATCCAGAGAAAAGGGGGTGGCTGCGTTGGTTCAACGTTGAATGTGGTGCCGGTATGAGGGGAGTAAGTGGAGCAGACGCATTTTCTTCTTTCCCCGGTCTCTTGCTTTTGGCTTCACAGTGTTGTAAGTGTAGACAGAGAATAGCACTGCCTCACTCTCTCTTTTTTCCCCCTCTCTGTGTCTCTCTCTTCTGTATCTCTGAGCCAATCAGAGCAGCACAGAGGCGGGTGACTCAGATCAGCGGTGAAGCCAACAGACAGGATGTTTGGTTGCGACTGAGACCCTTGCAGAAATAGTTCAAAATCCCTCAGACACTCCCTCTTGTACACATACACAAACGGCAGCAAAAAACAGGAAGTGATCTCACTGCCCTGCATCCCCCCTCCTCTGTTTGTCACTTCCCTTCTCCACCAATCCTAGGGGCAGATTCCTTTCACAAAAGAGAGCCTTATGGAAAGAGGGAGTGCTTATAGAAGAAGAATGACAGAGATGGTGTCAAATTACAGCCCTGCTGCCTGCCGGCAGGCTAGGTCCAACTCCTCCTCCCTCAATACTCCTCCCCTATCTACTCCCTCTGTCCCACAGATGGTCAATGCACTGATAATCAGGTCATGTGACTAACTGGGCCAGTGGAATTGCAGCTATCTGTTCAGCTTAGAGATCACACTTCAACACAACACTGCCATGGCCACTGACTTGATACCAAGCTATTGCAGCATCAAGAAAATATCTTCAAATCATGAAAGAGTTCACATGTTTTGAAAATATAAATATAGATAGAGACAACATCTGCCAGACCCATGCAGGAAAAGTCAAATAAAATTTGACCTGTTTTTGTGCAGGTCTTTGCCTCAAATACACTACACAGCAAGTGAAACTGCAACAGAAACCAGACACATAGCTTGAATAGCTCAGGAGAAGGCCATCTAACTATGTCATCTATCTGTGCAGATTAGATTTACATGGCCCTCTGGATTAAGGAGGAATGTGTGTGAGTAGGGACTGTAGCAGCACAGTAACATGTTCTCAATGTCAGTGTCAAAACAGGATTTAGTTACTTTGATGGAAAAATACATATAAAGTGGACATTATTTTCATATATAGAAAAAAACAACACCTTCAGTCACCAAAATTACTGAATGACTCAGTCAAAAGAGTTGCTTAGAACCCTGCTTTACCTTACTCACTAAGAGACAGAGTGTATTTCCTGCTGTCACAGCTTCTCCGTTTTTGACTGTTCTATACTGTAACGTACTACAGGAAATACATTATGACTCTGATTTAAAAAGCACAAGCACATTAATTTCTTAAGTGTCAACACACTGACTTCTGAGTTCAACAGAGAGTGATATTATTGCAGGGACACTAAAAGACTAAGATTATTATTTATAATAACATTAACAATATATATACATGTTTTTTTGGAAACATGACACTTGTATACAGTTTAAACAGGAACAGGGCACTAGTATGTTTCTATGGTTCTGAATTACAGTGCTTTCATAAAGGGGAACCTTCATTTGACAGTACAGAATTATATTTTTAGACTTGGGCCTTTCTGTGGGGAGTTTGCATGTTTCCTCTGTTCCTTTACCTCAACAGTCATTTTCTCATGAAATTGTGTTAAGCAGTTAGTGTAGCTAATGAATTGATGGACATTAATGCAATAGTTTGTGGATAGCCCTTCATGTTCCAACATGACAGAGCCTGTGCACAACTCAAGGTCATTGATTTACAAGTTAGCCATTGAAGAACAGTTAAACACTTATTGCCTAACCTCACACTTGCTTTTGTGTGTGAATCCATCTAAACATGTTTCCAAATCCTTTTCCTATTTCAGTAGGAAGATTGAAGGGAAGCATGTGTGTTCAGTCGTACCTCATGGTGGTGTATCTGAGCCTGAAGTTCCTGTATGTTATTGGTGGAAACGGGTCGGTCCTGAATGATGTGGTGAGCTTCTTCTATTAATCTCTGGAGGTTCTTCACTTCCAGTTCATACTGCTCATACTGCACCACAGCCTCCTGCCAAAGAGGAAACAGGACATCATAAAATGTGACATTATTGATCCCTAAAGGGAAAGGATCTTCTTTTCTCTTACCTCTCCAGACTCAGGGATCACTCCACAAATTCTACTATCATGTTGAGTCCTATGTGTAAAGTATATCCGTCTGTGTGTCCATATGCAAATTATTGTGTGGTATTTATTTATATGGAGAAACACCCTGGATTTTCAAATATGTATATGTATCATACTCAGTATATACAGGCAGGCAGCGACAATGTGTTTGGTAAAAATGTGGGTTAATTTAGATGTTTGTCCTCAACATAGTCCTTGGATGCCAGCTGCTTTGAAGGCTAATCTTCACTGCAAAACGAGGGCCAAAAGAAAACACTGACATTCCAAAGAAGGCATGCTGAGACAGTTCGGAGCAAAATTTCAACCATCCACCCCAGCAGGTGACAAACTTCATAATGTAAACGATATAAGGCTTGACTCAAACTATCTTGTATTAACACTATATCTTTTTTTAAACTGGATGGTACAAGTACACTGTTTATTTGTATATATAATTATAAAATTTGGATTTTATAAATAACAGATGATCATCAGCATTTACAATACCAAGACTGCCCTCTACCTGCAGGATGTTGCATTGCTGGATGGTGGTGTGCTGCAGTTGGCTGGCTTCTTGCTGCAGACTCTGAGCTGTACGGCAGATAGGCAGACTGGCCACCACCTCCTCTGGTAAGCGAAGGGCGCTCTGACACTGCTGTACCGCAGCCACCTGCTGCTTAAAGCTCTCCATTTCAACCAGCAGACGCTGATAGAAGCACAAAGAGGATATATAAGTAAAAAAAAGAGAGATGCTAGGTGTGTAATGAAGCAAGACTGTGTACCGGCTATATTTACCTGTCTCTGTGTGAGCTGTTCTCTGAGACTGAGCTTGTTGAGGTCAGGGGAAGCAAGTGTAACTTGGATCTGGTCTACAGCAGCATGGAGACTCTTAACCTCTGCCTCAAGACGCAGCATATCCTGAGAAGAGACATGGCATGAGAAAAGGGTTACAAAACTATAAATTGCAGTATAGAAGTATTTACATAAACTGAAAAATCTGTTTAAAATGTATTTTAACCAATCAGATTGAGCTTGATTAGACAGACGTGCATCTGTTTGAAAACTACTCATTTGCAAATTCTACCCAGATGCATTTCATGGTAAGAAAACTAAATTTCACGTCACTGCAAATTAAAGTTGTGCTCTGCAGTCTGGGCAAAGAAAAATCAAACTCACATGAGGAATTGTAAACAGATTTCCAATGCAGAATGTTATTATCAACAATCAGCAACAGATTGTCTTTTGGGTACCAGCTGTGTGGCAAACAGATTAGTGTGACAGATTATTGCAACACAAGCTATGACAGCGCATTTCATTATGATGCTGTAATGTAACCAGAATAACCATCAGGGGGCACTGTTGGACTGTGGCACTGTTGTGTTTTGACTCTGAAGCCATATGCACCTCTCAATAATGTTTGGATTTATAAAGTCACAAAGTCTTATTCTTCACCTCATCAGTAATAAAAACGAAAAAAAAAATAAAAAATTTGTTCACAGTAGTCTAAACAAACAGGCTGACAACCACTGATTTCTCTAATATTTTGCAATAGTGCAATTTACGGTACCTTTGCGGCATCCTGCAGACTCTGGAGGCGAGTCTTGGCAGTTTGCTGCAGCTCTTCTGTGCGTCGACTGAGGTGTTTCACCTGCTGGCTCCACCCTTCCGTCTGCAACACGTCCGCTAGCTGCCCCTCCCTCTCCCCCATGGCCTCCAAGTCACCATGGAGACCCCGACACTCCCGCAGTAATGCCTGTCACCAAAGGAACACACTGTAAATTACAAGCCACAGAAAGGAGCCTCTTCCCTTGCAATTATACTAATTAAGGTCGGCCAGTACAGTGAATGGTATGACATCTCACTGGAAGTTAAACATGTGTGAATATAATTAGTGGGGTATTTGTAGATTCAGTAGGTTAATGGTGGAAAGTGAAGTATTTATTTTTGTAAAAATTTCACTCAAAACAACAGACTTCTTATGCTATTTGCACTGCCTCCTGTGAGACTCATTAAGTCTTACCTGATGTGCTCGAATTTGCTCCTGCAGCTGGGATGCAGAGCTCCAGATGATATTACTGGTGACCAGAGCCTCAGCTTTTTCTGTCCAGCCCAAAATGAATGCCTTCATGCCCTGATATTCCTCCACCTTCCTTTCTGCCTGCTCAACAGTTAATAAGGAAATTGAGTAATACAACAAACCTTAACAAATCTCCATATCAATCAATGTTATTTATTAATGGAAGAAATATCTGAATGTGCATCTCACCTTCTTCAGTCTGCTGACCCTGTCCTGTGCCTGCTGCGTGGTGTGACGCTGCACCTCTGTCAGTTTAGCCACAGCATCACCCAGCTGCTTGCACAGTAGAGGGTTCTGCTCCCCAAACTCCTGCACAGCTACTCCTAACTCTGCCAGAGAGCAGCCACATGACTCACACTCTTCACAGAGAGCCTAGATAAGCAAGCACAGAGCACAGTAAACGGTGAACTTCTAATCCCAGGTGGTTATAAACAGTCAAATTTAGAGTGTATTTGTATAAGAATCAGCTTTCTCTTATAGCAGTAGTTAATTAAAATCTGACCACAGTGTATAGATGACAAGTTGCTTCTTTATAAGAGGCATTTGGACAACTTCTTGGCCCGGAGCAGTGATTAATTAGTCTACACATGTGGTATGTATCCAGAATGGCATGCTACTCCTTTAACTGCACCTTACCTGCAGGCCTTTCGGGTCTACAGATGGGCAGACTGGTAAGGGAAGAAAAAAAAATGTTGGGGGGACATGAAGAAGAACAGGAGGCATGGGGCACAAACTCCCATCTGAGATAGACCTCTCAAAAGTGGGTCAATGTTGGAAGGCCGAATTCAAGTCATACCATTCCAGCTTTCACACACACTCATTAACCTCAACATCTGCAAAATGAATAGCCAATTTAACAGAGGTTAATTGCTTGCTAATTAGTCAATCTGTCTGTTTGATTACTTGGGTCTCTTCTTTGGCCTTCTCCAGGTCGGCAGCCTTTTCTTCTAATTTCAGAGCAATGGTCTTTAGCTTTGCCTCGATGTCCTGAAGTCTGGAGCTGAAGTCTTCCTTAACATCTCTTGTCTGTTGCACCTCCCTTTCTCTTGCCTGCACCTAAAGTAGATGGCAGAAATACACTGGAATATTAATATTCTGTTACTGATAGTGGCAAAGAAGACAAACAATAACCTAAAAACACACATTTAATTAACTGTAAAATATCAACAAAAGCTGCTCATGGCACGACCACATTCACAAAAAAAAAATAACTTCGGCCAGTATTTATGAATCCATTCATGTCCTAAAACAAGCACCGTTTGTTTGTCCCGTTAAATCAATCAGCAACATAAGGGGAAAGGGATGACAGCTAGCTACTAGCTAAACCAAGCACAGACAAGGGACCAAAGTGTCATGGTCGACCAGCAGGCGCTAATGGAGCAAACAACGGATCTTCATTTCCCCGGGCTTCGCCGTAGAGGTAACAGAGAAACGGTGGAGCTTCACGGAAGTTTAATTTTAACTTTATTTTCCTTTTCTGCAGCCCCAGGTGTGAATGAAGGTGGCTCAGCTTTGTTTGGGGAATCAATGGGTGAGGATGAATCACACTCAGGTTCTATGTGAGTGTTTTCCTTTTACTGTATGTTCTTCACTGTCAGACAATATCAATATCTACTTTTTGTTTAGAACTGAACTTTGTTTGATACTTTTTCTCACTTATCAATACCACCAATCTGTTGACACCTTGTCCTTGGTCTCATGGAATGATAATGGTTTGGGTCACCCCATCAAACATGGTAAGGTTTTTATACATCTAAAGTCATTATAAGGCTGATACTATATTCCTACACCAAACATATTATAGCCACATATCAAACAAAATGTTTCCTGGGATGCAATTATTAACCATATTTTATTTTGTTATATTTAGTTATATTGTACACTGTCAGTTGCATGTTTTGTTTTAGTGCCTGGCAGATTTTGTTAAATGGAAAAAACAGAAAAATGAATAAACATAATATTTAAAAAAAATGGTCACCTGATCTTCAGCAGAGCCCAGAGCCAGAGTCACCTCGGCTAGCTGCATGCTAAGCTCGGAGGGCAGTCCAGCTTGGAGGTCCTGGTACTTGGACTGCTGCAGCTCTGTCATACGCTCCACGCTCTGACGCCTGCTGATGACCTCACCATGTGCAGTCTGCAATGCAAACAACATGACAACAAGTCCAAACAAGCAAGTAAGGCCATCATAGAAGCCAGAGGGTTGTAACTAGCTGACAAGAGCATTTGGTAATCTGTAGGTGCACATATAGGGGCCTACCTCCAGCTCCTGCAGCAGTGAGTCCAGGTCTGCAGTGGGACTCAGCAATAAGCCGCGAGTGTCTTGGATCCAGCCTTTCACTAAACCAAGCTCTTTCTCAACCTCCTCTCTCTCCCTTAACTCCTGATTGACCTGAGCCCTGCTGGCCCGTACCTGCAACACAAGGCTAAACAAGACATAGAAAAAAGGTCAAACTAAATAAAACAAAGAGAAAATGGCTCACCGTAAACAAGATTTTATTTTTCACTTAGGATCTCCTCAGTCACCTGTCATATTGGTCCTGCATGCTTCTGATCTCATGTAGGCACTTTGTGTCCTCATGTCCGTTTTGTGTCTTTTTCTCTATGCCCTCATCCTCTTTATCGTCCTCTCCTCGAAGGATGCGTGTTTGCTGCCCCAGCAGGGCTAGTATTGATTGCTCTCTCTCCACCTCCAGGCTGAAGGAATCATGGTACTCCAAAAGACTCTGAAGTGCCGCCCTGGTGGCTGCTTTCTCAACTGTGCTGTCAGGGATGCGACTGTGGAGGTCTTTGGACACCGAGTGCACCTTCTGCATCTAGGAGCCAGACAAACAAAGATTCAGCTGATGCAGATTTATGGTAAATTTTCAGATTTAACTGATAACACACTCCATTCTTTTGTGAGAGATTAAGATTAGGATTTGCTTAAGGCTGTTTCATACTCCGCGAGACAAAGAGCGGAGAACGCACTCCACGGGTGGTAAGAGATACAAAAAAAAGGTCTTTTCCGCACTGAGGTACCATACTCCGCGAGACGCGTTTTTGCAGAACTCCTCATACGGCCCGCCCACTAAACTATAAGGAAAGACTTTGCTGAGTTTTTTAACACACCACAAGGACTTGTGCCATGGCAAGAGGGCATTATACAGAGAGGGTGCCTGCAACAGCGTGAGATGTCCGGCGATGAGTTGTGAAAATGCGACATTAAAAGTAACAATAGCAAAGATTCAGTGTTTGTGCCTTTATGACCACATTTGCACATCTACTGTGTTCCAATATGCCTGCGATACTTCAAACTGTCCGGTGATGAGCTGTGAAGATGCGACATTAAAAGTAACAATAGCAAAGATATACAGACATTGTTAACGAGCCTATTATGCCCGGGTATGTAGGAGTATATGGAATGGTAATAACAGTCACCATCTGGTATGTGTGAATGGCTGTCTGGAGTTATTGGTGACAAATCACCCTTACTTGCCTTTCTTTCTTTCTTTTATTGCTCATCATGCAAAACCGGTAACCGGTGACCCTGTGCACAGGAGTGCGGATCAGCGGGCGGTCAGAGACAAAAAATGACGTCATTTTGTGGGCGTAACGTCTGCAGGGGGAAAAATGTCTTTGTCTCGCGGAGTATGGATCCAGCTTTACACTCATGATTAAGAGTCATGGAAAATCCAAGAATTGAGCATATTTAGCTAAATAGTAAGGTTTTATACACAAAGAATGAACACAGGCCAAACTGCAGAGGATGACATCATGTAAAGCTGAACAAAGGGTGTAACTGTTCCTTAGTCTGACTTCATTTCCTTTTTAGGAACAGTGTTCTGTGAGTATTCTTGGGAGCCAACAGACTCAAATTAGGTCAAAAGGCGGGAAAATGCTTCATGACACAGTGTTTTGGCAGGAGAAAGCCACTGGCTTGAAGCCTGGAGTTACATCACAGCACAGCAACTGGTATTCACTTGTTGCTATGTCCAAATTTGCAGACGCAACAACAGTTTAGTAGACTTGTGTGTTACTTAACTGCGGGGTCTCTTAGATACAGCTTTGCTGAAAGTTTAGTAGGATGACTGCAGGCACACTGGTGTTTGCTTTACATGGTTTGCAATATGTATGAGGGTAATGTAATGATTGACTCAATTTTAGCCAATGAAAGAAGATGAGCCTAATTTATGTGTACACAATATCTGAAATGCATACACACAGTATCAGGTTCTGTGATTATTTCCCTTGCCTTCTCATTGAAGTTCCTCCACTCCCTCGCTGTGTCCTCCAATGCCCTCTCCTGGGCTTGGGCCACACTGCGGAGCCGTGTCCATCGTTGCCATAGAGACGACACAGCATGACTGGTGACGGCTTTGCTGGATTCAGAGATGATTTGCTCCAGCTCTGTTGCACTCTCCTTTAAAGCGTTCAGAGGCAACTCCAGCAAGTCAACCTGAGCCATCAGAGGCTGCAGACAAACAATAACACAAGAGCCCCTTAATGAAAACATTTATACCAAGTGAAACTTTCCACTAAAAGTTACTCCTCAGACATGTGAGTCTTTTCAGTGTTAATGATTTCTATACGTCTGACCTTTCCGTCTGTTTCTGTCTCACCTGATATCTTTGACACTTGTCCTCTGCCTCGTGGACACTGGCGGCTTTAGCTGTAGTGAACATAGCCATCTTTTTCTCTAAATTATTCATCTGTTCAACCAGAATTTCTTTCTCATGTTGGAAAGAACTCCATAGAACACCACATCTGAGAATTGTAGAATACAAAAAGTTAAGTGCTGTATATAAAAAGCACACAACTTGGCTTCACATACAGTTGAAATACAGACACAACACACACCTCTCTAGGACTTCTCTGTAAGCATCCAGTTGCTGTTTGATGTCTGCGCTTCTCAGCTGCATTGCATGAACTTTTTCTCTGAGCCCACTCATCCCTCCTGCCTCCACAAAATTCACCAGCAGGGGATCCAAGGTACGCAGCTCCGCTAAACCAGCTGCAGAGCTTTTTTCTTGGACTGAAATTACGTCCAGGTCCTGCGTACAATCTGCCTGGTTCTCAAGCTCCACCCCTGAGCCGGCCCTCTGAAGCAGAGCCGCAGAAGAGTCCAGCCATTTCTGCACAAACTGCAGAGTTAAGTGGTGCCTCTGGACCAAGGAAAGAGCTTGATCTACAGCCAGCTAGAATATGCAGAAAGAAAATTAATTAGATTCATTTTTTTATCTAACTGCATGAATTTCTCTGCATAAATGTCAACAAGCATCATCCTGTCTGCAAACGGTACTATATGTCAGCTGATGTGAGTTTAACAATAACATGATTTAAATCATGTTAAATATATGATTTGGGAATACTGAAAGATCAAAGGTCTTTTCAAAGCTTCGGAAAGCACCCTATTATTTAACATAATAGGGATGTGATATTTAAACACTTTAAATTGTTATACATTAATAATACATTAAAACTAAAACTTTCACAGTATATCAAGAACTGTATTTTTAATGCTTCGACTCCCCAAAGGTTATTAATATTGATAATACTTTGAAACAGGAGACTGACCATGAATGATGGATCTGATTCATGATAAGCTGAAAGTGAAGACTAATTTCTAGATTTATATCCAATAAATGTAATAGCTGGCCAAACATAAATTATAAATTCTAAATATATAAAGGATAACATCTATATAATCACCTGTTTAGCACCAACTTCATGTTGAACTTCAGCTCCCAGCTTCACCAGTTCTTGCAGTTTCTCTTCGATGTGCACAGGGACGTTTTCCTTCCTACTTTCATACTTGTGCTTTTCTCTCATACCCAAGACATCCAACACCCTCAGCCCACTTTTGACTTCCTCTTCCATGTTTTTCAGTTTCCGCATCTCCTCTTGTATCCTCTCAGTTCTGACTTCTGTAAAAGTCAAAGGGCCCTTCAATTTGTCCTTAACTGTCCTCAACCAGTCCAACAGTTTCTCTCCCTCTCTTGTGAAATCGTCTTTCTTTGTCATGCTCGTTTCACTTTCTTCAACAAAACTTTTAACATCATGTTGTAAAGACTGCAACAACCCAAGCTGCAGGGTGGTTTCCTTGAAGTCAGTGGCATCAAACTTGAGGCAGAGGCTTTTTATCTGCCGGTTATATTCTTCAGCCTGAGAACTCGCTACATCCAAACCTTCTAGCAGTGAATAAAGACACAGGATTTTATCTATGGCACTTACTTTTTTGTCAGATTTTAGTCTGACCAGCTTCTCCTTTACTGACCTTAACTCTGAATCTGTCTTAGATAACATTCTGTTGTGTTCAACTATTATTTTCAAGTCATCATTTAAGTGTTTTATCTTCTGATCATTTCTCCTTTTCAGTGTCTTGTAGAGACTGACCAGCTGCTGGGTCTCCTCAGCTCTATATTGCTGACCCCTGCTAAGGAACCCCTCATTTTTACCATGAAGTTCTCTAACAGCAGGGCTTATATGGACTAAACTTTCATTTATATTCCTGTGTTTTTTAATTAAAGTTGCAACTTCCTCCTCTCTAATACTGATAGTCTGTTTCTCCAGATTGTCGAGCTGCTCCTGAAGCTCCTCCAGTGCATTATGAGTAATATCAAAGAAAGTGCTAAACTCCTTTCTCTCTAAAACGATCTGTTGGACTCTGTCTTTCTTCTCTTTGGCTAGAGCAAGGATGGCATTGTACTGCTGAGGCAGAGCATTGAGGCGCTCGTCCAGGTAGCAATGGTCAATCTCATTCAGAGTAGGAAGTATCTCCTGGCCTATTCTTTGGACAATAAGAAGGAGGTTCTCATACTCAGAGGCTTGTTCTAGAACATTTTGAAAGTTTAACAGTTGTGTTTGCAATTCCAAGCTATCATCAACACTGCTTAAATTGATTTCAGGAAAGGTTATGGCATCTGCTCGCCTCAGCCAATGGCAAGTCTTGTCCAGATCAACTTGGAAGTACTTCCTGGAGGTTAAGGCTTTCTCTAAGGTTGTCAGACGCTGGGTGGCCCTCTGAAGGGCCGTTTCAAAGGCCATCTGCAGTTCCTCAAGTCTTGCCAGGGTTTCTGCTCTCTCTTTGTCAGTTGCATCTCTCTCCAGCTCTCGCCCTTGAACCCAGAGAGAAGCCAGCTCCCTCTGGTAAGCTCGTAAGCTGCTCTGAACTCCTCGACACGCAGCAACCTGTTTGGCCAGGTGATCAGGAAGGAGTGCTATGTGGTCATCTAGAAAGGCCTTCCTCTCTTGCTGTTGTACCCAGGACAGTGCTCTCCCCAAGCCTTGCAGGAACTGTGTTCTCTCTGTGAAAGCCTGGAGAGCAAGCATTAAATATTATAAATTATTACATTTCTTGGACTGTCTGGTTTGAGTAGGCAGATCAGAGGGAATTAGACTCCTTATGGACATAATTAAAACTTAAATTCAAAAGTCCAGTTGTTTACCTTACTGAGGTATTTCCTCCTTTGGGCAACCCGAGCCCCCAGAGCATCGACCTCAGTCTGGGCTTGTTCAACAAGCTCCTGTAGGCACCTCTTCTCACTCAACCCCAGCCTGGAAGCCACAGCCTGTGCTTCACTCACCGCCTGACCAAGCAGCTGCTGACGGGCCTCCAGTTCTACACAAATGCTCAGATGGTCAAACAGGAAACTCTGGGCCAGATCGGGGGGTGGACTGGTTTTGAGTGCAGAGGTGAGTGCAGGCCGCTGTTCTTCCACCCACTCTCTGGCATCTCTTAGCTGGGCTTCCACTCGGGCAAGATCTTCAAGTGTCTGAGCGGAATCATGGATCTTCTGCTGAATTAGAGTTTCGAGCTGAGCCCAGCGCTGCTCAAGGTGACCCACCTGGTAAATGCAAAACAGTATCACTGAAAAATCTTTAGCAAATACATCATCATCATTACTTTTAGTTTCTGACCATCTCAGCATACCTGTTGTTTGACCAGTTCCTTGTCTAGAAGGCTAAGTCGAGGCAGGATGGCTTGTCTCTGGTCCCTCAGGTCTTCCAGAGTTTCTCTCTGCTCCTCTAAGTCGCTGGCAAGCTTTCTCAGGGCCTCCAGATGCTCACTTGTACTCTCTGTGTCAGCCCTGTCAAGTAGAAACATGCATGGATTGACATCTGGTCAGAACAGTAAAACAGTAGTAATAAATGTGTAAAGAAAACAATCAATGCATTGCACATTTAAAAACCTAAAGAATACCTGGCGAGGTAGTCCCATTCCCTGGATACTTGGTGGAACAGTTCCTCTACAGCAACTACACTCTCCTGGTACTCTCCACTTCGTTGCATGTCCTCCCCTCTCTGGGCCTCCAGCTCTTCAGCCCGCTGGCCCAAGTCCATCCATCCTCTTTTCAGTCTCCTTATCTCCTCCAGGACAGGACAGACCTGTCCATCCGTCAGCCTGCTGATGGCTTCATTCAAACGTGTTACCTCAGATTGTCTTTCCCTAATCTGTTGGAGGAACTCCTGCATAAAGATAACACACAGCAGTTTCTTTGATTAGTGATATATTTTTGCAAGAACAGTCAACTAACATATACAAACCATATACACATAAATAATATATTTTTTTAATTTATGAAAAGCCATTTTGTAATACAGACCTGTGCCTTGTCCAGTTGGTTCTGTGCAATTTTGGGCTCAAGTTCTGCAGGTCTCCTGGTGAGGTTCTGAAGTTGCTGCTCTGTCTCTCTCAGCTGAGTATCCAGATCTGCCTTCTGCTCGTCAAAGTCCCTCCAACTGTCTGCTACCTCTTCACAAATCATCATACGCTCCTCAATCTACATGTAATAGGCACAAAAAAACAATTCTTGATAAGGCATTTGGTCGCTTGAAAAGGCATTTGGTCGCTTGAAGAACAAAATACTTACAGCTGCAAAATATGGACACTGAGACCATGAACTGACCTGCAGTTTGACATGCTGGATAGCCGCTGCAGTCTCCCTGACCTTCGGCTCTGTCAAGTCACATGCTGAGCATACAAGCTGGAGGTATGTGCTGGCCTGTTCCTGGAGAGCTCGCTCCTGCTTCACCTATTTATTAACAGACATTTGATGCTTTTCTGACCAACAATTACGCTTTATCAACACACAATTTGGCCCCCCATGTAAAAAAAAAAACTAAACAAAACAAAACATAAAATCATGTAAACTGACTCTTTTTGAAAGGAGCAGGTACAGTCTTACTGACCTGGTGTAGGGCTTCCTCCAGGCTGAGAGAAGGATTTGTAGGAGGCTCCGGTTCTTCTGAAACAGTGCCCAGCCACACCTTGCACTGCTGCAGTGTGTCTTGTAGACTCACATGTCTCTGTAACTCATGGTCTAGACTCTGATACACCTGCAGAAAGAGAAATGTAAAAAAAAAATGTAGATGCTTAATATTCAGAAAAAAAATCAAAAGCAGCAGAAAAGATTACATACTGAGTAAAATAAACAATAAATGCATAGCTTTGAAGGCAAACAATGACAGGAAAGAAAGTCGTATAAATTAATTAATAAATAAATAATAAAACCTGACCAAGTAGGCAGTTATGCAGTCTTGTATTTAACAGGTGTTGAATGTGGAGTCCATGCCCTCCAGGGGAGAGCAAAACACCAAGGTCTGATTGACAGTGTTAATATGAAAGCCTGAAAAAAGGAGTAATGGGGGGGGGGCACTGGCATACAGCCCAGTGCATTTGGCAAAAGCTCTGAGGCTGGCATGGTGGCAAATGGCAGGCAGGATATTAGAGCTGCGTTGCGCTGGGACACAGTTGGCAGTCGTCGTAACACTGAAGGCGCAGTTGTAGAGAAGCCAGCAGTGTAGTGGTAAAGTGTGGCTGGATCACACAATGCCAGAAGTGGTGGTTGTGGAGGTGGTATCTTGGGAGGTGTGCTATGATGACAGAGTAGAAGTTGCCAAAATGACAGAGTGGGGCTGGATTACAGAGCTCGCCAGATCTACTGAATAGTGGCGTGTGACCATTTTTTGGCCCAACCATGAAAACGTAGAGTTGACAGGGGATATGCGGAGATTAATACGGGGAGATTGAGTTAGTGATTTTGGCTGGTGGGGTCTGTCTGAGTACGGCTGCTGTTGGGCTCCAGTTTGGCAGCCCTAATTGGTTGTGCCCTCTACACTGGCAGTGTCGTCTTAAGAGACTGGATTCAGTGTCAGAACAGGTTAAGATTAAGTGGATGCCTAGGCTGTTGTAATATAAACAGCCTTGATGTGTAGTCCATGTGCCTGCATGTGTAGCCACATGCACGACCATGGATAAATATGCAAAGTACATGCTTTTTATGACTTACATTATAAATACTTAATAACCATTTCACTAATTCAAGCAACCTCACACAACCCCCTCTCATTGACTTCTCCTCCTCATGCTCCTTCCTTCTCTCCCTCCCTCCCTCTTTTCATCTCCTCCTCCTCACTCACTCTCTGTGCTGTGCTACAGATGGCAGAGTAGCTGTCTCTGGTGCCTTGCTGGTGAGCCTGGACCTGCTGTCTCAGCCTGCTCTGCACACGGTCACTGCAGCCTTGTACCAGGTGGTCTCCTTGCTCTTTCAGGCTTGCCAAGCGATCCTCAAAGCCTGCAATTTCCTCCATGATGGCCTGTGGAGGATAAAGTGCCCAAGAAGATCATGTTAGCGAGTCTCCTGTGGAGATGTAATACAGGACTTGTTTGTCCATTGGTCAGTGACACAGGAGGTCAGAGCAGATTGACACCACACAGTGAAGTCATGTGGTATTAAACAGGCCTGATAGGATAGATCTTGAAGAAGACTGATGTGTATATTAAACTCAGCTGGTCTGTTGTACTAGGTACAAGAAACATTTACTACTTATTACTATTTATAGATGATGACAATAAGTAATCACAGAATGCTCAATCTGCAGAAAATAAACATCAGACAATCAACAATCAAATGATCAGACAAAAACACACTAAGAGCCTGAGTCTCTCCAGTTGAAAGCTCGAAAGCTACAAATACAGCAAACAATAATGTGTTGGGTCACCTTGTGCCTGGACAGATGTTGAGTGGCTGCCTCCAGGCTGCCACTCACAGTGGGATCTGGCGTCACCATCCTGCTAGACATCTGCAGCAGCCAGCGCTCCACTTCCTGGAGTTCATTGTGGTAAGCTTCCTGCTCCTTCACCTGGCCTTCCAGATTTTCCACATGAGTCTGGACCACACAGATCACACAGAGGTTAGTTATACTGATAATTACTATTTTCCTGTCATTTCCCCCGCATGTAAGGAGCACTATTACAACTATTGCCATCCAAGCACAACGTCTCACCAGTGCAGCAGTACACAGTCCAGTGTAGTCCTTTTGCAGTCTGTTCATTTTGTCTCTAATGGAGGAGTAGTTGACAGAAGATAGTAGAGCATCTCCCTTCTCTAACACAGACCTGATGGATCCATCATGGGACTGAACCATCTGCAACAGAGCCTGGGGACCAGAAAATCATCCTCTAAGACCATCCATAGTGTATTTGTAAATTTTGTGGGATTACATTTTTATTACCAAGGTTCTACTATATTGCAAATAATGTAATAAAGCACTACAATACAGTATGCATTCATCAGGATAAAAACCAATGCTACTTTGGTCAGCAGTTATAAAGTATATTCACTTTTACACTTAATGGGCTAAGACATGCAAGGTCACTCATGTGGTCCATTAAGCTAATGATATTCAGTAACATCTTGCAACATATTTGAATCCAAAGTGTATAATTACTGGCTTCAGTGCAGTGCTCTAAATCAAATTTATTCTGCCATACCTTATACTTAGCCAGCTGTGCTCTGCGCTGGTACAGTTCAGCTTTAGTCTCCACTGGGGTACTGAGCAGAGCCCTGGTCTCCACCAGCCAATGAGCCTGAGCCTTATACCGGTCCTGGAACTCCTTAGCCAGCAGTAATGCCCGTTCCAGGAAGCTGCGCTCCTGCCGGAGTCCTCCAGCAAGCTCCTCTAGCTGGGCAAGACGTGCCTCTACCTCTCCTCCTAAACCTTCTGCTCCAGCCTCATTAAGGAAGCCTGCTGCCTGCTCTGCACGCTCCCTCAGGGATTTCAGGAAAGTGTGACCATGCTGAAGCTCGGACTGGAGAGCCTGAGAGAAAGTAAAAACAAAAATACTCAGAATGGTTGCTGAATAAATGTTATTATCATTACTTTATACTAAATGACCTTCAACTTGGGTTTGCCTTTCAGTATCAGTGTGCCAAAAAGTGTAAAACACATCTTCTAGCATATAGAAATACAATGTATATCATGGTTTCAATCACATTCAACACACTATTACGGATTTCTTTGTCCTTAACCTTTACTACTGCCCCAGTCAGACAAGTCTGGCAGTGCGTTTGAAAAGCTTTGAACCCATCAGGTAGGCTGACACCTGCATGGTGAGATGTGGAGAAGCCTTGGAGGTCATGGTGTGGAGGAACCACAAGGAATAATATGAAAGGAGGACCCAATTATGAGGACCCATAACAGGCACCAGGAGCTGCAGGGGTTTCCAGGGCAACCACAACACACCTTTACATGGACACACACACACACACAGACCTCCACTCGATGGGATGCCATCTAGCTTTCATCATGGGTCTATTATTGCTTGAGTAGAGAGGAGCATTACACTTCAACAACCCCAGATCTCCTGCTACTGCTGTTGATAATATAATATAACAAGACCTGTCTCTGTCTGCACACGTCCATGCTCCCTACTTAATGTGAGGCTCCTTGCTTCATCATTCCAATAACAATGTTCCTGCTTTTTGACTTTAATGAGCCACAGTCAATGTATCTTAATTGTATACACTGTGTTCAGTGGTGTTGATGTAGTGACTCATTATCTCCACCTCATATCAAACTATCTGCTTTTATCTCACACCTCACATCGGCTTTCCTTCTTTACAGCACCACAGGTTGTCTATATGTCGAATAAAACCTGCAACATTTTGGAACTAAGGAACCTAAGTAACAATCCTCTGAGATTAGCTTAGAGTGGAGGGTTTTAAACCTGCTTTAGTTCATATTATTGCATACTGTTGATACTTTGATACAATATTAGACAGTACTACTCACTGTTCATTATGTACAAGCTCCTAAACACAGTGTGTACTTTATACTGGAGCTGTCATGTCAACCTCAATTACCCATCTCAGTTTCAGCATTCACCTGCTGTGAATGATGAGCACAGGGCATTCTTATTCTTAGTCTCCATCAGCTCACAGGCTCATTTATCCACTGTAATGTATGTACTGTGGCAGACAGCCATCTTCATCAGTTATGTGATCTACTAGTAGAAGAAGAACATCACTAAGGTGACCCTGTAGGCAGTTTATTAGTCTCTGCATTGAATAAGCCAACTTCAACAAAACTGCAGCACTGAGGCTTCATAGCGTATTCGACATAGATGCTATTTTTTTTAGCTTGTGTTAGTGCATTCATTATTTCTAATAACAAGACATTTTTAAAATGAGCCTATTTACTCTGTAGTGAAGGATCAGAGCAAATCAGGGACCGTGGCAAAAATGCCCTTGAACATTTATGAAATTAAAAAATATGGAGGGGAGGAGAGGGGAGCTTAATAATGAGGATGTACCCTTTTCTACTTTGCATATTGCATTGTTTACATTTTTTGTAGGAACTAGTAAGCCTCTTTAGCTGAGGGTTACAAAATAAGTGAAAAATACACAAAAAGGACCAATACTGTTAAATACATGGGACACATTAAATCCTTTTAAATTACCATATCTGCACAGCACTATTTTAACCACACTGACCAACCACTTCTGTATAGCTCACACTTTTACAGTACAAAAAAAGTCAACATCCAGCTAATGGCCCTTGACATAGCTATTGACTACAGGTCTTTGTGTCAATGTGTAATCATCCCAGCTCACTGAACAGCCCTGCAGCTCTCACTACAGGAGATGAGTAAGTGATGGAGGTCTTGTGTCTTATCAGCAGTGTTGGAGGGACACATGTGGCGGCAGCATGTCTTTAGTCCCTATGCAGAGACAGAGCATTGATCCCTGACACAGATTACTGCAAAGACCGCACCAGATGCTGTATAGTAAACATCTATAAATGTGTAGATATTGGTGTTGATGTGTGAGCAGTACACAAAGACAAAAGAGATGCTGTGGAGCAATACATAAAGAACTAAACTAAAAAAAAATTTGTGAAATCACAGAAGAGGTTGGAGAGTTTACTGCAGCTTGTTAAGTTAGCACAGTGCTGTGGATGGGCTGTAAGATACAAGGCAATTGCTATAGAAGAGAAAAATGTGTGTGTGTGTGATGTGAAGCAGTAAGGGCACCGCATCAATTACAGCGTCTGTGCCAGCAGGCTCCTGACACCGGCGCTTCTTCATCCTCTTACACACAGTGGGAGGTCCCCTCCCTGCTACCATGCTTCCTCTAAAGCAGCACCCGCTTTGTCTTCATAAAGAGCCGATCGATACACACATACTCATCCAATCCTTTACACACTCGATATGAACTATGCCAACCAAAGGATGGTGGTGATTTTCTTTGTATTGCAGCCTGTGCACAAGTAGGGCTACTTTTCTCTAGTGCCAATTTCACAAAAAGAACACAAAGAGAAACTGCTCAAATTATGCCAATGCTGTTATTTTTTCTGTCCAAATGTTCTGCAAGCTTTACAGGTGCACCATGCATATTTTACTAGCCAAGCATATTGTAGCTGCCAACGCAATCTGTACATTTGATGTTACAAGCAAGCATTTTTGCTGGCTTGGATATTGGACTCGTATGAGAGTATGATCAAATTCTCCACTATAACCTGAAGTTTTGCTAACTCATCAGTTTGGCATGGTAACATATCTGTGCTGATTTATTTCCCCCTGTTCACCAAAGTGTATTAAGCTCAATGCTGCCTCACTGTTTAAATTTAAAAAAATCCTGTAGCATAGGTGAATACAATGTGTACTACTTTGCTTATTAGATTGACAATACCTCAAGTTTTTTCATCTTCTTCTCCATGGCGACCCGGTCCAAAGGTTCAGCACTGTCAGATAATACTGTAAAGCTTTTCTGAGTCGAGCTGAGCCACTCAGTGAAGGATATGCAAAGGTTTTCTGCCTCTTCAATGCTCCTCAGCTCCTCCTGTAGCTGCTTGATTGTGTCCTGAAAATATAAGTACAGTATATGGTATATAGTGAGTATTGTTAATTGTTCCTTGGCAAGGTAACTACCACGAATTCAACACTTTTTATTTCTCATTTTAGATTTCTGGCTTATAACTCTTCAAGGTTTGGTCAGGGGAAAATTCAGGAAACATGGCCTGTTATCTTTTTTCTTTTAAGGTGTAAAATGTGGCTCAGCAGCAGCAACAGTGGGCACCAAAGACCACAAGCTCTCTGATCAGCCATCAAAACAGAAAATATCTGTTTTCCCTCTGCTCTTTCATCTACAAGGTGGAGTGGGGTTTTATGTTTTTGATGCATTATCCACTTGACTGAGATTTTGAGTCAATAATGCTATGAGGATGGAGAGGGTTTCTTACAGTTTTGACACATTATTCACTCAACTTGCAAATCCTGTGGTGAGAAGCTCCAATTAGCTGATAGTGCTGAGTGCACACCTTTTCTGAGGCAACAGCTTCCCACCTCAAGCCCATATGGCCCCCACTTCACGCAGTATAATTACAGGAGGCATCCGGTGGTATGAGAGGGATGATATGTTTCTGCATACATGTGTGTTGGCATGACTGCAAGTATTATGCATGCTTGAGTCAATTTTTGCAGGGGAAGAAGGGTGTGGGTAGAACAGAGACAGAGAGATGAATGTGCACATACACACTCAGATGTGTTACTGAAGGTGTAAAAAAATCAATGTAGCGTAGCAAAGCTTTTCCAGTCCCAGTACCGGGTGTGAGATTGCCTTCTGTAGCGTTTAATTACAGCCTTAGCCCCAGACCAGAGGAGCCCCATTGATTTTCCTTTAGTGGCCCCCACCCCTCCAGAGGGGCAGACAAATAAAGAGGCTGGATATGAGTATACAGAACAACACAGGCTGGGCTCATAGGGATAACTCTCAAAGAGACTTCAATGGGGTGTTACGGAAACAAAGTTCAAACTCTTGCTGGAATAAATTCCATGGTGAGAGAGCTTAACTATGTGTGAAAATGCCGGCAGTGGGCAGAGACCCAGTAAAAGTACTTCAGCCAATACAGAAAAAATATTTTTAACTTGTGATGAGTGAAAATTAATTGTTTTTGACTGACACATCCAGAGGACGGGATTATATACTCATACCGTATTTATCACATATAAAGCATGGATACCTGAACTACCACACATGAGAAAAAAAAGTTCAATGATTCTAACCTGAATATTAAGCAGCAGTGAATGGTAGCGAGCGGTGAGCTGGGTGGCTGTCACACTGACACGGCTACTAATGTAGGTTTCTTCCAGAACCTGCTGGGCCAGAGATGAGAGGCCATCGACTTCTCCCTGCCGTGCAAGTACTGCGTCAAGACACCCCTGATCACAAGAAACACACATGAATACATGAAGTAGCATATTTTAAAGAGGGACAAAGGCAAATAAATTGCTGGTAATAATCAACATGAAGTAACAGATAAAGTCACAACAAACAGATATTGGGCCCAGAGGGTCTGTGTGTGTACGTGTGCCTGAAATGCAAGGAAGGAAAATACAGAGTCTGTATCCTGACATTGGCAGGAAACACTCCAAAGGGAGGAGACCAAGACCAACTGCAAAGTGTCTATACCCCTGCAAACAAATTTTACAAAGCGAACAAAAAGAAACATTCATTGTGGCAGGAAAAATCTTATTTTTGGATTGCATATTGTTGTGCTAGTTTTGAGAGAGTAAATCAGGGCATTGTTTGGGATGTGACTGACAAACAAAAGAGAAATCTGAATCAAAGGAAGCACAATAATTTGACAGGGTTTATTTAAAGCTATTAGAATTCAGATCCAAATTTTGTACGTTGGGTTGTATGTTAGGTCTTTGTCTTTGTAACTTGTTAAGAAAGGTGGAGCTTATGTCGTATAATCCTGTAGAAAACATTGCACTGTAAACGTATGTCCTCCAATCTATCAGGTCTCTGAAAATGAAAATGTTAGAATTATCTGATCCATACTAAAACTGAGGAGTAAAAAATACATTTTCTATTTAGTGGATCGATTCTTGGCCGGGAGAACCAACTTCCTTCGATCTTCACTGGTTGCTTGGCAACTGAGTTTCACCAAATGGTGAAGAAAGCCTCTTTCTCAAACAAACAGTATACTATAATTGCATAGAGTGTTCCTGTCCTGAATATGCATAAAATATTCAGAGCAAATATCTCATGTCTGACCTGGAGTTTCTTCAGCTGAGTCTGCTTGGTGGTTCTGTCTGACCTCCGGTTACATCTGATGTTAGACACCTTCTCCATCTCCTCCAGCCACTGAGCCAGGTTTAGGAACTTATGGCCCATCTGCCTCAGTCGAGTTAGTGTGGAGCGCAACTGAGCCTGAGTCTCCTCCAGGCGGCTCTGGTAGGCCCCCCACTCTCGCTGAGCAGTGTCTAAAGCTCGGTCCTCAATCTGAGGCATACCCCAAGGGATTACTCTTTCTCTGCTGGTCAGCACAGAGGAGAGCAGCGACTGACCATGTGAGCAATGTTCCTGCAGGCTCTATGAAGGAACAAAAATGAGAAGAAGCTTCATGAGTTTAAATTCAGACTCAGGTTTTAGTGATGAGACATATAATGCTGGCTGAATGTAAAAGAATAAGGATAACTGTAGAGTATTACAACCTGTAGCTGCTGCAATGTTTTTTCAAGTGTATCCACATTTCCCTCTGGGTGGGACAGTGAAGCTAGAGAGGCCTGTTCCTGCTCTAGCCAGTCCTCAAACACATGCAACTCCCTTTGATATTCCTGATGGACCAGCACCAGGCCCTTGGCCTTACTGACAGCATTCTGCAGAAAAACAAACAAAAAGTGGAGATATTATTGAAACTCATTCAGAGGCATCTGAATATTCTATAACTGCATATAGGTGAATTTTAAAAAAGTTTGACAGAAAAATGTTTAACATATTAATCTGAAATTACATTAAAAAATATTCAGAGATAAGAAATTTAACAATGATTTTATATTCAGTCCCACACTACAATATTTTGGGGATAAAGCTGTTGTTCAATATTCTCATATTGAACAATGTGAAATAGGCATTCATACTCTATTCAACATTTATTATTCAAATGCCTGCGGAGAAAAAATAAAGCCGTATGTTGTGGGTAAGTACCTTGGCCTTTTCTTTGAGGCCGTTGTATCTACATTGCAGCTGCTGCACCTCCTGCTGGGTAGTGTAGTGTTCAGCCATATTGGAACCTTTTGTGGCAATGGTCTCCAGAGGACTGCTGTGACTCAATACTTCCTCATAGAGAAGCTGAAATAAAATAATGCATCATTGTGGTTTATCACAACTAGGAAGCCTTATTTTCTGAAAGGAGAAAAAAATCTGGAAAAACACCAATACAGCAAAAACATCCAATTACACCCATGCTTCTTTGTTTTGTGGATCTTTCTTGAAGTTTAATCTAAATGCAAAAAAACAATCTTACAACATCTAGTGTAATCTAATCTTTTTAAGGCTAGTCAATAACAGTGGAATATAATACCTTGGTCTTTCCCAGATTAGCGGTCTTATCTCTCATTTCAGAGTACTGTCTGTCGGAGCAACTAAGCGTCTCTTCAACCCGGTCCATCCACTGCACAAACTGACTCACGTCCTCCTGATAGCTGGTCCACTGCGACAGAGAACCCTCCAACTGACTGTGACAATCAACACAGCGAAGTTAATACAGAGCCAGTGTGTGTAAAAACATGCACACATTCAAATTTAATCGTCCCATTAACCTTTTGACCAAGTGAAATCTATCAAGGGAAACTAGACAGCTCCAGTCCCATTCATCAAAAGGCTGACAGATTGATCGGTCACCTTTTACACTGGATTGAAGCAGAAAGCAACGAGTCCCATGAGTCCTTGAGGTCTTGGATCTGTTTGCGAATTACTGGGACTCCCTCGGCTGATGTGTTTCTCTGTACTGCTTCTCCACGTGTCAGCAGCATCTTTAGCTGTATCTCCCTCTCTTGACGGGCTGCCAGTAGGGCCTAAAGAAAGGGGAGAAGAAATGGGCTGTAACACAAATTGTACTTTCCTCAATATGTCCACATGTTTATTAAAATACCACAGTTTCCCCATTAATCCATCACAGTTAACAATTAATATGTTGTGTGAATATTTGAGAATAAAGTCAGTTTTTCTGGGAAAATTGTGACCAACACCCATCCTCACCTCCAGCTGTAACATCCGGTCCTCCAATACGCTTTTGTCTGTGGTGGTGGAGATGCAGGTGCTGAGGACTCTCTGTGCTTCGCACACCCAGTCCTGGAGCTCCTTAAGTCCTTGAGAGAACAAACGGTGTTCCCCTACAATGCGCTCGATCCTGGAGGCCTTGTCCTTAAGGTATTAGAAAACAGCACTGTAAACACTTTTCTTCTTTTGGATTTGAGAATCAGGCTTGCACTGAGTTAAAGTTTTTTCCAGAGGAAAACAATAGTGTTTTCATTTTGCTCTGCTTGTGTTTGAAATGACAGTCTTATTGTTCCTCAGGCATCTCCAGAGACTCTGCCACCCACACATTATACACTGCTTGCAGTCATCATCCGTACATCTTTAGCATATGTGTAACTGTAGCACAGAGAAGTAAAAGTTGCAGTGACATTTCATTTGCTTTCATTCCTGTCTCTACATCTGGCAGAAAACAGGGTCTAAAAATAGCTACTGCTATCCAGCAAAGTAAATAAGACCCATTCATCATCACTTACATTGTCCCTCATTGTCCTGAGGTAAGTGTTTGTTCTATGATACATCAAATTAATCATAGGAGTGTGACCAATCTAATGAGAGCTTCAAAAAGGTCAGGTTCTCCAGCACCTACACATTTCAGCTGTGGCATTTTAGAAGTGCTTTAGTGAGTGAAGGTAAGATGCACACCCTCGGCCTTTTATGTTGATTAGGCTGCAACTGAGACCTTTTGAAGGTGGGATAGATTACTGTGCTCAGGTAAATTACTCTGAAACCCAGGACTTCCTTAGATTCAATATTCCTTGAAAGAGACAGGCTGATTAGACCAACTGTGACTAATGTACCAGAGAAGAATAATCCATGACATGGGAAATCACACAGTGAACAACACGGCTGGACAGACAGCTCCGAGGTGTTTACAGTAGTGTTTTTACATGAATCAAGCAAGGCACATTTCAGCATGCTGTAGCATTTCTGACAGAAGCACACATACAGTAAAGGGGCAAGAAAGAGGGTAACGGTGTTACTGGGTGGGAGTGGTGTTACCTTAGTTAGGTTGCTGAGGGCTAGGTACTGTGCTGACAGCTGAGAGACTCTGTGGACGAAGCCCTTGCCAGCTGCTTGTCCCTCCCAGAGACGATGAGCTCTTTCCCTCAGCCTACTTAGCTCTACCTCCCGACTGGCCATCTCTTCTAGCACACACTGTGCCAGCATGAAACAGGCGATGGAGGAACAGAGATGGAGCAAAGGGGGTGTGGGTGAGGGCAGTGTTAAACAGGCAGATTAGAAAAGATGGTTGTGTGTAAGCAGCATAAAAAGGGGGGAAATGAAACAAGAGAAGCAGGAGGTGTGAGAGGCACAAAGGGGGGAACAGGGGTGAGTTAATATGTAACAAGTACAGAGGAACAAGAACACATGGAGGGAAAAACAAAAGAAAGTACAATGTAACAACAAGCATCAGCAGTATTTCTCTTTATGTTTATATATTTGAACAGAAATGTGGTTATTCACTTAGGCATCACACAAGAGAACAAAACAGGACAAAGGCCTAATGAAACAATGTAAAGGCAGGGGGTACAGATGTGAAAGGTAAAGAGGATTTTGCCGACACAGGTTCAGACCTTGAAGTCTGCATGTATTGTATTGTACGTCAGGTGCTCTGGGAAGAAATATAATTGCTTGCAGGGGCCAGACAAAAGGCAACAAGAAGAAGTGCTACAGCGGGCGACAGAGTAAATACAAAAATAGCAACAATGATAAGGGCAGGGCTTTGAGATGGGATTGATATATTTTTCTCTTTTGTCTGTTTTATCTTTTTAACGCTTCGTGCCTCTCTTGCTTTTTTTGTCTCTACCAGACACGGCAGAGGCTGTTATCACATCCTGAAAAAAGGCCTTTTAGCCACGCAGCGCTTCAGCTGTGACAGAAGGAGAATTAATTAGATTTCTGGACTTCTCCTCTGACTATTGTGTCAAGACGCTTCTCTATTTTGATCCAGTGGTGCTCGACAAATGTAATTAGGTCCTTCTCTTTTCCCCACTGATTTGAAATTGTGCTTTAGGGATCCATATCTGATGGAGAGCCAAGTATTTAGTATCCTTGGGAAATTCCACTTAATATTCAATTTATGCTATAATGACAAGGGGTACGTGAGTAAAGACAAAAATGAGAGAACATCACTACTAGCAGTTGGGAGGAGAAATATTAAAGGGCATAAAGCAATTTCAATGTAAATGGATCCTACAGTATGGATTAGAATGCTTTGACAACACATTGGTACAGAGGTGGCCATGAAACACAGTAGCATGAAACCACAGGAGTAAGTGGGCTCCTACATACCTGTAGTTTGCTGAGTTCCTGTTTTTTGGCTGGAAGGTCATGTAGCCGAGCACTGCTTTCCTGAACTCTGGCCTCTGTACTGTTTAGCCAGTCCTGCAGGGGCTCAGCACTGGCCTCAAACTCTGTCATCTGGGACTGCAGATTCTGGGAATATGACATACTATCTTGACAAATACACCTTTTAATAGATACAGCTAACATTTGATTTTAAACATTAATGTTTATTTTGTATATTTTGGTGTTATATACATAACTGACCTTGAGTGCATCTTCTCTCAGTTGCAGGTTATTCATCAGGCTCTTCCAATCTTCCCGCGCGTTTGCGACTTTGGCCTTGATCCCCTCCACTCTGTCTTTGGACACCACAGCCATGAGCAGCTCCCCACTGGCTCCTACTGTACTCAGCCTGGCCTGGCCATTCTCCCTGTCACTCAAAAACTCCTGAGGGGATACAAAAAGACAAAGGAGCTGTGACTATTTAACACAGAACACAAACACACAAAGCAGGATGATGTGAAAAGGAAAAAAAATAGACTGAATGACTATCTTCAACTTCTCTTTGCCTTTCGCTTTTGGTGCAACAGCTGCTGTGAAACTAAAATCAATAGCAATTCTCTACATGGCCGACATATTTCCATGTTTTTGTGTCCCTGAACCTGACTTCATGAAAGCTATAATTACCATACATACAAAGTCATTACTAATTCCACATGCAGAGGCAGAAGGAGGGGTCTGACCCAAGGATGCAATCTTAGGAAAAAGCCAGTTAGACTGAAATGTGTTGGTTTTTACCTCCTCTGTAGCCACCAACTGACAATGTACACACATACTAAGACATGCACACATACGCAGCTTACACACACACACACACCCAGAGACCCCCCCTCCCTCAGAGCTGAGCTGATGACAGTAGCGCAGCAGGGACCACTCCACCATCTGTGCAGTCAGCACATCACTTACACACACTATATCTTCAGCCTCCTCACACACACACACACACACACACATTCAGGACAGTAGAGTCACACACAAAACCAGAGAGTGTGCATCACTGCTCTTTATCTCTCTGTCTATTTATTTTTGCTCTCTAAATTCATTCACTGTCCTTTTCACACTTATTACCATTCTCACCCTGCGAGTGTAACTGTATACCACCAATTAAGTGTGACACAATGGAAGCCCCTGCCCCTCCCAGGCTGGCCCTCCTAGAGGTCAGCCATGTGGAAACATTGTTCCACATTCCTCACCAAGTCAATGATAAATAAAACATGATTGCCTCTGTATCTGTATCTCCTACACTGCTATATACTATATGAAATCCCTCTCTTTTAACCTTAAACATAATTTAAAAACTTCTGAGGGAAAAGCACTCATTTAAAAGTGTTTTTTGGTCAGTTATTGTTGTTTTTTAACACTCTGTGAACTTTGACCCTGTGAGTGCTGATCAAATAATACGACTACAACCCTGAAAGTAAAATCAAGTTCTTATTGTAGAGCTCAGCAATATCCTACAATTCTTTGATGGTAATGTGGTGGTGGATGTTGGTCAGGTGTCTGGGAGGTAATTAACTGTCTGGAGCAGGGACGTAGGGACGTCTACCTTAACAGACAGGCACCTGACTCTTAGCCAGGGCCCTGTGGAGCTCTGAAGAGGCTGCCAGACCTGCCAGAATCTCAGAGAAAGACACACAGACTTCTCAGAAAGAGAAACACTGAGACAATTTAAGAGAATGGCAGAGACTCCTGCTGTGGAGCTTTCTCTTATCCCTTTTGGCTATGTGCCTATTTCTAGCCTATGCAGCCGACTGCCAGTCCCGTCACTCCAACGAGCTCACCAGACGACACTCAACGGTGGGCATGTTAACACAGACATCCCCTAAAGCAATCTCCCAATGAAGGGGATTGATTCTTCAACTGTTACATAATTATACTTTTTTTGTTGTGGCAACCATTGCTTAGTCCCATGCAAACAAAGTTGTAACGGTCAGCAATGGATTTAGCTTCATGCATCTCAATGAAAAAAAGGCTTTTATGACAACAAGCATTTGAATTTCATTGCAAATAAGACAATTACACTTCTTAAGTTTAAAAAAATCTATGTATGACCACACTGATCTGGATTCAACCAATATTTAGTGCCACATGATTTGAAAAAAAACCCTCCTCTACTTTCTATTCATATTTTGCTACCTTATGTCCCTCAATAATATAACAAAAATACGATTAAATCTGTAAGTTTGCTGTTCGGTGCCCGGCAACTCTGCTCTTTTAGGCAATGGAGACTGTATTTCCTAATTCTAAAACAAAAACCAAGTAAAGGCTAGGTTAGAGTAGTAACAGCTAAATAATCTGAACAAAAGACTGATCTATAGGTATTTGTGATGTGCTGCACACATACACAGAGCTGAAAACAAAATAATATATCTTACTTGGATCCTCTGCAAAGCGGTAGACGCCTCTGTGACAGTCTGTGGCACGTCGAAGCATTTTGCGGTGCTGATTTTGGCATTGACCAACCACTGCTGGAAGTCTCGCAGGGCCGCACGAAACCTCTGCTCCAACAAACGCTCCTTATTTTGACACTCCCTTGATGCACGAAGACTGAGACTGCAAGATAAAGAAGAAAGGGCCTAATTTGATGTGTTGTTCACAGGTTCAAATCTCCCATGAGAAGTGAACAAAGAAAGAAAGTAGCTACAGTACAACCACAGGAAGCTGCCTACTGTCCATGTGTTCATCAAAACAAAGAAGACACGTGCTTAGATACTGTCCATAGTGTGTGAGAAATGGGCAGGTGGAGAAATGGCAAAGTGGGTGAAGTGGAAGGAATAAGCGCTGGGGCAAAGGGGCTGGGGGAGTGGGGGATGGTGGTAAGGGGCACAGTGTGAGAGGGGGGTTGAGAGGCAACATATGATTGGGGCAAGAGTTCACAGGGGTGACAGGATGGAGGGAACAAGGCATGACAGCTCGATGATACAAGAAAAAGGGTGTGATGAAGGAGATAGGGCAGAGACACAGTACTATGTTTGATGGAAAAGTGACAGTAAAAGATGACCGTATTAAAGGGGCAGTCTAATATTTGGATTTGAGTGTTTTTCATCATCAGCAGCCTCTGCTGCTGTAACCATGTGAGTGTTGGGTCATAACTATACTGATGGAGTACAATAACACCAAGTAACTGCTTAAAGGGACAATAAACAGAATTCTCTAGGCTTGCAGTGATATTTATCCATCTAAATTGTTTTCATTTAAGTTGAAGATTTTAGGGGGATTTCTGCCTTCTCTCTAATTGAAGTAGATGTCACTTAGCGTTAGGGGCTCAAAGCACTACTGAAAAAAAACAGCAGTAGTCTCTCTTCTGTGTGCACTAACCCAGTGGTCCCCAACCACCGGGCCGGGGACCGGTACCGGTCCGTGGGTCATTTGGTACCGGGCCGCACAGAAAGACTGAGCAAAACATATATTTTTCATTATCTGAGTCTGAAAGCTGTTTCATTTATAAATCGATCAGATTCATCCGCCTGTGCCTTTAAGCACCTGCCCAGACGCTTGTCTCGGTCACGGGATACGGCCCCAAAATTAAGCCCACAAGCAGCAAAAATGAATAAAAAACAAACGTCTTTGGAGAGCTTCTTCGGAAAGGGGAAAAGGCCTAACGAGGAGACAGAAGAAGAGGAGCCTACCCCTTCAAAGAAAAAGAAACCTGCATTTAAAAGACTATATCAGGAGTCCTATTTAAAATACGGATTTATTGCAACAGGTGATTCTCACACACCAAGTCCGCTCTGAGTGATATGTGGCGACAGACTCGCAAATGAGGCAACGAAGCCTTCAAAACTGCGAGACCGAGCACCCTGCATTAAAAGACAAGCCATGGAAGAAAACATGAACAAGAACGACTGAAGCAATTAATGACGGCCAAAACAAAATTACGGAGTGGACTGGACATAAGAAACACGCTTCGGGTGTCATGTCTCCCATTATCCCTAGATGGGACCGCCTCATTGCTGAGAAAGCTCAAAGGCTCCCACTAATTAAGCATAAGAGTAAGTTGTCTCTTTATGCACTTTTTTTTCTGTGCCGGTCCGTGAAAGTATTGTTTTACATGATACCGGTCCGTGGTGCAAAAAAGGTTGGGGACCGCTGCACTAACCCATAATGAGCATTATGAGAATGCCATTAATGTTTACATCATGTCTGTCATCACTGGCAGATACACATGCCTGATCAGGTCATGATGTCTGTAAGGAAAGATTCCTTTAAACTTTTCTAATGTATTTTTGGAGCTTTGAGTACCACAAGCTTAGTGCCATCTAGTTCCAAGCGAAAACGCCAAAATCTCTCTGGTCAATACTGTACCAAGCAAGATATCACTATAGCCAGAATATGTGAATATTCCATTTTTGGCAGTAATTCTATGAACCATAATACTTTACAAGATAATAAGCAGCAGTGCAGCCTGTGGACACACATGTTGTTATTTGTGAAAAAACAACAGTATGTTTAGGATAAGGACATGAGAGCTACAATTACTGAATTTACTAAATTGAGATGGGTGGATCATGCATGGAAATATATTCAGAGATGCTGGGCAGTGAAACGTGTGTGGAAGAACAATTTTACATGAGATCTCAAGACATAAAAGAAAAAAATGCAAAAAATAAACCTTAAGTTTATATGCAAACGCATGTGTCTGCTGTAAATAAAAGAGATAAAAGAAAAAAATTGCACACAGGGGGTGAAGGTTAAAGAAGGGAGGGAGGGAGGGAGGGGAAGAAGTGATGGAAAGGATGACAGCAGGGAAAGAAGGTGTGCAGCTGTTTAAGCAGGAGTTACACTCCAAAGGGAGGAATGAAAAAAAAAAACACACACAAGACAATGCTACACTCACCTGTCCTGCTGTAATACAAACTCTGATGTGCACACAAACACCCTTGAGTTTTAATAGTGTGATGAGGGCATGAAGGGCTAACACAGTGGGAATAGCATGGGTGAAAAAAAACACTTTTTTCTGCTGTGACAGACAGAATCTGGCATGTGCTGTGAAAAAGAGGAGGAGGGGGGCTACTGCATTTTCCTCCTTGGTCTACTCTGCCTGCCCTGACTTTTTTTTCCACCATGTATGCTCATTCTGCTTTCTGCGGCACGTAATGCAGGACAGGTGCAAAGAGTACACAAGCCAAGCCTATTACAGACTTATAAGAAAAAAAGCTGTGCGATTGAGAAAAGATGCTGTTTTTGCCAATCAGCAGCCGAAGCTAATTAACCGCCACAGCATTTCTAATAAGTTGACCTCATTCAGTTTGTCTGCCAACAACTCTTAGTCACAGTGCAGCACGGTTTGTAACTGTATGAATGTTATTGTAGCAAAGTAAGCAAATCATTTGTGCTGCTGTTAAAATTCATACACAGATAGGTGATGCATTGAATATGTATAATTGTATGCATGCATGCACTGCTGTCCTTTTGAAAACGCTTTGTTCACAACAAGTGCTCAATGAAAAAGCACTTGAGGGTTCAAAGCAGACAATTAGAGCTCAGTAAACAGACTAAAGCGTGCAATGTATCAGTGTGGAAGAAAAGACCTTCTAAATATTTCCCTAAAAATAATTCAGTCTTGCATATCATTAAAGCAGAAAGACACAAATTCAGTGAAGGGGTGGAGGAAAGGAAAGGTGGTTAAATGTTGCTATAGCAACTGATGGCTTTGCTGCTCCTTGTCACCTTTCAACTTCACCTGTCTGCCACAAGTCACACCTCTGTGTTCAAGGTGGCCACACACATTTCTCTAATAAGCT
This sequence comes from Parambassis ranga, assembly GCF_900634625.1. Classification (NCBI taxonomy): domain Eukaryota; kingdom Metazoa; phylum Chordata; class Actinopteri; family Ambassidae; genus Parambassis; species Parambassis ranga. Next base: position 5,943,796 of record NC_041043.1, read on the forward strand.
CGTAAAAGTCAGCGGTTAACATGTGAGCTAAGTTTGGGGAGGACACTTTTGCTGTTTTTAGATCTGTTACTGTAAATCACATTATGTGTAATATACACATTACTTACATATAACTTAAAATAAGGCTCAGCTGTATAACTAAACAAAAAACTAAAATCTTTATAATAATAAATATAGTTTTCCATTGTCAATATAATTGAAAGCAATTCATTCACAACGAGTTTAGAACTAAACATTTCTTAAAAAATACCTAACTTTGCTAGCTAGAAATGTGTTATACACATAAAAGCTTCAGGAAGTCCAGTTAAAAACAAAAAAATACAACAGCATCAACAAGCAACACGATTTAAAAAGCAGACATACAGGAAAAAGAAAAAAAGCAGTTCATAAAAAAGAACTGCTTTCAGAACTCACAAGTATAAATACTTGTCCACAGCCTTTTCCTGATTCATCTTCCTGATGCTAAGGACTGTTCTAGCTCACAGTGCACTGGACTAAATGAGCAGAAATGTAAGATTATGTCATTATGACATGATTCTGCACATATTGCTACTTAGTTATTCTTAGAAGCACATGTCTCACATAAAGATGATGACTAAAGCAGGAAGACTCCTCTCACCTGTTGTGCTGTTTGATGAGCGCTGTGACCCGGTCTGATTGTGAGCCCAGGTCTCTGGAGTATCGCACTAGGTCATTCAGTTGGCCCTTCAACTTCTCTGCCATTGGCTCAGCGCTCTGCAAGCCCTCCAGTATATCCTAAACAACACAAAACAGACACCATCTGGCTCAGTGTATGTGCGTATATGTGTGTTTGTGCAAGTGTGTTTGTCAAGGAGAGACAAACACCCAATGGATCTGCATGACACCCTTCAATAAGTGCACTTGCATTCCTATTCACACCCTGGCTCTATCCGTTTCGCTCTTCACACACTCACACTGGCTCCAACACATACTCACAGTGCTGCCTTTACAAAAGCATGTCTGTTCTTCACGGAGTGTGGCAGGAAGGAGCTGTGGATAACGTTCTCCCGCTCTCCTCAACGTGCCTCACATTCTGCGCTCACATAGTCATAAAATCTTGTCCCATGAAATATGTACAAGCTCTCTCTCTGGCTCTCATTCGCTCTTGTACTGACGTATGACGATTAAACAACCCTCCCTCCCTGCTCCTGTGGACTCGTTGCTCTTGTCTCCCTTCCGTCCTCCTCCTATCGTTCTACTACTTTCTCTACCCTCCTCTCTCTCTCTCTCTCTCTCTCTCTCTTTTTCTCTCTCCCTCCTCCCACTCCCTCCACTTATTCCCTCACACACATTTTTCTCTCTCTCTCTCTCACTCTCTCACGCTCTCTCCCGGTGGAATTCAGCTGTCAGCCCTCACAGATGCAGAATTGGTTCAAACGCACACAAACAAGCGCGTAGCGAAAACAAGGCTGGACACAGGAAACAGGCTGGAGGAGGAGGAGGAGAGAGAGAGAAGAGGAGGAGGGGGTTAAAGTCCTCCTCTCTTTTCTGTTCTTTGACAACCCCAAATTGAAGAAAACTGGAGACAGGCATGGCTGAAGTAGCCTGGAGAACAGTGTGAGGTACATGCAGGCATGGCCTTGACAATACAGAGAAATTGTCACAGTATAAACATCCTGTGGAGGTTAGAAACAGAGCAGTAGGGGAGGTGAGGAGTGGAAGCATCTAAGAAATAACCCCTGCAGCAAAGAAAGACATCGCTACAGACTTCAGTTTTACTGAGTAGGGGCACAGAAAAAGAAAGAAAACAATACAGGAATGCTTGGGAGGGTGAGATAGTGAATAATAATGGCAAAAATAAACAAAACTGGGAGGGGTAGAAAGGGCAGCAGAGGAGACAAAATGAGACTGTAGCGTTCACTTCTTCGTCATTCCAGCAAAGCTGATTTACAAACTAATCTGTTTTTAGGATTTACAAATAGAATGGGTAATTACTGCGAGAGAAAAGCTGAATGCAGAGAATGTATGTGTGTAGTGTTTGTGTATTTTCCATTGAGCAACGTTAATGACCTTCTCTGATAGCACAGTATCGCACAGTTGCAACTGTCAGCTTTTACACTTTAAATATTCATTTATTTAAAAAAAAAGACTATTGTGAGAAAATAAATAATTTGGACATTATGTTGCCATCATGTTTGTTTTAATTATGCTACCTTAGCCAGCTGCCATCCCTCCACCGCTTCCTCGCCATTGATCCGCCCCTCCGCTTTAATCAACTCCTGGCTCCACCCCCTCAGACGTCCATCTAGCTCTTTTAACTCCTTCTCCAGGTGGGCAGTCAGACGGTCATATTCCTCTTCTGAAGCTGCAGCAGCAGCTAGAGCCCCCTCCAGGCTATCTCTGGCCCTCAGAGCAGCCCCCTCCCACTGCTCCAGAGCATGTGACAGCGCCCCCAGCTGTCTGTCAATGGCCTCGCAACCTCCTGCTGCTGTGTGCTCAGCTGTCGATGCTGCACTACGACGTACACGGCTGAGGCGGTCTCGGCCCTCCAGAAGTCGAGACTCCACGCACTCCTAAGGAGATAGGATACAAAGTTGCTACGGAAACTGTGGCAACAGAAACCCTAATCTCAGGATGCACAGTCGGTTCTATTTAAAGCTGCATGTATGTTCTTTCACTTGTTTTTTCCCCACTCCATCCACTTTGATTCTGCGTGATGTCTTGTATTTAAATTTGCCATCTCAGTGTTCTCTATTATTCTCTCCACCTCCATCTCTTCAGTATGGCTTGTTAGCACCTGGTGGGCTTTTGATGTGAAAGGCAAACACTTGAGTATGATGTGATAGCGCTGAGCTAGTAGATGATTTAAAAAGGGGGATTAAATGGGATTTCAGTGTGTGAGCAGACGGTTATGAACATTAACCTTGATTCTACGAATAAAAACGAAAACTAGCTTGTATACACAAGAAATTACATCTTCTCCTCTGCTGAAATGCTTCACGGCCTGCCTCTGCAAACACACATTTACAATGTGATAATTAGGACCCATGTGTAAAATTTAAATGCAAATCAATTCTCCGCTCATATTTTCTCTTCCCTGTAATTGCAGGATTATTGAACGGGGAAAAGTGGAGGCCTTAATTCCACTGCTTTTCCCTTTTACATGATAATAATCCACTGTACTGGCAGCAAGACATAACAGGAGGGATTAAGATACTTCGCTCTGATATGGGAACAAACTGAGAACTAATTCCAATTCTTCACATAATTTGCTCTCCTTCAGAGCAAGAATCCATTTAGATTTGATAGGTTCAGATAATTCAACAATCAGTCATCTTTACAACAGGTAATGAGTGTAACACTGTCATACTGGGTGAGGATTCAAAGGAATGACACACACTTGAATCACGCAGTCAGAGAGGTGTTCATTTAATTACACACTGTTTATTTTGTTAAACCTAATGGTGTACCTCACAGTAGGTGTTGTTGATTCTGATGTGTTCTTAGGTCAGTAGGGTAAAAAAAAATAGTGGCATTAGTTCTTACCCTCACTTCTGACAGCTTCTTTTTGATAGAAGCAGAGTCTCCTGATGTATCAGACCAATGCTGTAGCTCTTCTCCTGCGGTCATTAGCCAATCAGTGAGCTCTCTGACTGCCTCCAAGTACTCCTGGTGCTCCAACACCACAGCCTGTGCCAAACGTACTCTCTCCTGCAAAATGAAAACAAACAGTGAAGTTCTTCACTGGACTGGGGTGGCAGAAAATGGTCCAAGGTCTTTTTACTTTATCAAGGGATAAATTAACTCTCTTTGTACCTCCACCAAAGCTGTGAGCTCATCAAACTGCACCTGCAGCTGTGTGCGAGCACCATGGTTAAAGCTGGCATCACCAGTCTTCTTGAACAGTTCTCTAGCTTTTTCTTCCAGGCTCGAAAGCGCCATCTGGTGGTCCTCCAGGTCAGCAAGCAGAGCTCTAAGTCTCTCTAACTGTGAAGCCTTTTCTCTGGGTCCTGGTTGGGGTGTGAGAGGAGCACAAACCTCTCGCTCTACAGCCTCCATCCAGCCCCGCAGCTGGGTCGCACTCTCAAGGTATCCTCCCCACTGAGAGACGGTCCACTCTAAGCGACTAGAAAGAAAACATTTTGTTTTCTGTCTGCGGCTTGTACACAGGAACGTTACACAGTGCACTCAAGAAATATTTGTTACTTTTTTAAAATATGTTATGCCAATGTGGTTAAGACAAAACCAAAATTAAAACACTATTTATTGCATACACTATTTGACTGCCCTACACTTGAGTGTATTTTAGACCCATAAAGGGGGCAAAAAGGGGAAATAAATTCTCAGTAATACTGTCACAGTGCCTTAATCCCCTTTTATCAAGAGGTTCAAACACACACAGACACAAATACACACCATTCATTTTCTTTGCCATCTGTTATCCCTGCATGCACAAATAATGCCAACATCCATTCACTCACACACACACGCACCTCTATCTCACCTGCTACCCCTCGCCTCCTGTTATCCCTTTCCCCATAAAACACAAACACACCCTATGTGTGACCCACTGTTTGCCATCCACCATTTAGTCCCTAATGAGATCAATTTTTTTTCTAAGAGAGGCCATAATTGCTCAATTAAACACATAGACACACAAGCCAATTCCTGTGCATGCTGTCACACACATGCACGCACACACACACACACACAATACTTCTCATTATGTAGTCAACCTAATTGTAATTAATAGCATTGACACACAAATCTGTCATGATAGAAACAACCTGCCCCCAAGAGTGAGTTTTTTTGGCACACAGATAAATGGCCTCTTAAATGTCCCTGGGTAAATGTTTTAATGGCACAAGGAAGAGGTAAAAATCAAGAAAAGCCAAAAGTCTGGCAGGACTACTCATTTTGGAATTGGGTCACAGCTGGTATATTTCAGGCAATAATTTAAGTGGTACCTGTGGCAGCTCATAGCAGTGACAAGCAGTGTGGCCCATGCATCCTCCACTTCCTGTAGCTGAGAACGGACCACTTCCTGTCCGGTAGCACTATAGTTGCGCAGGGCCAGCTCACCCTTACCCATTGCCATATTCAACTTGACCTCGCCTTCTCCCTTCAAAAGCAGGATATCCTGTGCAAACAAAGTGGATTCAAAGTGACCTGGATTTACACACCGGGAATGTAGGATGAAAAACTTTTTTAAACAAACAGCCCCCTCTGGTGTTTACTGCTGTACATTGTTGAATAAGTAACAGGTCCATAAAAATCCCAATACTCAAGGAACCTAACAATCCCTTAATGCATTTTGTCTGTCAGGAAAAACAGCACAGTATAGTCCTCAATGTGTAGACTTCAACCCAAACCCTCCTCTTACCTGCACAGTCTCCAGCCTTTGCTCTAACTGCTCTTTTGTCCCCATGGTGCTGTCTACTGTACCCAGTCTTTCTTGGATTTCTTCCAGCCAGGCCCAAACTCCCTGGAGGGTATCTCCAAATGCCTGGCTCTCTTGGCAGCTTCGTAGCCTCTCCCTGGCTGCCTTTAGCAGGGCCTGGTATTCCATCTGCAACTGGCCTGTCACTCTGACCTCTCCTCCTGACCCTCGGCTTGCTTCAGACAGAGCTTGGGCCTCCTGACAGAGATGCTCGATAGACTCCCTTAAAAATTACGATTTTAATATATTAATTTTTTAAAAATATTTCCCAGCTGTTACACCCACACCCACCTTTAGACAGTACAAACCTTCTTGCCATCAGTTCCTTATGGAGGTTTTCCATCCTCTCCAGGTCTTCTGCGGTAGCTGGGGCTCCCTGCTGGCTTTCTGCCCCAAGAACAGGCTCACTCTTGAGGCTGAGATCCATTTGCTTCAGCCAGTTTCTTATAACCTCTACACAGTCATCAAAACTACAAAAGAAAATGAGAAGAAAGGTATAATTTTATTAAATTAAAATTCTCTTGCATAATTGTAAGGCATGACAGGAGTAAAAACTAACTTTTTCAGAAGGTCAATGCTCTCTTCTAAGTCTTGTTGGCACTGAAAGCAGCTCTCCAGATAGTTCTTCCACTCTCTCTGACAGCAGGAGAGACTCTCTTGGACCTGAGCAACTCCAGCTTTAGGCAGGTGGAGCTGGAGCTTTCCAGCTTCCTCACAAACCAGTGAGAGACGCTTCTCACCCTCTGAATTCCGCTCAACTGACACCTGTGGATAAGAATGCATGAAAAGCAAAAGTTCTGCTGCTAAATTGAAAAAACAAGGATTGCATACCCGAAATAACAAGACGATATCAACAAGTGACTTAAGTTTAAAGGCCTGAATGAGATTTCAGTTTACCACAAAGTTAACTATTTAAGAGAAAGTGAAAAAAGCATGTATAATAGTGCATCAATAACAGTACCTTTAGCCTTTGTATCTTTGCTCCAAGAACGGAAACATCTCCTGACTGGTTAGAGCATTCTTTGAGTTCCAACTTCAGATCTGTGAGCCAGGACTGGAACTCTCGGACGAGCTCTGCTTTGAATGACAGTAAGAAGAGATAGGGTAAAAGAATTTCTATGTAACAATTTGAGAAAAATGGATGTGAGACAAATAAAAGTGAAAAACAAATTAAAGCGAAGAAACCTGAAGAAGAAGAGTGTGAAAAGGAAATGTGTTGAGGCAGATGGGAAGTGTGGGCGTGTCCACGCTTCGCAGTGAAAGGTTGCCTTGGCAACAAGCCTAAAATGAGTCCCTCGAGAGCAGATGTGATGAGAGCGGCATTACTCTCCGAGGCACAGGTGTGTGTCGGAGCAATGAGAGTGCACAAGTGTACCTGAGACTGTGTGTCAGTGGAGTGTGGGTTGTAGTGGGCGGACTGAGTGTGCTCTGGGGAAAATGGAGGATAATCAACAGCAAATCTGTTGCACAGTAACAGCAACTCATGACATTGCTTTGTGTAATAGTGCAATGTTGAACTGGGTGATTATGGGAGTTTAAGAGCTATTAAAATTCTGATTTCTTTTATCAGGGAGGCTACTTTGGGGTTACACTCATCACTTGGATTTATGGTAAAGAAGATGAATCAGGAAACATCTTGAAATAAAACAGATCAATCAATCTTACCGTTAAAATGGAGTTGTAGCCCATCTTGCAGGTTGCCCCTGGTCTTGGCGCAGCGTTGGGCCACAGCCTCGGTTCGTTTGGCAATGGAAGTGAGATCAGATGAGAGACGTGACAGCTCCTGAGAGGGATGTGACCGGCACAGAGCTGTCAAAGCCTCTCTAGCAGAGTCCATATCAGCCCTCTGTTGCTGCAAAACGCTCTGCAGGTCCTATAAATTCAATACAGTGAGAAAACAAATAATTGTATGTTCATTATTACAGCTACAGGGATTATATCTCTTTATATATTTGTATTGTAGAAATTCCACAGAGCAAGAGTCTCCACTCATCTAACAGGGATCATTGAATGTTTCTGTAATAATAAATACGACATAATAATTTGTTGTGTCTTTATTAAATGTAATATAAAGTTCTTTAGATGATAAATAATGCAACAGACTAGAAAAAGGGAAAAATAAAGTAGAACACAGAGTTCTTGTTCTACACTGAAGGAAACAATGGCGCCATACCTTAACTGTACCAATGTCTTCAGGGGAAGTTGCTTCACGGAGGTCCGATAAAGAACCCTCAACTGCCTCCAGCCGCTCGGCCATCTGGGACATGAGGTCCTCCAGTCGCTGTTTCTGGAAGCTGAAGTAGGTCAGAGTGTGTTTGGCCTGATTGTACACCTCCTGCGCATGGGCTATTTTCTTCCTCAGATCTGACTCCAGGACCTGGTTCAATTAAATCAGTTAACAACCTGATGTGCAATGTAAAAGCAGTGACCAGTATATTTGATTTTTTGTATATCAGGTTGATTTATTCACAGTTATTGACTTCACAACATCTATACAAATAATTTACACTTTAAAGGGGACCTTTGTGTTGTGCAGTTAACATTTACAAATCACTTATTTTATATATAGGAAATAAAAGGAAATTCTTAAACAAAACAAAAAATGTTTCATTCAATGTTAGTGTAACACTAGTTATAATTAGCATTTAATTCAGGTGTAATATTATTAGTATTCTCTTCCCCACCATATTCACCTGCATTTGTAATGGAGTCTCCTGCAGTTTGGCTCGCTCCTCCAGCTCTGTCACTCTCTCCTGCAGGACATCCAGCCTTTGCTCCCTCTTTTCGACCTCAGCCTGCAGGTCAAGGTTCAAGACAATGAAATTACATACACTGCCAACTCACCGATTATTACACCATCATTATTCATACACTCTTTCATACAGACGGCCCAGTAGGCTCTGACCTGAAAGGTGCCAAGCTGGGCCTCTGTGTTCTTCTTGTCACTGAGACTGGTGACGGCATCAGTGAGATCAGCAATGGAGGTTGAAGCCCACTGGTTGAGGTCCTGTTCCATGGCCTTGAGGTCATCCCAAAGTGCCACACAATAGCCAAGTCTTTCTGTGTTAGTTTGTATTTTCTCTGAGACCTGAAAAAACAGAGATCAGCAGTCTATCTGAGTGCAGAAGAGAATGCATCTGATCAATAGCAAAGGATGTGATGTGTATATTTTTCTCACTGTAACAAGGGATGGTATGTTTTACTGGGAGATGGAAGGAGCGCCTTAATTAGTTTGACAGATGTGGAAGTGAGAAATGAGAGAGACAGAAAGGCAGATAACCTGTCTAGACTTGTTTATTTTTCTGTCTCATTTGTGACAGCTGAGCAGCCAACTAAATCCCAGAAGAATGGAATATGGAAAAAGAGAGGAATAAATATCATTACAAGAACAGCGGCGCATGTGTTTGAAAGGACTGGATTGTGGACATTATGATTGTTTTTTTCACAGGCACAGCAACAAAACAACAAATACGTTGATGGTGTTTATAGTCATTATTTCATCTTCAGAGAACATTCATGGACAGGTTATGGAAAGTGATTTCTGTTTTCGTGGAGACATTTTTATTAAGTCATGATGCAGCACTGAGCATCACTCACCACCAGCCACTGGTCTCTGAGCATCTCCATGTCTCTCTGAATTGAGCTTGTATCTGAGTTGGGGACCTTCTCCAGCTCTCTCTGCAGATCCTCCACTGTGCTAATAAGCTGATCCATATCGTCCTGTTTTCCTCTCAGCTCAGCTTGGACAGTCTCATGCTACAGGAACAGAGAACAGAGGAAATTACAATGGGCCACCACTAGGGGGCAAGATAAACTGGAGGGGATGTATATTAGGAAAAATAAAAGGTTCTGACTCGTGTGAAAATCCTTTTTGCCTCCTGAGCAGTATGGTTGTGGTCAGGCAGACTGTGAGCGACGGCCTGAGCATTCTCCACAGCCGTGGTAAGAACTGACTTCAGGTGCTGGAACTGGCGGAGAAGATCGACCACAACTCCACTCTGTTCTTGACTGAATGTGAAAAGAGAAGGTCAAATGGAAATAAACACTATAAAGACAAAAACACAGACAGCAGATTTTTTTACATTTATTTTAATATGTATGATGTATTTGACCCTTTCCAATTTAACTCCTTACTTGTTGATGAGGAGACTCCTTATGTTCTCCCAGGCTGTCTTAACCAGGGCAACCTCCCTGAGAGCTTCTCCTGCCAGCTCGCTGTCTCTCTGGGCCAGCTGCTTCCCCTTCTCTTCTAACCAACACTGGGAGTGCTGTAGAGACTGGAGCTCATCCTCCAGCTGGACAAAGAAACGCAGCCTGAAAGAAATAGATGCAACAAAACAATGGGGATTACAAGCTTGATTCCAACATAATATGTCTCATTCTCCATCTGTGGAGTAATTTGGCTCATCTGTTTACAGTATATTTATGAGCAGTTTGGCATACATTATTAACCACACACGCCTGGGCTTCAGCTGCTCATATCTACTATACTAGCTACTATCTACTCACTGATAGCTACCGTGTCAAGTATCCTAGTATCTCAATCGTTTAAATGTACATACCTGTTTTGAAAGGCCTGTACAGAGCTTTCCCTGGCCCCTTCCTGTCTTGCATCATCTTCCAATTTCTTCAAATTCTTCATCACCTCCTCTTTCCTCTCTCGGAAGGAGCTCCACAAAGCACCCAGTGCATCTGCTTCACTTTGTCTCCATCCGACACCCCTCTGTACTTCTTCCAGTGCCATTGTTAGAGCCACTGCCTGACCTCTGCAAGATGTTCTTCCCTGAGGTTGGCTAACATCTTTTGAGCCTCTCCACTCTGCTCCACACAGATGCAGGTGTGCCTTGCTCAGCTGGCAATCGAGCCTGACTGCCTCAGCCTCAAGCCTGGCCATGTCTTTAGCCACTTCCCCTATTCCTTGATGCAGCTCTTCAGCTTTGGAGCGGTCCCAGCTTCCTCTGCCCTCCACGGCCTCATGAAGGTGGCGTACTGCCTTAGCTGCTGCCTTATGCTTCTCAAAGAAAGGCTTTAACTCAGACAGGCACTCTTTACGGAGCAGCAGCAGACGCTGAGATTCACTGAAGGGTTGTAGACAGTCCTCTCTCCAACTTTGAAGCTGATGTTGGGCCTCGGGTGTTGTAGAACTGAGCAGGGAGGACTCCCTATGATGAAGTCTCTCTCTCAGTGATGAATTCTCTTGTAATTGTGCCTCATTAGTCTGGAACAAGATGCTTCCATTTATATTAGCTCAAACAGCAATCAATATAAACTTGCTTATGGTAACTACTACAATATACAATGCCTACAAATAACATTATTGTCAACAGCAAATGATTGATTTCTCACCTTCAGCTCTGTAACTGCAGCCTCAAGATTAGCAATATCAACCTGGGATGAGCTTCTCAGGCCGGACAGGAAGTTTTCACTTCTCTGGGTGAGGGTCAGCAGCATCTGATCAAACTGCTCCAGCTGCTCCAATTGCACCTCTAGCAGCTTTAATCTACAGCAGAGGCAGAGGATAGTTGTAGAAATACAATGCATGCACATGTAAACAAATATAAACAATCTAGGTTATAAAAACAACCTGTCTGATATGCTGTTCTTCACAGAAGTGCATCTCTCCTGTAGCTCTGTAAGATCGTCACTGAGCTCTTTGGCACGAGCTTCAGGTGCTGTGGGGCACAGACAAAGCCTGAGATTCACAAGACCCTGGAGAAGAGCCTCATAGGACGGTGCCTCCCCCAGCATTTCCTAGACAAATAAATACATGAAAACTAGGCAATTCAAAATCAACTCAGATAAGAGAACAAAAGTCTTTATCTGTGAATGATTTTACCTGCACATTTTGAAGTTCATTTCTAAGCCTTAATTTGTCTGCAGACAGCAGCTCGGTGTCTGGGCAGCACACTGATTCACACCTATCCAGCCAGCTTTTCATGGATGAATTCTCCTTTTCATATCTGTAGATACAAATATTGAAATCAAAGAAAATATAAGAAGCATCATCTATAGAAAGGAATATATGTTGATATATAACATCAGATGAAAAGCAGTAACAGTCAGGGTCAGACACAGAGATATTATGTGTGTTATTTTTATCAGACCATGTCTCAGTATCAGTGACAAGGTCATGATGGGGCAACCATATCACACCACAGCACCCAGTGCTGTGAGTAATCCCTTATACATATGCCTGCAGGGGAGAGGATGAGGTTGTCTACACAAAGGCATACATGATGCACAGACAGACACACATAAACCCAGCTGAAGCTTAGCTGCACAAAATATAATTGAGTGCATTTTAAAAAGTCACTGGTTGCATAAATACCAAAAAGAAAGCAGCAAAGCTTCAGTACTTTAAACAGCTACCATGTGAGTGGATCATTATTTTCTTCTAATGAATAAGAAACAATCACTGTGGTGAAAATCTATTGTGTGACAAAGAAAGTGATAAAAAGAAGCATATAATTAGAATAGAAATGCAATGGCTGACAGGGGGACAGACAGATTGTGTTAAAGACAAGATCTCGCTCTGCATCACACCAAGATAGGAGAATGATTCAGAGAATAAAAGAGGAAATTGGTAGAGAGGAGGATGCAGCTGAAAGAATGAATGCACAAGAAATGGGAAAAATAGCAATGTTTATACAATCAGAATAGGATATGTGTGTGAGCAAGGAACAACGCCGACAGGGAAATTAAACCCTTCATCAGCATTTCAACACACCTAGGCTTTCCCAGGATGATTTAACACCACCAAGAGTGGGAATAACTGATGTTTTTGTTGTCAATATAATACAATCTTTACCGGATAATGAGTCAAATAACTTTAGTTTTGCCTTTTTGTTTGTTTGAAAAATAGATGTGTACTAGGATTAATATTTGTAATGGTCCACTGTTTGACAGAACTGCATAAAAGTAAACATATTTACTGTTTATTGTACCTTTGCCACAGAGCTAGAAGGCTCTCTAGTGTGGATTGCTTTTCAGCCGCCTTTCCAATTAACTGTCTCTGTTGCTTTTGGAGGTTAGCCACCTCTTCCTCCAGCTGGCTGCCCTCTCCAAGCCTCTTTGTGGCAGAACACAGTGCCATTAGCCTGGGCTTCAGCTGCTCAATGCCCTGGCAGACCTCCTGGAGTAAATGGAAATGAACTTTTAATCAATTCAGCAACCAAGTAAACCCTTGAGAAAGTATCAGATCGCTACATTGGTGTATCATACCGGCTTTAGTGATGTCTTTTTTTTCTTACCATGTGGTCCTGGAGAGTTCTGTAGGTCTCTGATGATGATGTACAACGTGTGATTGGACAGTCCAGTTTTACTTCAAGATCAACAAAGGCTTTTTTGACCTGAATTAAGATAAACATGTCAGTTATATTTATGGGTTAAAATTGTTGTCTCATTAGATATGATGTGTTGCAGCGAACCTGTTCAAGGTTATCATTGCATCTCTGCCTGTAGGAGGCACTCTGATTGAGCTGTGCACCGAGCTGTTCTGTTCTCCCTTTCAGCTCTTCCCAGTACCGCTTCATCTGGATAAGTTGCGCCCGGATGCGTCCGGCTTCTCCAGGGGTCAGGAACCTGGACAGGGCCTCACAGTCAGTCTCCATGTGGGCCAGTGCTGCCCTTCTCTCCTCTAATTGTTCCCCCATCACCTGGAGAGAATACAGTGAGAGACCTAATTGGAGGGGGAAGTGCTCTTTCAAGAGGCATATGTTTACACATCTTCAAGTTTTGTCTTGTTTAATGTTTTCTTGTTTTATGTTGATTGAAGATTGACAAGGCTCTGATCTGGCAAGCCAAAATTATATTTTGATAATTTTTATTTATATCCTGAAAATTTTCCTTTTAGGCTAGATTGAACTTTAATCTTAATAACCTCATCTTAATCATTTTACACTACAGACAGAAGGCTAGACAGCATGTGGCTTATTTTTTTTTACACATGTGTGATTGATGCATACATATTTGTGAATTTAGAGAGGATTACTGATGTGGACAAATTACTACACCCAATATTGGCTAGTGACTGATCCACCCATGTGATGTGATAAAAAAAGTAAAGCACACTATAAAAAGGCATGACAGACAAGGAATATAGATTGTACATACCTCCACAGTGCTGATGTGTTTGTCTAAAGGATCTGACGAGGAGGTGGGGTTTATGGCTTCCAGCTCCTTGTCTTTATCATTGATCCACACAGAGAAGGCCTCTGATTCACCGCTGAAGCGCTTCCAACACATGCACATCATCTCCAGTTGGACGACACTGGAGGACAAAAGATTAGGCAAGAACTCAAGGTCATAATGTAGGATTGAGAACAGACAAACACACATAATACATCAGTGCAGACAGCAGACAGACACCATATGCCAGCAAACTATCAGCGTATTTTAATAATGTCATTTAGTTTAGTCCAGACTCATTGCAATAACTTTGTACTTGCATGTCCGCACTGGGATCTTTGGGGTTCATCTCTATCCCTACATTTCTTGTCTGTATCACGGCTTACTACCTATAAAAGCTTGGTCTCAAATTTAAAACTACTACTTTGTTACAGAACAGTGGATTATAATTAAAGACGCGGCTGGGACATACTTCTTGTTGAGGTGGTCTTGAAGTTGTGTGACTGCTTCTCTGGTAGAATGGGCCTGCTGCAAAAGAAGAGACTGATTCTTTGGACCGAGCTGAATATCTGCCGCCTTCTCCAACAGGAGATCTGCTCGTATAGAACATTCCTCAATTCCTGTGAAGAACTCCTGAAGGCAAATGAAAATAAAAATGTCTACACAGTCTGAGCAAGTAAAGGCAATTTAAAATATGTATACATGCATACACACACCTTGGTACGGTCCAGTTCAGCTCTCAAGCTGTCTAGACTGTTGAAAATGAGTTCCTTTGGTAGCTCATTGTTAGTATTGCTAATAAAACCCCAAACGGCTTCTCTCTCTGCTTCAAAATGTTCCCAAGAGCTCAGCATTACCTTGAAGTGGTAAAAGAAATACAGGGTAAATTATAGTAGGTGCAAGTTCTAACTAAACAATTACACAAAAAGGTGATTAGAATATGTGGCATTATTTAATGACGCTCACCACTCAATGTCTAATCATTTCCATAATATTACAACTACTAGATCTTTTTTCTTTACCTTTATAGCATAACAACAGCATAACCCAAATTTGACATTATGCAGAATATTTTAATCAATTGTAGGACAATGATGCAAGTCTATAAACAAGTCCCAGGACAACAGACAAATAAAATTAACAAGCCACAAAACTATCAATATCTGGTTAAGTATGGACCAATCAATGATCACAGCAAGGGTGAGTGTGTAGATAATCAATGATACTGACACAAGCAAACATTAGCTCACTGACATGAGAAAAAGTCCAGGCTCTGCCTACCTGCAGATTTTGCTCCTTTGTGTCTGATTTGCGGTCAACCTCACAGAAAGCTGCTTCCAGCTCCTGCAGAGACTGACTGAACACCTCCCCTTTCTGCAGCTGGTGGCAGTGGGACACCAGAAGCTCTGCCTCCCTCCTGTTAGCATGCAGGTGTTTTAGGTGTTGCTGTAATCCACACACACACAAAAGTATTATGTCAAATGTCAGATGATAACACCTCAGTTTACTGTAAAAACTTCTCATAACACGCATCTGCGCTCTATACACCTGGTGAATAAGGTAAAGTTGTTTGGCCTCCTCCAGGCCATCAGCATTCAGAATCCTGCTTGTCTGGTCCTCGGCCTCCTTTTGTGCCCTCAGAACCTCCTCCAGAGTAGCATGTATCTCATCCCTCAGCTCATCATACTGGAGCCTAGCAGATCCCTCTACCCCCATCTGTGGCAAAGAAGCAAATGTTTGATTAAAAAAAAAATACAGTTGAATGTTTTAGGACTTATCTGGAAATACCTGACAGATGGAAGTAAAGAGCGCCCGCAGGTCAGTTGAGAGTTTGGCCAAGGCTGTTCTCTGTCTTTGCACTTCCAATTCAGAGCTGACCTCAGACAGTGCTGCAAGGCGAGCCTTTAGCCACAACAGGCTCTCCTCTCGGGCATCCACTGCTTTTTGCAGTGCCTGGTATTGATAGAAGCACATAGAAAAGAAAGCAGGGTTACTGCTTTTGAGTGATTGAATCATCATCTGTGCCTATTGCTGCAAGTACAGGGTAATGACTCACCTGGACAGCAGCATCAACTTGATCCTGATGACGTGAATTCATTGCTGTCTCCCTTAAGAGCCGCATTTGCCTTCTCTGAGATGAGAGCCAATCAGAAAGTTCACAGAACCTAGAATGTGGAACAATGAGCACTCACTTAAAAGTCATCAGATATGCTTTGACAATGTTATTTTTTTTCTTTTCGCTCATCCTAACCTCTTATTCCACTCTTTCCATTTATCAGGGTGCTGCTCCAGTTTAAAGTACGTGTTCTTTATTTCCTCTGTAACCTCTTCTACAGCCCTTCTGGTGGAGTCAAGCATTCGATAAGCCTGGTCGTTGTCAGGTAGCTGATGACACAGATCCTCCATGTTTCTAATCCTCTTCTCACACAGAGTCAGAGGTCTGCGTTCCCTGAAGAAAGTCTAAAGATAAAATTGGAAATGTTGAAATGTGGGAGGCGCCAAAATGCCAATGACGACAATGTTAAGTGATTTTGTCTTTTTCTGAGTCTCAGTTCAGTCTGTTTGACATTTCTAACAAATCCAAGGCTCACTCTGTGCTCTTTGATCACTCGCTCACTGGTGCAGGTGCCTGACAGGGCTTGCATTTCTCTGTCCAGCTCGGCTCTGCAGTCTTGCAGGATCACAGCAACTCGACATCGCTCCACCTCCACCTTTAAACGAAGCAGGTGAAATGGTACCTCACCCTGAATATCCTGTAGAAAAGACAGAGCATTGGAAACATAACAGTTTCAGAGGAGATGGTGGCCTTTTAATCTACCTAGTATATAAAATAGACAAGTCAATCAAAGCCATATATCTTCCTATAGTTACTACCTTAATGAAGTATTGGCTATGAACCTCTAGAGATTCACAATAATTAGTTAGAGTGTCAAGCATGCTAACCCCTGACCTTCCACTGTTTGTGCAGCCTCCGGACAGTTTCTTGCAGTCCTTGTTGCTCCTCCTGTGGAAGGATGTCTGTCAGTTCGTCACACGCTTTCAAGAACACGCTCAACACCCGCTGGTCTAACTGGCCAAAAAAATCCTGCATCAAAGAAACACAAGACCAAAAAAGAGAGAGAGGCAATTCAAAATTATTTTAACTCCAAGATTAGCATTTTCTCAATTTATTGTAGCTGAGCATTTCAGATATGATCTTACAGTGTGTTTTTTCAGTAATTCCTCAGGATCTCCAGTCTCTCTCAAGCAGCCCTGAGCTTTCTTTAGCACTCTCTCCAGCTCTTGTCGTGATTCCTCAAACCTTCTCCTCAGGCAGTTGTTGGCCTCTTCCTGCCGTCTCCATTCTCCGACCTCCTTCAGCAAAGCCTGAGAGGATGGATGGTAGGTCGTAGTAATTGTAATGTGTCTCTTCGGCAACACGGTGTAATTACATTATTTGTCACACAAGCAAATGAAAAATGAGACAGTCAGATACGTCTAATCTGTCTTCAGATGCCTCCTGGCTGTTTTGATTTTTTGTAATTGTGTTAATATAATCAGGACTGTGGCTAAAGCAGGGTATGTGTGACATCCTAGAACGTGTACACAGTATGTACAATACTGTACTAACCTGTGCTGAGCCCTGTATCTCAGCAACTCTCTTTTGCAGCAATGACAGGTCGAAGTTTCGGAGCACCTTACTAGTGGAGAGCGCCCTCTGCAGGGTGTGGTGGTTCCTCTCAATTACAGATAGACATCTCTTACAGCTCTGCTGCTGGTTTAACAAATCCTGAAACAATTTAACGAACAAATGCATGTAAACTGTGTTGATAACAATATGATTTAATATATATGAATGAAATAAGACCCTTGTAGGATTCACTTAAATAATTTCCATCGTATCTAACCTGCCACTTTTGCTTTTGCTGAGGCGGTGCCTGTGAATCGGGGTCTTGTGAAGCAGAAGTGATACGACTTGCCCGCTCCAAGGCCTGGTAAAAAGTATTGATGTGTTTCTCCATTTCCTCCAACAGGGGAAGAAGAACATGACACTCCCTCACCAGAGGCGGACACCGCTCTCTCACCTGAAGACATTTAAGACAACCAATAAACAAAGACACAGAATGAAGGTGTGCATTTACACTTACCTAATGTAGATAGGTTTAACTAATGTATCATGTACAGCCTTAAATAAATCATACCTTGCTCAGTTGACTTTTGGCTGTTGCCATAGTGGCCATAACCCTGGCAGCCTCATCCTGTGGTGCATCCTTTGCAAGGAGCTGAGCACTGCGGGCTGCCAACTTGTATTGCGTCTCCATGGCAACAACCTTTTGCTTTGTATTCTGAGATGAGAGAAGCAGGTAAAGTGTCATCTTAAATGTTCTTAAACTAAATGATCCTCCTTTTACAAGTGCTTATTGAAATGAAAACTACCGATCATGTTTGCCTATGACTGTCACTTGGAAACAGTGTTGACATGTTGCTTTTAGTAACTCTGCATGAAAAGTTTAACATGCTGCAAATAATAAGAGGAATGTTTTGAAGCTGCAAAACAAGCCTGTGTAATATTAACTGTCTACACCATTTC
Source organism: Parambassis ranga (assembly GCF_900634625.1). Lineage (NCBI taxonomy): Eukaryota > Metazoa > Chordata > Actinopteri > Ambassidae > Parambassis > Parambassis ranga. Next base: position 5,961,894 of record NC_041043.1, read on the forward strand.
TGACCCTAAATGCTGATAGTACATCCAGAAAGCTGCACTTCTCTGCCCCTCACACTGTGATTGACTTGTTTGTTTTCCTCACCTCCACATCCTGCAGAAAGGATCTAACACTGAGGAAAGACACTTGAATGGGAGCATTGAGCTTTGTTTCTGCTGTGTCCAGCAGCTCCTTCAAGGCCCACACAGCCTTCAGGTGGTCCTTTCTCCACTTATCCAACTCATCTGAATGGGCATACTACAGCAAAGACAGCAAAAACAGACTGTGGAGTAAATCTATGGAGAGATACATAACTGACATACAGGATTTTTTTGGGTGGAGAGGTTTTTATTTAATACCTGTTTGACTTTAAGGAACAGGTCTCTCCATCGCCCATTCAATAGAAGTAGCTGTTGCTTGAGATCAAGTGACACAGTCTCATCACATGTTTCAATAAGAAAATTCCCTGCATCGTTCATGGCTGCATGCTGATCCATCCGGTGGCTGAGATTCCTGAAGAACTCCTAAAAAGACGGACAAAGGAAAAAAAAAAGAGACACAAAGAAATTATGAGAAACAAAGAATGAGTGTCAGAGAAAGAAAAGAAGAAAGCTTATCAAAAAAAGAAACAAAGCGAGGGATTCAAAGAAAGTAACAAAGGAAGCACAATAAAAAAACTGGGGTAATTAGCCGTCTAATCCTTGGTGGGGATGTGAATCAGTGGAAACCATGGCAACGTGACAACTGGAGAATCCTCTGTGGCTTGTTGTAAGTCACAGAGATCATTTGATACTTGAGTGGAGACTACTAATAGGATTCCACTAAATGCTTGTGACCCAAACATTTATAAGGTTGGGTTTCCTGCAGTATTAGGAGTCATACCCGTTTAGTGTTTTCTGGCTGACTCAGAGCCTCCTCTGCATCCTCCAGCCAGGCTTGTAAACAGGCCACAGTGGAGGTGTATCGCTCCCAGTTTGACAGCACCTCCTCAAGCATGCTCCTCACACTGCGTACTTCCATGGACAGACTCCTCCATTGTGTCACCACCTCCCGCATAAATCTGCGCACTCCCATCTCACCATCATCCACTACAAAAGAAACATATGACAACAATGACAGCTTCAATAACGAGAACCAGTGAATGGACAGCTGCAACAAGTACTGTTTTCTGTGGCTAACAACACTTGACAATTGACTGAGGTATGTACAGAATTTTAAAAGACGAACACCCTTTTTCAGTTACAAATCTTCAAATTTTTCAGTTTGTTGGATGACTTGTGGGATTTATACTCACATCAACCTTAATCTCTGCTACTACATTGTTTAAACAAAGGTAACACCATTTCATTTTAGAGCACAAGACAGATGGAAACCATTTATATAGAAACACCAGACAAAGAGCATATTGAGACTGATAGAGCTACACTCCATTGCAGAAAAAATATCTGACCCCAAAAACTCACTATTGGGAAATGCATCATCTGTGCTTGTGTGGCTTACTTTGGTGCAAAGTCTCCACAGTCATAAGTCCTGAAACACTGATAGATACTGCTGAGCATTGACATAAATACACCAAATAGCAGCTTAAAATGGACATTGATCGGATGTCAGAATCAATCCACTTCTCCTTCTGTCCTTACTCTTGCTCCAACCTCAACCTGAGCTTTTTAAAATAAGAAAATAACTTCCAATGCAGCCAATCAGAGAACCTAATGCTAACTACAGTACCAGCAGTACTTGGTGGTGCATATTATTTATGGGGTGGACCAATCAAACCTTAGACATCCTGATTTCTCACTCACACCTCGCATCTCTGCTATGCATACCCTAAAGCAACACAACCCCAAAAGTTAATGAAACCAACAAGCTAGCTCGGTTTGAGCCCAGAGACTGGCAGAAGTGGAGCAGCCCGTAACTAGCAAATGGGGTCGTATTCCCCACTGAGAGATGGGAGTAGAGGAACCTCATTTAGCTGTAGCCTGCAGACTCTCTTCTTCTATCAAATTGTAAAACCAGTCAGGGGCACACTAAGAGCTCCTGAAAGAGAAAGCCTCATTGGTTATTGAGTTCTTGAATTGAGAATCAAGTTGAGATGTACTGTAATGTTCAATTGTCAGGTAGTTAGTGTCATTGAGATTATGTTTGGTGGTATAAATTCAGCTTGTATTGCACAATATGATGTTATAATGTATCACTGCTGGAAATTGATTACTTAGACTCTACACAGAAAGGATCCTTACACTCCCTGGCTTCCACTATATTAAAAAAATAACATTTTATTTTGGTATTTCAGAATACATATGATAAAACTTAGCAGTTCACATCTCACCTGAGCAGTCAGCATTGACATAGGCTTCTGCAGATTGCTTCAGAGACTGGAACAACGCCTCATATGTTTCAAAGAAACGCTGCTTCTCCACAAATGACTGATAAAGAGAATCCAATAGGACAATATATTCATGCTTGAAATGAGAACATTGATAATGACATCAAAGTAAGACTTATTGCATATTCAGTGAGTTCACTGTGAAGTAATGATGAAAATAATAGGATAATGCCATATCATAAATTGAGCTTACAATATAGCTGTGGAGCATCAGTTCTACGGATTCCTGTTGGCCATATTTGATGATCCAGGATTTTAGTTTGGACTCAGCTAGACTAAGAAAAGCCTGCATGTGGTGTTTGTTCTCCAAAAATTCCATTTTAGCCAGGTGGATGCTGGACGATGTGGAGACAAAGTTCATCCTACAAAAGACAAAGTTCATACAGGTCATCAGACAGCTTGACCCTGAAATGCTGCTGCTCCCTATAAAGAAGAATTTGAAAGCATCATTGTACCGAGTTAGGTTGGTATTGTAATAAACAAAACTGTTTTTGTACTCTGGGTTATATGTTCTTCTCAGTTTCGTGTTTTGTTTACCTCTCAGCCATGTCTTGGAGCTGGTCTGGGGGAATAGGGACTCCATCAACACTTCTGTCTTTATGGATTTTTTGAAAGACCTGCTGGTGACTTTCTAAGTTCTTCAACACATCCTGCACAGCAACACAACAAACACAGAAAAGTATACAAAAAGATTGAAAGCAATAACCCCACCCCCTTTAACATATTTGTATTTGCATATTTTCTCTCCGTGTGCTAACCTTGTGCTGCTCCAGAGCTCTGTGTACAGTGTTAGCAGTGATGTCATGTGCCTGCTGGGTGATAATCTCTTGTCGCAAGGCTCCCTCAGCCTCATGTAGCCATGTCCCCACCAAATCCAGAGGAGCTGGCAGAGACCTGTCCAGCTGAAGATGCCAGTCCAGGAGCTGAGAAGCAGATGCAGAATAATTTATGTTAATATTTGAAGGAAGATAATGGATGACACGCTTCTGCATGGCACATAAACATTTAGAGCTCTCAGGGGTCATATGTTACAAACTATCATCGTGACAACTTTGCTGCCTGTTTCTCTTACCCTGTTGGAAACCCTTTCCCAAGCCTGTTTGACCAGAGCCTGATCCACAGTCAACATCCCTTCTCTCTGAGTAGACTGCAAAGCTCCCTCCACCTGCTTCCTCCTCATCTCCAACTGGACACGCACACTCTTGAACAACTGCAACAACAAAACATAAGCAATTCAGAACAACACAAAAACTATACGACCATCAGAATTAATGTATTCTCAAGCTCACACCTTCACTCATTGTTATCTAATCAGACTCATAAAATCTGCATCTAATTGCTTATAAATACTGTCCTTCAGTGTGACTTCAAAGACCTGTGCAAAGAAAAATCACACATGCTGCTGAATATGGAATGTATCCCGAGGCTTGGTGGAATAAGCCGAAAATATGACGGCTGCCATCTGATCTCCACTGTGTAATGCCACTGATTAAGCTAATAATAGGAGCGTCTGTGCTCAGTGTGCCCAGTTTAAACTGTGCACACACCCAGACACACACACACACTAACCTGGTACTGTTGAGCAAGACTACCCTCAGTCTCCTGAGCCTCCGTCGTGTCTCTCTCCAGCTGGTCGAGCCACATTTTGAGCTCCCTCAGGCTCTTTCGCTGCTCTCTCTTTAGGAGGCCAGGATGGTGGAGGGGTGAATGAGACAAGGAGATTGGGAAGTGCAAAGGGGAGGTAAAAATCAAATAAAAAAGGGCAAAAAGAGCAAAAAGACAAAGAAGAAAGTGTTTAACTGGACAGATATTTCAGAAGTAAACAAAAGAAATAAAAGGATGGAGAGGTAAAAGAGGGGGCAAATCATGTACTGTTGAACATGTCTTTTCCTAATCCTCTGTGTCTCCCTGTAGGACAAAACGTAAAAAATCCACAGCTGCCAAAAACATTCAGCTTAAACAGGGTACTTTATCTAAGACCCCCTACGAACATTTCAATGGATTTTAAGTAGCCGTGACGATAATGCTATGCTGCTCAAAAGCTTGTGTGATAGACTATTCCATTTGAGAGCTGTTCAGTCTCAGTCTATTCAGTGTTATCGCTTCACGTTTGCTCCTTAAGAGGAAGCCCAAACTTTATTCTTTGTGACAGCTGAGACAGTAGGCTAAGTTAATTCAGTCTACTATGTGCTATATCTGTCATATTGTAATTAACATAAATTCTACAGAATTCAATTCACTAATTCTGTAAACTAGGACATTTGTTGCTTTTGTGTAAAAAACACAAAGGACAATGGCTTGTTGACGTTTAGGACAAACATTAGAATGTGAGCACTCTGAAACAAACTGCATGTGAACACAACAACCACACAACAAGGACCAATCTGTGTTATTGAGGACAATGAAACACAGAGTGACACACGGGGCAGCACATCACAGCTCTGGGCACCTTAAAAAACAGGAAACCTCTATTCACAAGCTTTCCATCAAACAGGCTGTATCAATGCAAAGTGCCGACGCCAGAGGCTTTCATTGTCATGCTAATGCACCCAGGAGCCAAAGCGCGAGGTGGTTACATCCATAAATGGTAATATCACATCTTATTATACTGGACTTCCTTTCGTTATCATGGCTCAAAAACCTCGGGGCAGGAATATCACATCAGGTAAGATAAAGAGCTAATATTAACATACAGGCTCTAATGTTGACATGGAAAAACAATATTTAATCTCATCATTACAATGTACAGTAGGCAGTGATACAGCAATTTAATAGAAGAGCCAGACAAATAAGCAATAATCAAATTTATATGGAAACTACGTACATTGGATCTAATTGCTTTAGAGTGCGATACAATGACTGAGCTTAAAGTCCCTGCCCATGGGGCCTTAAGTTACCAAATAACCTACCTCCAGCATTTCCTCTATGTCGCGAGGAGTCAGATCATGCTGTAAGACAGAGACCAGCACAACAACGACAGGAAAGCAGTCACCACAAAACACCACAGAAAAACACCACCAAAAGACAAACGAGAGAGAGAGAGATGTAAAGAAAACAGAGAGACATCAAACAGACACTGACGGACCTAGAGTAAGCTTACTGCATCACACGGTATTTAGAATTTAACACAAACCAAACATTACTGTTGGCATCTTAAACATTTATGCTGCAGAGAGTGAGAAGACAATGATAATGAAAGGCATTAGCAGACTGAGACAAATCTGACAGCTGTTTACCTCTTCTTCTGGCTGTCCTTCCGAGTCGCTCTGCTTGCGGTCAGGCTGATGTTTCAGGAATTGTGCCACATACGTCATAACAGATTTCTCATCTGGTTTATCTACGTCCACATCTGAGGAATAAACCGAATTGATATAATCAGAAGTCAAATCAATTTTTACTCTTCCGCAACAATTTCTTACATAGAGAAAAGACATGGTAGCTGATGAGAATAGATTTGAGTGAAACAGACAAAAGGTGGCATCCTAAATGAAGACAATCAGTATTTCAGATGATCAGTGTCCATGTTTTGTTTGGAAGTTCCACCATGCTGAATCTTATGGCCTAATGGACCTTAATTATCCTAATGTCAAGCTTGATTTGTCAAAGTTCATTCTGAAGGGCAGGCGTGAAGGAGCACAGATGGTGTTTGGCAGTGACGTAAACATCTGATGCTGCAGCCGACCCACTATTTATTTCTGTTTTCTGAAAATCAAGGACAAGCTACTGATTTCCACTAATAATTAACTTACATTTTTTAGCTGTGTGGAAAAATGGCCACAGAAAGAAATGCAAATATCTATAAAGATTTGATCCTGTGATGTTGTAGGAATGTGTCTGGCTACATGTTAGGCTGAAAATGAAAATGTCTTGATAAGAAATGTTATTTACCCTCTGGGTCAAGAATCTGTGGAATGCCTAGCTCAGTCTCAGCCAATAAGAACGCTTCCTGCAGATTCTCTCTATTGGGCCTCGCCCATACTCGCTCCATGTCAACTAGATTAGGCCGGAGGGCATGGATAACTGCAAAGAATGCCAAACCGGTACGCCAACTGGGGCCAAAGTCTTTCACCTCAAGCCCTAGACAGCTAGAAAGAACAGAAGATCACAAGGTCAGAACAGACAAAGACACGTTGAAGAATATGCTTGTAACCAGTGTATGTATCAGTTTGGTTCTGAAAAGACTATTAAATACAGGCTTCATACTTGGTGGCTGTCTGCTGAACCCATCTCAGTAATGCCTTTTTGGCTCCACCCTGTATTGGAAGGAGGGGTTTCCTTTTCACAGGTGGACTGGTGGTCTCAGTGCTGCTGGTGGAGCTGTCCAGAGAGGAGGTACTGCTGGACAAGGCAAGGAGTGCTGGTAGGCTACTGGTTAGCTCCTCAATCTGTACATGAGACCAGGAAGAGTCCGTTAATTATTGATGGTTTCCAATACATTAATATATTTTATCTTTATTTGGACAACAATCTCAACATGTAGTTTTTGTTTAGATTATATCCTATGTCAACTCATTATATGTGGAGGATTTATTGTTGTGCACATATACGCATAGATAAAATACACCAATATGTCAGTAAGTGAATAAATACCTTGTGTCTGGAAACAGCAGACATTTACATGTGCTGTTGTTGCTAAGAGACTGCAGCATTGTGATGAAGTTCTTGTCAATTTGTGTGACATGCCTGAAGTAGCTGCTGCTCATTTTCAGTGTGGGTGCTTTGACTTAACTTTTAACCTCAATGTACTGAGCGTTTTGTAAAGATATTCCTGCTTTCCAAGTCAGTAATATGTTGTCATTGCAACATTGATGTAGTGAACCATTATTATACTTCATACCATCTTACTGTAATGCATCAGTTACCTGGAAATAGAGGATAATAGTCCAGACCAATCCCAGTACAATTGATGGCCGTCCATCCACAATGTCTGTGGAGTTGATGTTCACTAACTTGATCTATGTCAAAACACAATGTCAATTAGAATATCTCATAATCTCTCATAATTCCAAACTGAAGGTCTGTTGAATCTGTCACATAAATGTTTTCATCAGATGAAACAATGTACTGTATGTAATCACTAACACGACTAACTATTGCATATCCAGGACAAACCAGTACAGTTACTTGATGAATACTAACCGGAGATCCTCTGTAGGCAGACTGGGGGCAGACAAGAAGAGGGAGGGAGAAGGAAAAGGGAGTAGGAGAGAGAGCATGCTGTTAGAATTACTTTAGATGCATTTGATTGAAAGCGAATGCCTCATTGACTGTGAGATGGCAGATAGTGTTGCATCTCTGAGGTGAGATAACTCGAGTAGTTGGCGGAGAGGAGAGATCTATCAACGCTACACAGCCAACAGGGATTATATCCAGCAGAGATGGACAGAAAGAAAGAGAGGGGGCAGAGAGGAGCAGGGGAGGGCTGTATCTTGTGATATGATGAAGTATTTTATATTATCACACAGAAGGTTATATTTACTGAGGTTCTGCAGCCCAACAGGTCATCATATATTAATGCTTGCTGCTCCATATAGGTGAACATGCATGGCAGAGAGATTGGGGATAGGTGAGGAAAGTGTGGGGATGTGGGAGACAGTTACTGATAAGAATATGTGCAATACATTTATTCGTATTAGGAAACACAGCAGGCTAACCTGGCAAATCAAAACAGCAGTGTGAGGCCAGAATGAAAATGTTTTCTGATCATGCAAACAAACACACACACTGAAAGGTAGACAGGGAACCATATGATAGCAATTATAGATCTTTCAGAGGACAGCCAAGATTCCTCTCTAGTTAAACATAATGGAACTGTCTAATAAGTCTCACCTTTGACATTTTGTGCAGTTTTTATATGTGCACAGAGGATTGTTGATGCTTTGGCAATGACAAGGATACATACAGATCCCCTTTACAAGTCTCTGAATGAAGGATTGAGTCCATGAAAGGATACAAAGATTCCCTAGACACTGGAACAGTCGTTTTTTTTCAGGATCTGATGATGCAGCATCCTAGAAATGCAGCCTAGACATTCCATGTTTCCTTTTCAGGATGAAGGACAATGAACCCTTGTATGTTTTTTAGTTGTGAATAAACTAAATAGGCCTTTTATGTTTTTATCTTGAAAGTGAGCCCACCATAGAAGGGTATTAGAGTGGTCATTCAATCTGCAACCTTGCTGCTAGATGCCACCAAATTGTACACAGTAGACCTTGAAGTAAAAAGCCAACATTTGCTTGCCCCATCACTCTGTGCTATGTAAAACTGTGACATATTTTTCTTCTGTCACTGTGTAGCCTTGAGGGAAAATGGCTAAATGATTATGTCCTGGTTGGCATTACAGCCGAGAATGTTCATTGTATATATTACAGGGGTTTTGACAGTTCCCAAACACAAGCTATAAAATGTTTAGCACTGCGATGGGGCTGCACACTTATTTCAAGACAGACATAAGAGATGAACATGTATGAGACTACAAAGCTATTCGACAGCTAAAGCAAAATGTAAATACAGTATAAATATATACAACAGATTTACACATAGAGCATATTTACATTTAATTTTCAACCCAGTCTCACACACAGACATAAAGTATGCAGTCTGGAGTCTCATCTCCAGACTGCAGATTACGAGTGTGGGATTTACAGTTTTAACCCTGTCACACTTGAGGAAGACAAATCAATGTCCCTGCAGACACCAGCTCATACTTGTGGCTTTATTTATGTATATCCAAGGACAAGCCAGGCAAAGCTCGGAGAGTGGTTTGCTAATCTCATGGAGGGGCAGTTGATGCATAGATGATCAAATCGCAAACGATGCAGAGCGGATTTTGATGTCATTCTGACAGCAGTTTTTGGGAATGTAAAACATGCTGCGTGTGGTAACAAGTATAGGAAAGTAGCTTGGGTAAAAAAATTACTCAAACAACTAATCATTTTTAGACCAATGAAATGTGGATAGCCTCAGATTTACAATGCTACATCATTGTGGAGAGTAAAACCAGAGAACAACCGCTTTCAAGATAAATGAGAGGCGTAGGAAGGGGGAGAGAGTGAGAGGAGGAAGGGGAAACAGGTCACACGGGGTCAGGATTCAGTTTTTGTGCCCATAAGGCACCAGAATGTGCAGGGAGAGAAGTGAAAAAAAAACATAAAAAGAAGACAGTGAACTCTTACCTTCCTACCCTCAAGAAATTTCAGAGCTGTACCAATGTTGGCGACCCAGTGGATCCTCTTTAGCTTCTTGCCCTGCTCACATGGCTGCAAGTAAAAAGGGTGAACAATAGAGATGGAAGAAGAAGGAAAGTAAAAGTGTGATTTATAGATTTTGAAATAATGTATAAAACACAGAGAGGTTCAATCACAGCTGTTTGACTATAAACAAGAAGATCAATAGGACATAGGCAGCTTAGACCTTAGGCTATATTGGCTGGCTAAAATCCTCAAGCTGTGTGTGTCTTTGTCTTCTGTGAACTCTGATCTGTCCTTGTTAATCTGGGTCTTCCTCCTCTGTTCAAACATCCTAATAAAACCCAATCAATAAGCATTTCCATGTAATTGTGGCTCATTTCACATTCACAGCATCGAGTCTGTGGCTCTTTTGACCCTGTCTGCTGCTATATAAACAATAAAAAATAACTGAATTTCTCTGTTATCTGAACAGTCTGATCAGCACAGTATGATTTGGTGAGATCAGAGGATATGGGGTTTTTGAAGTTTGTGGCCAAATCAAATGCAGTAAAAATGAACAGGAGGCTCACCAGTTTTTGTCCAGAGAGGACTTCCAGTAAGGCCAGCAGCATTACACCATCCTTTATGTCTTCAAACAGGTCTGTCACCACCAGGGGCGGGACTCGCTGTGGAAGAACACAAATAACATTATGGGATACAAGTCAAATAATTTCAAAAGCAGTGTAGGTTTGGGCTTTTGACACAAAAAACACTTAATGCAAATGTTGAAGATTGACATCAAGGTACCTGGAGAGACATTTCAAAATACGCAGTTTACATAAATAACTTATGTTTACATAAAGTGTTTTTTTTTTACCATAAACTCAAACAAAGCCTTCTCAGTTTTTCTGGAATGCAAAGACCTGGGATTATAGTGCTAATAGCTCTTGCAATGTACATAACACTATGAGGCAAGTGTTTTTCTACACATTTATCCAGCATGCATGCATAAACCAGAATACAATACATATATTGAACTGTAAGACATTCATTTAAACTTGTGAAACATGGATAAATGAAATCCTTATAAAAAAAAAGAAGCTCCAAATAGTTTTGGAAGAGCCATGTTCTTCTGACAGATTCACCCATAAGCAACTCAGCAGTCTCTGAATGGGTCTGCAAATCCTAAAATATGCTGATGATTTCAAACTCTATCCTTCCCATTGACTTCTTCCCTGACCTGACACAGACTTCCAGACTTAAGGAAATCCACATATCTCTGTTTCTTGCAGACGCCACATCAAGGATTTCTCTTAAAGCACAGTCACATGCTGGGGCTGAGGAGAGGTTTAGAGGAGGAGTGGAGGGGGGGTTCAGACGAGCAAGCCATTCACAGGGAGATTAGCAGCAAAGGGAGCGAGTGAGAGAAGAGAGGGAAAGGAAAAAGTGGAGATGTGTGCACGAGTGTGTTTTCATGTGCAAGTGGAGTGTGTGTGGGTGTGATGAGAGAGAAGCATGTACAGCCCCAGTATAGTGAATCCTTGAGAGCATTTTAATTCAGCAGCAAGAGTGGCAGCCAGAAAGATGACAGAAGGCAGAAAGAGAAGGGACACTAACCTCACGTCTTTCAAAATTAATTAGCAAATACAGTGGCTCTTCTCACTAATTCCTCTTCTAATGTTATTTCATGGCTTTGGATATTACAATATTCAGACAGCCTTGTGCCAGTATCATAAAATGACAGAAGAAGTGCTTACAAATGCCCTGCTCAAAGGGATAAATAATACCATGAGCTAATTGAAGTTAAATTTACCTATTTGTTCATTATAATCCTAAAGCTAATGAGGAAATTTCAGACTAATTACAAAATAAGAAAGTCATATTCATTTCCTCAGCTCTGCAACACGCTCTAAAAAAATCACGAAGTTAATGAGCTAATTACATATGAGTGTCTGGGCCATAATTGATTGTGAGCTGAGGAGTTTCAGGAGGAGCTCTCATGTTATTCCCCTGGTGCACTTGACTCGGTGGATTCCCAAAGATCAACAGCATGAAAGACATAAGGAGGGGCCAACACAAAGAGAGGATCTGAAGGTGTCATCTTCAACTGCAATACTACCAAGTTTGAAGGAACATTATATATTTTCTACTTTTCAAACCAGTGGATGAACCTAATAAGTAGCACCACATTTACCATCTAAGATTAATGTGTGGGCATTTGCTAATTAGCTTTTGACACTGCTATTGACTGTGAGTCGCAAAACAAACAGGCCACAAGCATGCAGGGGGAAAATTTAAAAAAGGCTTTATCAGCTGATGCACATACTGCACAGCACAAATTGCACAGAATATGTCATCCACACAATCCCCCTATATCACCCAAAAACGAAGGAGGGAGCAGAGAATTAAACACATAGAGAGGAGCTGGGAGCTTCACTTACAGCCACTATAATCTCTAAGAACACTTGGTCCACTGATTACTGTACCAAAGCTATATATATATAAAAGGCTTGAGAAGATGATGAGACCTCTGTCGTTCACACTGGCCAATTCATAATTAAGCTTTAACCTCCTCAGGAAGGATTTGTCAAAATGGAAACTTGGGATGCGCTCACTGAATCCCACACCCCCCAACCTAACCGTCCCACTTGTCAGTCCACTTCTCCAGAGTAATTTAAAGGCTTGATACACTCGAAAACTGCGAGTATGCCTTTCTTTGCAGAATTGTGAGGCAGGCAAAACTACAGCCCACTGAGGGACTATGTGGTCTAAACAACCTCTCTATTGAAATAAAAGACAAAAACCTGACAAATATACAGCCCTGCTGCTCTCTTAGTTTATATCTTTGGTGAGTTAATCTGGTGAACTATACTCCAAGTAATGAGAGTCATTAATCTTCTGTATAAATTACCAGCTCCAATACATCCCTTCTCATAGAAAGTCTTTATCAGAGCTCGTAAGACTTCTTTTGTTATACCTGTGGAGTGGAAAAGTAAGGGGGAGGGGAGTAATGGTGAAAAGGAAGCCCTCGTGCTACGTCTCAGCTCACCTAACGATTAATCACACACCTTTAGGCACTGAATTAAAGACCTGTGATAACTAGAGTGGCCTAATCATCTGCATAGCTGAGGGCATGATCTATCCCTCAGAGAGCAAAGCTAAACCAACTGGTTAAGCTTTACTGTCTATTTCCCTCCCTCTATCCTTCTGTCTGTCTTACTTTTACACCATTTTCATGTGTCTGTAAATGGTTATACATGTCAGAATAAAGCCTATTTTATCCATACTTTCTATAGAATGGTGTCTTGGTGTCTTTGTATCTAACTATCACTATCTACTCATCACAAAGATCCCTGAAAATTTGCCAAGCTGCTATGACTACCGAGGCATTTTTGAAGACAAGTATACGCCAATCAGTGTCACTATGGCAACGTCAGGCACCGGGTGAAAGGGTAAACAGTTTCATGATGGGTGAGGAGGAGGACAGCAACTATGTAATTTGATCAACTAGGTTGGAACAGAAGTGTGGGGAGCAAATATGGTTATCTCTTCCAATGGAACTGTGACGGTGTCACTAATCCATTAATTAGCTGGATTGGTTAATTAAAGCAAATCTAAATGAAAAATTTACATTTCCAAGATCTTTGGTTAGCTGGTTTATTGGTATGGTCAGTGATGCTGTTGTACAGAAAGCTGGAGTATGTTACAGCATCTGTATTTTAAAGGTAGTCAGTCCTCAGTTAATAGACATTTGGGAAATATTTTTGTTTGCATTTTTATTCGAGGTTAAATAAAAAGATGGATGCCACTCTCATGCCTGTAATGTAAATATTTACCTGAAGGGAAGCACCTCTTTTTTCTCCCTACCTCTCTAATGATCTTTAATTAACTTCCTAATTAACTTATTACACCTTCTAGCCCTCTGTAAAATGGTAAAACTGATGGTTTTCTTTTGGAGTCCAGCGAGCTTCCCCCCCCCCCCCCATGTCCCCAGTCTTATGCAAAGAATGGGCCCCTTGACACTGCACTGACATTGACAACACATGTGATAGCTAAATTTCTGTTTGTGGTTGACTTCTTAAAATTGAAAGAAGAGGATACACTAACTTGCCAGCCAGCTACTGGCACAGTGTGGCTAAAATTATGTTAGAGAAACCTGAGTTAATCACAGCTCATGTAACACTGTTTCAGTCAAATTTAATGTAATATTACATGTAAAGACTTTTGATAATTGTGTGAGGAAAGTCTGACGTTGTGACAACCCTTATTTTAAGCTAAGCTGTTGGATCCATCTACATATTTAAGATGTATGTAGAAGTATTAATCTCCTCGCTCTCAGTAAGGAAGCAAATAAGCAAATTTCCTAATGCTTAATAATCCAGATTTTTGGGAATCCACTTTGGCATCGCTCTAAATTCTCATAGTATTTTCCAAATCCTTAAAACCCAATTCTCCATGACTATGAAATAACAAAAGGACCACACCACAGCTCTGTTGCAAGACATAAATAAATAAACTATGACTTTACCTTAAATGTTGTTAAAAATTCATTTAATCATTGTGCTGTGTGTAATTTTCTGCTGGCATGGTCTTGAGACGCAATATTTAGTATTACGTCAAGGTTTATTCCCTTCAGAGTGCTTTTCAAATGAATTTTCTGCTCCACGTCACCGCATTTTAAGGCCTCCACAGCTGTCGTGATCAAAAAGGAAACCTTGTGAGGAGCGTCACTGATTGAAATAGCACTTAATTGTGTTGCACTGTGCCATATTTGCCTTGTCCACCCATTCCTGACACCCCATTTAAGCGGTAATGGGTGAAACTGAGGGGCCTAATGCCGTATAATATAACAATTACAGGCATGCGACTGCCCTTCAGCTGCATAAAGTGTAATTCTTAGTGTACAGATATATTGTTGTCTAAGTACGCTGAAAAGACGAATGAAGGGCAGGTCTTATATAAAAACCATTATCCTCAGCAATCTAAATTGGCCCATTTTGAGATAGAGAGGTTACTAACATATAAATTACTCACTGCGCTTGCAGGAAGGTAATAAATGCTGTAACTTGATAGTGATAATTACAAAACGAGTAAATCCTTGCTACTAGCAATACAAGATTGGAAGAATAGAAAAAAAAAGAACAAGAAAGGCATGCAAGCAAGAATAACTGTGCGTGCGGTCTTAGCTGGCACAGTCGGTCCCATGACCAGCTCTACAGTGTGTTCTGGAAGTGGAGCAAATGTCACTGAAAGCAGAGTGAATGGAGTAAAGTAAAGTCATTCAAAGTAGAGGAGCATAAGAGGAAGTTTTCAGTCGACACACAACGAAGAGACAACACAATGCTGGCTGCAGCAGTAAGAATCAAGTAGACTCTCTTACCTTTGCCAAGTGGGAATTGATCCATTTTGTGAATGTTCTTTTCTGCACTGCCTCCTGCTCATCTGCAAAACAGAACCCAGATCATCATCATGTTAGTCGCATGCAATAATAAACAAAGAAGGGATTAAAGTCTTCTCATTGTGTACTGTTGTGAGAGATGATTGTGTCTGTAGGGCTGAATAGTGATTCTAATTAACTGTGATACCATTGCTTTTTGTCAAACGTGTGCGAACACAGTCACACCAAATCATGCCTTTCACTAATGTTCAAAGAAAAAAGCATTTGACATTTACAGATAGCATTTTAACTTCTCTTGGAGTGTGGACAGAAAACCCTGCTTTTAAAAATGCCCTTTATATGACAGAGGGGCAGTGCTTCTTCCTGTATCTGCCATGATCTACGAGAGGGTTTGATTCGTTTCTGAACACAGTTCATACAGCCAACGTGTTGGCTTTGCTCAGTGATGCAATTAAACCAACCTTTACTCAAATGTAATAATTTACCTATACATGAGGAGGGACACTTTGAGTCTGAGTATAGCAATAAAGGTCATTTAGCAAAGAAACAATCATTAGTATGTCTGTAGTAGCTGTAGTAACTTAACTTGAGGACAAGGCAATAAATCAAGTTATGTG
Source organism: Parambassis ranga (assembly GCF_900634625.1). Taxonomy (NCBI): domain Eukaryota; kingdom Metazoa; phylum Chordata; class Actinopteri; family Ambassidae; genus Parambassis; species Parambassis ranga. The sequence continues at coordinate 5,977,441 of NC_041043.1, forward strand.
TCTTTCATGTGCACGTGTAAGCACATGTGCGTAAACATTTAAAGGGTGAGGAAATATTCTGGACTGTTTCTACAGCTGATAACTTTATGTGCACCTGCCATTTTTTTATCCCATTTAAAATCACTTAACACAATCAACCTGGGATTCAAAGGATTCCAATGATGTACACTGACAAGCACTGTGTATTTTTTCTGTCTGTCTGTGCAACAGAGCAATATCCTTGAGATAAGCATGTTATCAGTGAGAGAGGACATCTGACACAGTGCCTTCCTCTACCTTAATGAAATATGCTGACGGTTTGATTACACACAAGTTGGTTAGTGTGTCACCGGGTACTGTGGGCAGATGTGAGAAGTAAGGTGTGTGGGTGTGTGTGTGTGTAGGAGACTGAAATAGAGGGTAACACTCATACATAATGCAGATACATTCACGCATAGTCATACGTGCCACTGAGCAGGTCCCCATTCTATGAATTAATCTTTTGATTGGGTCCAGGAGTGATCAAATATTGATGGGCGGTAATATTGGATGAGAATGAAAGACCCCCCCCCCCCCCCCCCCCCAAAAAAAAAAAAAAAAAAATCCTCATGTGCGACAGAGAACATGTCTGCACGTGCATGGTGCCAGCCTCTCAGTCTCAGGGACGGGGTGACTTTGAATTGTGCACACGCACAGTAGCACTTAAGCACACACACTCACATTCTTCAGTGTAACAAAGCCATCCTCAGTAAGCAAGCCTTACAGCACCATTTTAACACAGCTGATTATCTCCTGTATCATTAGTCTCATCCACAGCCCCTGACTACCCACTTTGACCACCCACGGTGAAGATGACCTTAATGAAATATCATTACAATCTAGCATCTTTGCTGAGGAACTGTAATAGAACTGGTTCACAGATAGAGAGGGACTGGAGTACAAACTTATTGCAAATTGAACAATTGTCAAATATTTCAGAGTAGTCTATAAAAAAAAACTCGATTGCTTATCTATTTGGCAGACAAGCAGGCAGCCGGCAGGCAGAATGTGTGGTTTCCAAATACAGATGAGCAGGAGGCAGATAGCCACAGGGTCAAACAGAGAGATAAGGAATCAAACATTTTGACAGTCATCCCGCTGTGCTATGACACACGCAGTGAGTTGCTACTTGTCTGCTGGGAATGCCTGCTGCACCTGCTGTTGGCTCAAAGCTCACACACACATAGGCAGGCAGACACACACACTCTGCCAAGGTGGAAACGCCCCCTTTAAATGTGCCCATTTCCCTTCTCACATACTCGCAATTCCCAAAAAATCTGCCCTGCAGGGAACTCTTAGTGAAGAAATTACACTGCAAACTGCACACACCCGTACATTTAGACACATATGCACTCACAGGCACATACATTACATACTGCAGTGCCACGCTACATCATACACCGGCATACACACACAGCTTTCCCTATCATACTTGCAAAACACATAACACATACTTGGCTTCTTTTTTTCTGACTCTCTGTCTCAGTAGGGCACACACAGCCATGCACCCACACTGCCCCACTTACCGCGAAGGTAGTGGTAGAACCCTGCCACCAGGTTGAGGGATGTGTTCTTTTTCGGGGAGGCTTCACCCCCTACTCGTCGTGCCATCTTGTACACCAGACTACGCTCAGATCTCTGCCTGTTTTCATGAGGACGTTGAGAGGACATCCACGAAACGACCTCGGTGACAGGCAACACTTGCCCTTGCTCCTGCCCTTGCTGGCCCCCTTTTTTGGGGAGGTGTCTTGAGAGCTCCCTGGAGCCCTGGACCCTCTGAGATGACAGTGGCGAAACTGTTGCTCTGATATAAAGCAGTGAGAAGGGTATAACGTTCCAGTCTCTACCTTCACCTGCTACGATCTGCTGTCCTCTGTCCTGTCCTGCAGTAATGGGCTGCAGACTCAGTCAGACTCAGTGTTTTTCCTGCCTGTTAAGCAGCTTGAGAGTGTGATGTGAGAGTACGCGTGATCCAAAGACCGTGTGTGTGTGTGTGTGTGTGTGTGTGTGTGTGTGTGTGTGTGTGTGTGTGTGTGTGTGTGTGTGTGTGTGTGTGTGTGTGTGTGTGTGTAAGCGCTGCGCAGTGCCGGCTTGCCTCAGCATCAATCTTTCTTGCTTAGTTCCCTTCTCTCTCTCTCTCTCTCTGTCTCTCTCTCTTTGCTTCTCCCACACTCTGCTGTACCTTGCTCCTTCCCTCCCACGTTCTCTCTCTCTCTCTTTCACTGGAGGCTGCAGGAACAATCCACTTCCCTCCACTGGCCAGCCAATCAGAGCCTGTGGGAATAGTGATGTCACAGCAGCCCCGTCCTGATGTGAAAAGGGAAGAATGAGCTGTTGGAGGTGGGTTAAAGGGGACCATTTAGCAGGTTAGTAGGGGGAAAAGTGGGAGCTGTACTCTGACAGTACCATACACACATGCTGTAACAAACAGCATCAGGACAGACATGCGTCATACCCCTCTCATTTTTCTCCATCTCTGACATCCACACAGATACCATGCAGTGCACCAAAGGCATGTATCTTTCTGCTCTACAGAGCCTGCAGGGAAGCAGACGATCACTAAGGGTTGTCCCGTCTGATCTGCTGAAACTGTACTCTCTTCAAACGGGCTCTGCTTTCATCTCAACCACAGTCACAAACAGTACATCTGCCTATTTGTTTTCACGAGGGGATGGATTAGTGGATGGAACAGAATACAGTGGAGGGAATGTGCAGAGCATACAGAGCAAGATCATAGTTTGAAGCTTTTTTGACAAAGACAATGAAAGAAAAGTCCAGAACAAAGAAAACAATGCTAACCGTGCTTTAACCTATATTTATTCTAATTTGAAGACCTATACAGACCTCTGCTTGTGCTATTACTGGTAACTCTTTATAAACCAAGACAAAAACAAAACTAAAGACAATGGCAGTATTGTTTGAAACAGTCTGTAACTGCAAGAATTATGAGCGCTGATACTGGGAATTGGACTTAAATGAACTTTTGTTGTAGAGCCAGAAACTACCTTGTCTCTTTATACACAGCTATCCTTTGGTCTCAGAAGACTTGAGATAATCCATGCATAGCCGTCTCCTCATGATGTTCTTGCACAGTATTTGTTGGGCTTATGGAGCCTAACACAAGTGTTGCATTTTATTACATCTTCTCCTTTTCACCATCTGATTTGTATCTCTGTTTCTGTCTGACCTATGCCTCCTCTTTTCCTGCCTGTCCGTTTCCCTAATTTTGGCTGACTAATACACACACACACACACCACATATATGCACAACATATAGCCAGTGTGAGCTCTGGCAATTTTAAAAGCACTAGCCTCCTCTTTGAAATCACATTCAGAGAGTTTCCTGGAAAGCAATATTCACTCTAAAGAGCCTGGTGGGTCTTATATCAGCCTTAAAGATGAAAGGACCATTCATCATTTGTGTGATTTTCCCTTTTGTTCTTTGGGTTCCCCCCATAAGGGATTTTAATTATGAAAGTCATCAATAACCAATGGCAGCTGTCATCCGCTATCTGTCTGCTGATAATCACACCGCTGACACTCCTCCCTCTAACAGCCCTGAAACCGGGTGTCATAATGCAATCCTGAGCCCATACCGTGGACATGCCTTTGAAAGGACTGTCTGTCAGGGTCTGTTTCACATTTCTGTACATACAGTACTGTGTATGCGTCGTAGAGTCCATGCGCATACAGGTATTATAGATAGGGAGAGTTCAAATAAATACTGGTGCAGCCCTGTTTTTATATTTACATATACATTGCCTTCACTAGTCGCTCTAGACTATAAAACCTAATATTGTACGTCTGTGGAAAGCAAAACCCTTTGGGGCTTGCACACTGTACAAACTTACAATCCTGACTCAATAGAATTGCTGCAAGAAAATCTATTGGACTATACTGTACTACTGCCAGAGAACAATCTATTGTTCTTTACATAGTGCTGTTTGTGCAGCACTAGTCAGCCCACACATTATCAAGACCATATTGACAGATGCACAGTTTGTTTCCATTCATTCCTGCCTTCCTGTCAGGTTAAAGGTGTTGCGACAGCACATTAACACAGGAGAGCTACGCTTAAATTTAGAAGTGTAAGGGAACTATCCAAGGTGCTGAACCCAAAAATTAAAAAGCTTTTAGTGTTATTTTAAATAACAGTAAATTTACAAGAAAGAGAACAGAACACGGAGACTAATTATAGCTGTGCTAGAAGTCCAAATACTCGTTTTGTTCATGATTTACAAATCGTCTCTATTTAGTGTAAAAAAAACAAAAAGTGAGAAAGCTAAACTTCTCTGGTTCATAAAAATAACCCCAGGACAAAATCAAAACATGATGGTGAGGATTCATGGGACCTATTAGGCTTCACCATGGGAGTAAAGAAAAACGCAGAGCGAGCAGGTGCATACAGCCATACAAACACACACACACACACACATAGGATAGGATGAGCCGAATAGAGACAGAATCATTTTCCTGTCTACTGTATGTGTGGGAATAAACAAACAGACTCCCTTAGGCTGCAGCTCTCAGGAGTCTTCCAGCTTTTCCAAAGAAAAAAAAAGGAGGGGGTTGGGGGTTTAAAACAGACTGTACCTCAGCTGGTCTGTATCCCTATTGGACCCCTTGGCAGCCCTACAAAACACCAGATCCCTCACTGAGGTTGTGGAGGTTGGACCTGGGTCAGAGCATGGTGCTCATACAGGTATGTCTGCAGGGTGTGAGGGTTCATGTGGAGAGGAGGAACAGCCTTTTTCAGCCATTAAAACAAAAACAAACGGCCTCCTGGAGATGGAATAACTCTGCTTCTCCTCATATTGTAATCTGCTCACCCTGAGGATATTTGGGTTTACTCTCAGAGCAGCCAAGACTTCTTATTTAGCCCTATGAGGATGGTATAGAGACACAGCGCCACCTAGTGGATAAACAAAGCTTTAATTATTGTTCTCTTTGTGAGTGCCTGGCCTAAAGAAAAACTGGCTAAAGACACCAAGTTGAGGCTGGAAAATGCAAAATGGACAAGCTCAGCTTTTAAAATACAGCCTTCCACACGACCCTGCCTTGCACTAACAGCATTTCTGATCTCTCTTAATCTATTAATGACTCCACAACTCACCAGTCATGATTAAGGTCGGTCAGACGTGGACAGGCACTCCACAAGGTCACTCCGATGTAAAGTATTAATTTAGTAATACACAGATTCAATTATATTATCTCAATATTATTCATGGGGTAGACCATTATAATTCAAGCTGGTATTGATTGCTTAGAATGTCACAATGGAAGTGTTGATGTCTCTATACAGAGGCCTTTTAAATTTTTTTTTTGCAATAATGCGTCTTCCATTGTAGTACAACATTAAATTAATATGTCTGTTTAGCTAGCACTAAATGGATGGCTGTGTTGTTGCTGGAGGTACACTGTAATCTAAAAAAACATACATCCAACACATGAACCCCCATCCCCAAAACACACACACACACACACACACACTCAGTGATTTCACAGGTTTTGAGAGCTTTTCTGCCCCTTCCAGTGGCTTATTTATCCACTTCCTGAATCCAGCTCTTCTCTTTCACCCCAACAATCCCTAATTAAAAAAAAAAAACCTTTGCTGCACTTCCGCAAGAGTACTTTAGCCCAAGCATCAGTAACACTCTCTGTAGCACCCTCTGAGCACCTCCACTCAACCCTCACATGTCCATTCAGCCTATCCATTCACCACCCCACTTCACTTACAGCATATTTTTACAATTGTAAGTGCTGAGACGGAAGTCCAAATGTCAGCCCATTAGCATACCTAATTACATTTCAGTAATAATGACACCACATTAAAGAGAGTACGAAGGGGGAACAAGTCAAAGTGATTATCAAAACAACCCCTTTCCTCTTTCAAGCACTATCACTCCCTTTTCAGCACCAGATGTGCAGTGGAGGCACTTTGTCGATGAAAAAACGTCCAAATATCCCGTTGTTCATTAAAGCCGAGCCACTGATACAGTAATTTCAGCAATTTTAGCACCTGCAGTACTGGCACAAAAAGGAATGAAGCAGATGAGGAAGATATGTAATCATAATATAATAAGAGACAAACAAAACATTTTGAGTAAAACTAAAATAAAACAAAACATAAAATAAAGTTTGATCAAAAAAAAAAATACTGTCACAAAATGCAAACATTTATCTTCATCAATAATTTGCTGTATTTTTCTGACAGAGATGCTACGGAGACATCAGATATATCCTGTGGCAAATCTGTGTTACACTGAGCTACAGTCTTATTTCTCCTTTTTAATGGCTCCTTTATCAAGGAAAATGCATTTAGCTGAACAAAACCAAATTTTAACACCTTCCACAAACAGACTCTGCATGCGGCTAACACAAAGCATCCATTCCGCTGGAGGCACCAGGGGTCATATCAAAGCACTCAGTGGCACTGAGAGCATTACAAAGACTCAATTTGGCTTTGAAAAAATATTTTCAGCTTGATGTTTCTCTGCTGCTCTCCATGAGCATGTGCGTGATGATTGTATGTGTGAGTGTTTGTGCCTGTGGGATGTTTTGTGTGTGTGCGTGAGTGGGAGTGCAGGAGTGGGTCAGACAGTCTAAGCTCTTTATCCAGGTTCAGTGGCCCACCGCACATTACAGGGACGAGTGAAGTGAAAGGACTGGCGTCAGCACACTAAATAAATCACTGTGACCAGAGCAGTAAATTCAGTTATAAGTCTCCTCTTTGCTATGAAACAAAAATACCGCCTAGACCTGAGCCAAAATCATCTACAAAATCCTGTTGCACACAGCCACTTGAATGCATTTATGGCTATCCAGCTGGGGTTGTTTTCTGCCTTATTAAAAATGGATCTAAAATCAAATCTTTTTGCAACCAGCGGCAGCCTTTTGTCTCACAGAAACCACCTGTCCAATTTTTGATGCCACTCTGTAAAGGTGGGTATTCATTTCCTTGAACTATCCTTAAACATTTTTTTTCCACCAAACATTCTTGAATTATTACAAGCAAGGAAACATGGTTTGTTATATCAGGTCGCAGGTTGTGTTTGTGGTTGCCTCAGAAGAGAAGGGGAACATGTGTTGTGCCTGAAACAGGAAATAGCCTTTCATAGATAACAGCATTTCCATTGCTTTGTTTGTCATTGAAGGCAAATGAAAAGTGATATTGGACCCCTTCCCCCTCGAGACATGGTGACAACTGAATCCAGCAATAAATAATGACACTACATATGTAAACGCTAACAACATGCCAATTTTTATATCAGCATATCATACACAATCATATGATTGATAAAGGATTCAAACAGGCCCAGGTGTTACTTTGAATGTCAGTGTTATTTTCTGTGAGCGACAGATGACTTGAAAATATCTTTCTGACATACCCAATCCTATCTGGTGCTCCTAGCACATTAAAATAAAAACTTTCTTATTTCACTGTTAACTCAGCTATGCTGAAATGGTCACATTATCTGACCATTTGACCTCTCTAAGGGCAGGGCTTCACAATCTGACCTCTATTTAAAAAACCTTCCGAGTGCTAAATTTACAGCCAAAGGCAAAAATTCTCCAATCACTCTGTGACAGCTAAAGAAAAGAACAGAGGGGTCTGTGGGTGAAGATAAGCGAATGCATGAGACTCGAAGAATTACAGAGTGATGGTGAAGGTGTCTCAGGGTCAAAAGCTCAGGTGTCAGGATTTTATCGCAAAGGACTTTTGTTTGGTACATCCATCAAAACTATCTGATGCTCAATCTGACAGAAAGCAGCCCAAACAGTACAGAAAAGCTGCAGGTACTGTATCATGGAATCAGGGTGGCCTGAAGCTATAATTTTGCTCCTGCTTTAGGTCCGAAAATTACTCTTTAATCTATATGTCATTGTCACAACTCCTAGGGTTGCATTTTATCTGTTCATGAAGAAACAAACTGGTAATTTATCCATTTCTTCTGTTTGACTTGACATTGTTACTTTGCTTCAAGTACATAATGCTGGAATACACTCTGACCTTTGTGAGGATGTGACATTCAAAGATGGTCTAGAGTGGATGATCACAATGACTTTCCATACTGCATGGGTGGGACCCTCAGTGACCTAATCTAGTGATATGTCACTCAGACCCTCATTGACTGTCAGGTCAAAAGAGATTATAATCTGGTCTGCAATAGAAGCTGTCACTGCCGCTTGCATCGGTTTAACACAAACACCCATTAGTATATGGGTACACACACACACACACACACATCCATTCCATTTTATCAAACATAATGCACTGTTGTAAAAGCAGAGTCTAAACGAGACATGGCCAATAAGCCCACAGGGTGAAAAAGGCCTGTGCTGGCTGTCATGCGACAGCCGCTATGGCAACAAGTCACAAACACAATCTGGAAAGACAAGGAAAAGAAGCAGCAGAATAAATAACAACTCATGCTGTTGCTCTGTTCCACCCTGCTCCAGTGTGACGGCCTTGAAGGCTGGCACTGGGTCCATTTAACCACTCAGCTAAACTGCTGACTCCCTGTGGTATGACAGGGACAAGAGAAAAAAAGCATCACTGCTATTTTTAACACCGGTTGTTTCTGTGTCTGTGTGTAAGTCTAGGCACATGTGTGTGTGAAGCCATGGTATCCACAGCCTCAGACGATAAATGGTGGTGTCACAACTAAACAGGAGGCTGGCATGGCTCAAGGTGACCGTCTGCTTGGGCCTTCCTTGGCTGCAGCCGAATCATAATGTCGCCCCTGGCAACAGGATGTCACCCTGGCTGTGTGCCAACCTTAGGATGTGTGCCAGGCCCACTAGCAATCAGGAGCTTAAAAACTGATGTATGGGCTTGCTCTTCTCTCCTGATCTCTATCTGAGTCTCTCTTTCTTTATTCTCCCCTGTTCATCCGGGCTCATTTTCTTGCTTTCCCACTGCCTCTCTCATTCCCATTTTCATTACTCTCAATATGGGACTCATGTGTTCTAGATGTGCTGACCTCTGTTGCCCTTGCCCTTTACCCTCTCCCCTCTCCTATTCCCGCTCAGCATCCTCCTCTACAAATTAAATTTAACAAAAGGCTTATAAAATCTCAGCCACATATTAGTTCTTAAAATGCACTCACTCTGCTTTCTACAACTACCCCCAAGCCTGAACAGACTGAGAAACTCAATCTGTATTGTCAGATCAAATGCAAATTGCCAGTACAGGATTACATACAGCCCACACAGAGAAAAATCTAGCAGGTGCTCCCAACACAATGAAACTCAACAAACTTGTCTGCTTGTCGGCTCACAGACGGTAAAACCCAGAGGCGTAGGAGGGAACATACACACTTCTGCTGCCCATAAACAGAGAAAACAGGTGAGAAATTGAAATCGGAAAAACAGTGCATCGCTTTTCTCATTAATGAGAGACAACAAACAGGCAAATTCAACAGCATATGGAGGAGTTCAGGCTGGGAGGTATTCAAAGCGGCCTCGCCGTTCTCTGCCATATGGTGTCACTAATTGCTGTTTTTTCACTGCAACAGAGAGGTGTATTAAAAGAGATGGTTGAAGGGAGAAAAACACAGGCCCAAAACTGGGGCAAAAGTTTTGATTGTTTTGATGTTGGCATTGAGCATGTACTAACAGCTTCCAAACTGTAGCCTGGAGGTGTTCATTTCATGGTATCTGGTGATTTGTGGAATGTGGCTAATTTGGGAACACTGCATTCTCTTGAGAAGATGAGTAAAATATGTTAATCCAATCAGGCTTTACAAGACATACCTATATTTATATTTATATTATAACGTCTCAGGTTATAGGAAATTTGATTACCACCATTTTTTCCCCAAAATACATGAACATGTCTGAACAATTATTACACTCAAAAGATACACTTTTCACAACCCTAATAAATTAATGGAGCGGTAACTAAAACAAAAGCTGCAATGAGTTTGTTTAAAGATGTCATTTGGGAATACCGGTACGCTTTTGACTACATGATATCAGACAGACGAGGGGCATGTGTTTATGTTGTGTTCCACACATGCTAAGAGTTGTTTCATGTGCAGGCTAATAAAAACAAAAGCGTTTCTCTTTGATTCTTACTAAACATTTTGATGATATTATCACAGGTTCATCTTGTCTCCCAGGAGATGGATGGCAACTGGAACATCAAACAAAATGTCTCATGAAATTAGATTCTGCATGTACCATGTAAACAAGCTAATTTGATCACATATATAGAGGGAAACAGATAGCATAGAGAAAAAAAAAGGGGGAAGCCACGCAGAACCCAGAGGCAGTATGTCAGACTTACAGTATATCCCAAAGAGAAGTCAGTAGCATTAAACACTCCCTATGTGTCTCTGTGGTAAGGTCTGAAAGGCTGAATCATAAAAGCAGTATTGTTCCCACAGACCCTAAGACCATCTGCCTGTAAGGATAAACAAGGCAATAAGACTTCTCTTATCTGAATAGTGTACACGTCACAAGACATCAACAATAACTGTTGGTGAAATGGCTGTTAGTATTAGATAATGGTTACTCTAACTGGTGTGAACACACCCCCATAAATAGGTCTATCTATATGAATAGTGTTGCAGCTGCATTATTTATAACTCATTAATAGCCTAGTGTTAAATAAGACTCTGTTATGTATCTGTAGAATCATTTTCTTTACAAAAACAGCTTGTCAGTATAAATATTTTAGACAGATAAATATCTCTACTGTAATTTCTTCAAAAAGGAACAATTTACACTACTGCATTATGACAAACTATTTAATCCTGGCTGAAGATCCGTCTGCATCAGTCTGTTTTTGCACTAAAGAGACAGCTTGACGGAAGGCTTCTAAAATTAGATCAGTCAATGTACAATTGGGATTCAAAGTGTGCCCCCACACCTGCACACAGTGATGCAGAGGAGCCACGTGGCCTGGTGATGCTGTTCTCAGCTTTCACAGTAACTGCCACCTCAGAAGCCACACAGGGAGCAGCCATATTGAATCTCTTCCTCTACTGTCACCTGACTTTCCTCCTACTTTGCAAGCATCATCAATCTGATCCTATCAGTGAGGAATCTGTGATCTGGTCACAGAGAGATACTGTTTTAGGTATTGTAGTGTTTCATGCTGAAGTGAAACAGCAAAAACATGACACCCCCCCCCCCCTCATTATTGGACTTTTTGGATGTTGGAATAAATACTGATATCAAATACAAATAGGTTAGTGGTAGATTAGGTTAGACACTGTCTAGGGGTTATATTGATATATAACTGTGATTCATTTCAGTGTTACGGAAAGTTATTTGTTCAGCAGGCTGTATCACTGTCCATAATAAGCCCTCCTGCTACAGCCGGGTTATGCTTCATCCTGTCAGCTTCTCTGGGGATTAGCTTTGCTATTGTCTGCTTCCGTGTCAATCCGCACACAGAAAAACACGCACACACACATGGATAAACAAACGCATATTGTGCAAGCAGGTAGGTGCACGCATGCAACAAACACACATGTAAACAAACCCTGACTCACTCAATATTATCTGTTTGTCTCTTTCCCACCAAACACAAAGAATAAAAGAAATATGACATACTTTATAATTCTACTTATACACTAAATACAATTCCATCTCTTTTTCTTAATCACAAGAAAAACTCCACCTTAGATAAGCAAAATAACTAATATCAGCCTAATGACAGTTAAAACATACCAGATGACCTATGAATTCCCCTGTACTTGCATGTGCATGCTGCACTGTGACATTGCGTCTTCGACCGAGTTATGTCCTTCTCATAGCAGACAGTATTAACTTGAATACCAGCATTGTACAGACAATCATAGTCCTACAGCAAGGACAAACTGCATAAAACACATTTTTACAGTAATGTCTTAAACTTAGTATGAAATATTGCTGCTGTGTCACATCAAGCACTAGGTCACCTCTAAAGCGCTGCAAACCAAGTTGGATCAGAGTGAGTGAGTAAGCATTTTGCACCTACCTTGCAGCCTCTGCATCACGTTGGCAATAGTACCAGCAGAGTGTCCGTAGTGCCTGGGTGATGCCATGCTGCTGTCCTCAGGTCATCAAAGTCACGTCCCAGCTCCTGCGCGGCGGCCAGGCAGGATTTTCATGCTCTGACTGTTCTGCAGTAGTTTAGTGTCCTCACACTGACCGCAACATATCGACACTAAATCATCTCCATATTGCACTGTCTCTGTTCTTAAGTCATCCCTGTTACAGTAGCAGTCTGCAATCCTCACACTCAGCAAAGCTCCTCCCTCATTAGTGATGATGTAAGTGCATACTGTATGTGTATGCCAGCATGCATGTGTGTGAACATCTTAGAGGCTCCCCTCCCTCGTCTGAGCCTTTTCAGACAGGATAGCTTCATGGCTGGAATGCACTGCCACCTGCTGTCCAACCGATAGCAATGCTGAACCAGGTACTGCATCCTCTTAGCGTGCTGGTTCCACTGTAAGAAGCAAGAACATATGAAAGAAATTGCATGTCAGCAGAAAGGAAAATGCAGAAACAAGTGTGAACCGAATACACTGCAGAAAAACTATGGAAACCTGTGAGAGTAACACAATGTTTGGATGCACAGTTGTCAAATTGTCAAAGGACACAGGTAATTACTGCCTGATGACAGCCCATTCAATTCCATTTATTTTATGCAGTATGAGGACAATTGAATATTTGGTTTTAATATCATGGCAGAAACTACATATATATGAAATTGTATAAACTTGTTTTACCTGTTTTTATTTTATTGTATTAATCCTGTTTTATGTTATAAATCCTGTTTTTATCTTTATTTTATTGAATATTATTGGATTTTATCTATCTACTCATTGATTGTCTCTTTCGGTTTGCAAATTTCTAATTATATTTATGTGAGTTTTGAAAAGTGCTATAAAAATAAAGTTATTATTATCATAATGTTGAAATCAAAATAATTCACAAAATATATGTGGGTCTGTATGTGTGCACAAGTTCATCTATTTCTAGCTAAGCATGAAGCAAGTGTTTGAAACCTTTAAACCTGACCTTCCAGTTGTGATTTACTACGTACTACAACTCACAGCAGATTTCTCTGTAAAATATTGGCACCTGGAATGTAAAGCTGAGAAAACAATCAATAATCAAAACACACCTCTGCCACAAAAGCACCTCTCTCTAAAAAACCCAGCATGAAAGATATTCCAGTCCAAAAAAGATCAATGTGTCTCTTTGAAATGCAGGAGGGAGGTGTGATGAACCACTAGGCTCTGAGCACTTATCGCGATGTGTAATCCCATTAGACAAGTCCTTTTATCATCATCTCTGGAGAGCTCTTAGAAAAGCTGAAAGAAGAGCTGTAGTGCTCTGGTGCTACGGCACCATTCAATAAAGGAAAAGGCACGGAAAAAAGTAATAAATGCTTATTGATTGCAGATTCTTCAGTTAGCTAAATGACTGGCAGCAGGGATATTATGCTGATTTTGAGTGGATGTTGCAAGGACAGGACAGCCCCCTATAAATTATTTGTGTGTCCTGATCTCTAGATTTATGTTTTTTCTGGCAGCTTTTTGAGGCTTTTCCTTCTGTTGACAGAAGGAAAATACTCTTAGCCAAAAATGGTTAGAAGGAGGGATGGGTAATGACTGGAACTGGGTAACAATGAAACCCTCTTGAAATTAAACAACAGGGTTTGTGGGATACTACTGAAAAAGCTCACCGGCAAGTTAATTCAAGTTAAATCAGCACTTCATCCCAAAAAAGGTATACGGTACATCAGAATCAGCCATTGGACTTGGCAGTGCATTAAACTGTTGTGGGATTTGGTTGGATTGGCCGGCTGCTCGACAGCAGGGATGGACTGCTGATTCTTACATTTTTACGCAGCTTGGTTCGAGGTGACCTCTACCGTTCACAGTCCCTCAGGAACAAACAGATTCAGCAAAAGAGAGAGCAGGCAATACTGCAGCAGAAGGGAGCAGCGAGGGGAGACAAAGCACACAGGTCAATAAGCAACCTTCCAATAGTTGCAAAACCTTACCCTCTTAAGATCTGTTTTCTTATCTAATCATTGCACAGGCAGGAGAGCTGGGACCAGGACCACCAATGTGGTAATCTCCTGCATGCATAGTCAGCAATTTTTGTAGAATCTCATTAGAAATTTGTTTGTCCACCCACATGTCAAAATCAACACAGTGGCAAAGAGGGGAATATGTTCTGCAAATCTATTTTATGCCCTGGAAAAGTCTGCCTAAGCAATTTAATCTGTGGGATTTGTATGCTCTATAATCAGTTGATGAACCCAACAACTCTGCCTCTACATTACTTGTGTGGAAATAATCCAGTCAGTCCACGGGACTAGCAGGACAGGGTGAGAATAGTTGTTGTGTGACTTTCAGTTTTCAAACAGAGGTGAATTATCCTAGATTATTCCTCCATCTACTGGTCAGGAAGGAAACAGAAGGAGCACAGAGACTGTCTGGTTAACATTATTTCTTCCTAACCTATAAATATTGTACTAATCAAAGTGGTAATAATTCATCAAGAGAAAATAAAAAATCTGCATAAATGCTGTGCCCAGACAATTGTGCAGTTGTAAGGTTGTTTTGTATAATCTTAAAAACACCACAATATACAAAGCTGCATAGCTTTCTAAAAATATTTCATACTACGGCATTAACAACTATACACTGTAATTTCCAACCACTCGGACCAATTACATTTCATTTTGGGCCCAGAGCTATAAAGTTCAAAGAACGTCTTCTCCACTGAACTGAATGGCCTATTACTCTCCGATCTCTGTACACCAGAACACAACAGCAACACATACTGTTGCACAGAATGTTAAGGCTGGTTATTTTGAACAGGTTATACAGCAGAGACAACAATTCAAGGAAGTTCAAGCTGTGGTCGGGCTATTCTCCGTCTCTCTCTTTTTCCAGTGGAATGAATGAGTCAGTGACCTGACCAATATTATGATGTTTTTTTTTAATTAATACACTTAATATGGTGACTTATTAATATGAATTAATGCTGAGACTGAAGGTAAAATGAAAGAGAAATGCTGGAAAGTAAAATGGAAAGATGGTGGCACAAATGGGCTAGGTCTACATTAGCTGCATACCAATTTCATTACTCTTACGGACTTTACTGATGACCTTTTTGATTTGCCTCAGACTGTGTTAAAACAATGCCAAGTGTGTCATTTTGTTTTAATGTTTCATAGGCAGAAAAAAAATACCAAAAGAAAAAAACGTGGTGCATTTAATGAGTAGCATTTCTTCTGCTATTGAAGCTTATTAAACTACTATGTTTTTACTGGATCTCTCCAGCTGAGAAAAGACCAGACGTTCAATGCAGCCACCACTGACCTGGCAGACACTGTGGAAAGACTGAGTTTACTATAAAGTCGCTGGAAATCAGGCAAATATCCACACACACGCAGGCTGTTTGAATTGCACTTTTTGCATCACTAGAACTGTATTACAAGCACCTACAAAACTGCCACCATCACTTCCAGCTGTGGATTTTGCTTTCAGCACTCATGTCAGGACCAGAACTGCAAGTGCTTTTGTAGCTATTAGCAAAACTGCCCCTTGTGGTCTCTGTGGTGGAAGGAAAACAATACGAGAGACAGATTGAAATATTCATCATTTCTGAAAAGAAGAAAAATACTGGTGAGTGTGGTGAGAGCTGAAGAACTCTTAACACTGCTGCGGTGATACGTTTTCACATTAATCAACCTGAAGGAAATGATGGGAGAGGAAGTGATTACAGAAACACCCCGTCTCCCCACCTCCAGGATCTCTGTCCCGGATAGATAAGCCACTCCTGTTGCTAATTTCAAGCAGAAAAGCAGGAAATGTGACAGTGTAGTTTTCCGCTTCCATAAACAAGATGACTGCCAGAGTTAGCCGCCAGTCCTCCCTTAGAGAGAGTTAGACATATTGACAGGGAAAGTGAGCAAGAGGAGTTGGGAGAGGGAGAAAGTAAGAGAACAGGAAAGAGACGAGCCAGAAAGACAGGAAAACCCATCAAAAGTAGGAAAGGACAAGCAGGAATTGACAGGAGAACGGAGAAGAAGAGAGGGAAGGACAGACTGAAAAAAGTCTCCCTTCTTCTCCTCCAACAAACCAAGAAGTCATGGCTGAGAACAATACAAATCTCTTTCAGGAAATACTTCAGTCTTTTGATGCCGGTAAGTTTCTTTCTAACTTGCTTACTGTTTTTGTTGTTCTTTTTCATGTGGTTGCTCTGATTGCCACTGCATTATCTCTCAGGAATTCAAGCATTATTCACCTCTGGCAAAGATAAAATATGTGGGTCTAAATTCTTTCTGAATAATGCTTAAAAATTAATTTGAAAAAAAAATAAATAAAACAAAAAGATACTGTTTTCACTGTCAAAACACTCACTCCAACCCTGAGTTACTGACATGTTTTCGTAGCCGTTTTCCCTTAAATGTCATTTCCAGATGACATATGACCAGTGTCTGCTTTCTGCTTTCCAAAAACTTGAGAAAAAATGCAGTGGAAGTATTGTTAGTAACAAAGCAGGTTCAGCCTTTTTAAAACTTAACGGCATTGAAAGGAAACTGATTTGTTTTCCTTGGAATAAATCCAATGGAATTTGTCTTATCCACCGCATTCTCTGTTCTCTCAGCATGCTTATGTTAGCATTATTGCTTCCCAGGCAAAGAGGCAAGAATTCACTGCCTTTTTCATACAAAAAATATATAATCAGTTCATTTTGCTCAAAGACTTGCTCTGGTAATCATGAAAGAGGAAAACCTTTTGTTATTTTCTCGAGGGGGCACCATCAGTGCAAAACACTGTTGGCAAATCTCCATTTGTTAAGCTTTTTTTTTTCCTGATCTTGCTGAATGTGCATTTACATTAAGTGTATTGAATTTGAATCATACTGCAGCATGATAAAACATCCTTTCTATCTCCACAGTTCCTCTGGTTATAGCTTTCTGTGTGTCCATGGCGGTTGGCCTACTCTTGGGAGCCCTGGTTTATGTGATCCTCACATGGATGTCCAGACGCAAAGCTGGTTCTGCCAGCATCACCCGGCGCACCCCTCGCCATTCACACACCTCCTCCCGTAACCGTCCGGGCTTCAACCGAAACAGTAGCTATGACCGCAGGAGCAACAACAGTTTAGTCAGTGCTGCTTTTACTTTTCACCGACAGACTTCCTCCCCGGATCACCTCGACCCCCTGGGCCACAAATCCAGTTTCAGGGCCTCCACTTTCCATCCCCTCCTGCAGTGCAGCCAAATTGCAAGAGAGGCAGAAGAGGGGAGTCAGACCACACTGCCTCGTACACCAACTCTGACCATGTCAACTGGATCAGCTCAAACTGCAGCCCAGCCAGCTGCCACCCCACCAAGACCAGAGTCATTCTGGGGAAACAATGGTATAAGGGGTTTCCAGGCTACACAAACCCCACCTCCAGCTTATGAGAGCATTATAAGGGCTTATCAGGAAACATGCACCTGATAGGACTAAGAACACAAGCCTGAAACTGAGAGAGCCCAAAGTCATACATGGATTTCAAAATGATATTGGACTAAATCTATTTTGTTATATAGTATATGGGTGGGTGGAGCAGACAAGTGGCCCTGCTCAACACAATAACACAAACAATGCAGTTTTTGTATTGGTAGATATATATGAGCATATTTGCTTTCAAAGTTTCACGATTTGTATAAAATCTTTAGGCCAAAAAAAAAAATACCAATAGGTAGATACTAATTGCATATGTATGAGCAAAAAAAGGTGTCTGATTTTTAAACAGTGGTTTAAAAATCTATTCTAAAAGCTTTGAAAACCTTTGTTGACAATTTACAAAGTCGCTGTATATGCAGGAATGTTCCATTTAATATCATTTTGTGAGTGTGTAATTTGTCTGCATGAACTGCACTGTGTAAGAGGGACACACACGAAACTGTGGGCATTACATGTCAGATATTTTGGTATGTTTTGAATGTGATTTACAGAACTCTGCTCTTAAGTTAATGCAATAAAAGCAAGATACTGAATTTTTCAGTACATTTCTGGTTTACTCTGTAGCCTACCAGGCTTGAAGGGCATTTGAAAGCACAAACAAAAAAGAAGATATGGTAATAACAGGAAACTAACACCAATAAAATAATGAGTGACACTATTAAAAAAAACTACCTTAGGGAAGTTTTTAAAGTTTCGTTCTTGTTGTCTGTTTTAAGCATTATGTTGCAACATCACCACAGCTCAGTCAGTCAGTGCCACCGGTAATATCTGTGAATAAAGGTGCTTTATAGGCTGTAGTATAGACTTGTTATTATTCTGCCTACCACCTTTAAGCTGAAAGGTTATTATTGTGTCCATCCTGACTGCTGTTTCCTGATGGGGTAAAAAAGGAAGGTGAAGGACACTTCAGCCTGCAGAGCTCCAGAGCTTTAAGAGGAAGACCCGCCCTCTTATCATCAAAAAACGCCATCATCCTGTTGTGATGTGAACAGTTTGATCAATACAGTAAGTTATAAATCTCCTAACGCGCAGCACGCTCATAGTATGCTTTAGTCCTTTTTTACAGCGTTTTCTTCTTGATTAGTGGGGTGGATGACGTATTATTTGTGAGACACGTTTACGTTGTGTTTATGGACACCGGCTGCAGTCGCGGAGGACATTATCGTAGTTCTTTTAAAACTTGTCACTAGATAAAGAAGGTAATTTCACTGTTCAGTCATAAAAATAATAAACCTACGACCCACATGTGAACAATGCCAGTCAGCAGCTAGGTGTTTTACGGTAAATAAGATTTAGAGTTAAACGCTAACTACATCTAAAGCACCGTCCTGTTAGCTAGCGGTTTATTTAGCATACAGTCTAACAGGCGGATTTCTGTTAACTTTAACGTTGAATGTAAGAGACACGTATTAGTACTGAATGTTATTTAGTGTAAGATAAATGTCAAAGGGTCGGGGGGTAGAGGTGGCAGTCTAACGTACCATATGCATCTCTAGTTACAGGCAGCTAACGTTAGCTACAGGACTTCGAGTGCTTTTCATTACTTAGCTGAGAACTGGCTCCAACTGTTACAGGTCTATTAAAACGTGTCACTGTGACTTGTTTACGTCATTATTATACTCTTGTGTATAGTCTAATGCACAAACTAACGTCATTACCAGGGCAATTCTGCATCGTATAGTTTTGACTGTTAATTGAAAAGTTAGCATTAAGTTAAAAAAAATGGCATTATCTATATGTTATAGGCTACTGACATAACTAAATATGTAGTGTGTCACAGGCCTGGGTTTGAAATCAGTTTGTGTTCGGAGCTCTGATTAACTTACACACTGGGAGGTCATACAGGCGGAGGATGTCTGTGGCGGCTCTACGGTTCATCCGCTGTCGAAGGCTGAGCACAGCTGGGCCTCCTGGTGTGAAGAAAGTGCTGCAGTGGAAAGTTCTGAGTGAGTTATGAGACATAATTGGCCCACGTGTACAAAACGTACTGTCAACAATCTCATTAAGTTAATTAAACAAATAAATGCTTTGTTGTTGTGTTTTTAAGAGACCAGCTTAAAATCATTAACATACATTCCTCTTCCAGGGAAAGTTGCTAAAGTAACTGGTGCAGTTGTCCTGGGGTAGGTTTCAGTATTAAATTACTATTAAGATTTGAACACGTGACTACTAAATGACTAAATTTTATTCCATAATTTGTTGGAAAATAAATATTACTGGTTATCCTTTCCACAGGGGCTGTCTTTTTATAACTTATGAGGTGGTGTCCTTGGATAAGGCTGTGACCATTGACACAAGTGCAATTCTTCAGGAGAAATATAAATCTTACATCTATTTGAGAGCCACTCCCTCTGATGAAAAAGAGGCTCTTACTGCAGGTAATTACTGCCAGTCTTTGTGACTTCATGACTAAAGTAGAAAGTTATTCGTGGGTTATTTTAAAATGTAAAGAATTTTGAAAATGTGTCTTATATATAAGATATATATAGTATATAACTTATAATCTACTTCTTGGCCCAGCTAGATGAAATCTGGCAAACATACTGAATAGTCTTATTTCTTAAATGAATTTGTGTCACAGAATTTGACACTTCCAGCTGGCCAGTGACTCCTGCTGTTGTCTCATCCCATATTTCCCTTGTCTCTGCACTATGTCCTTCCTGCCTGAATCTTTCAGTCACTCTGTTGGCTTCACCCACTTTCACTTGTCAAAAGATTAAGCTTTAAGACCCAGCAGAAATGAATAATAACAGTTTCCATGGTCTTGGTATCTTGGTTATAGAAATGTAATTCAATGTTCCTTTGGTGTTGCTAGGTAGTTATTTTTCCTACTATGCTTTTATTCCAGGGCTTACACAAAAAACAAGGAGGGAACTTCATAAAGCAGCAAGACGGTTTCTGGAAATATCCTCTAAGCTTTTATTGCTGTCTCTAGACGGTGAGAAAAGTCATCTAATATTTGAAAAGATGATATTTTTGCCAATAGAAAGATAAATAATCTTAAAAAAAGAGAGTTCTGGCATTATTATCTGGTATGTGTACACAGAGCCCAAAGGAAACACCTGCCTTTCACATGCACATCCTGTTTTTGAATGTCACATAGTTGGTGCATTAACGTGTATGTAGTGCAGTTGACTGTAACATGCCTGATTTGGATTGTTTTGATTTTGCATTAACTCTATATTAATTTTAATTAAATTATTTCTTTTATAAAAACTTATCACAGTATTCCAGTAAGACTGATTAAAATTAACCTTTGACCTTTTACAAATGAATAGCTGCCAAGTTGATGACGCAAAGTTTTCTACCACAAGGTCTGTAATGTGATTGGCTAGCTGTTATAATAATCCTACTGTAGATATTGGTAGTTTGTGAGGTAGACACAGTGTGAATAAGGTTTTACCTTGTGGTATTAGTGCGACACTTCTTTGTGTTATTTGGTAATGGCCAGTCTGTCACTCTGTTCTGTAATTGTGTGTCTTAGAGCACTTTAGCCATGTAGATGCAGATCCACATGAGGTAGCATTGTGGGTCCTGCTGAAGAGGACACAGTCAGCCAATAAAGCCATCCGACTCCAGGCTGTTCAGGAACTTGTGGACAACCACCACTGGCATGGTAAAACAGACTTAAAAGTTCTATATCATGTTTTATTTCATGAATGAACTTGTATTAAACTGTGTTGTTAATGTAGATTATCAGTACCAGACAGCGGCTCAGGTTATAGACCAGCGGACAGCAGTGGGCCTGGCCCGGTCTCCTCAGGTTGACCTGCGATTCTTCCGGCAACCTCCTACCCTGCCTGACTTGGAGGATGTATGTACCACTGTGGAACAGTCTACTCTTTAAGAAATTTGGATAGTTATCTCATGCACTCACACTGTGTATTGGGCTAACTGTGTTAACATCTCCTCAGGGTTTGTCAACAGAAGATGAACTAAGGAAGCTGTTGGCATCTCTGCCTCAGTCTGAGGTGGACCAGTGTGTTCAGTATTTCACCTCAGTGGCCCTCAGAGAGAGTACTCAGTCCTTGGCAGCACAAAGGGTAATAATGACTGATGTACAGTCATGTTCAAAATTTTGTACCCTCTCGTTGTATCCTACATTTCTTTTGAGTAAACAATATCATAAAAATCATCTGATCTTGGTGGGTCATAGTATGTGCACGTATGTTGTTCCAGGGTGGTCTGTGGTGTTTTGGTGGCAATGGGCTGCCATATGCCCAGAGCCTCACATCTGTTCCTTCAGAGAAGGTGGAGTCCTTCTGTCTCCAAGCACTGGTACAGCACTCAAAGGTAATGATTGGCATAGAGCACCTGAAGGTGATTTGGTCTGGAGAAAATATGCTAATTACCTTTTTTCAGTTATGATTATTATTTATTATTTATGTTAGTAATAGTTGAGCATTTAACCCCATCTTGTTTATTTTTGGCAGGTACAGAGCCACTGTGACCCCATAGTTGCTAATGGGGGTTTGCAGCTTCTCCAGAGAGTTTTTCAGCTCAGAGGAGACTCCCTTAAGATTCAGAGGAACATTGTTCGTATCATAGGAAATTTGGCACTGAGTGAAGGTGTCCACCAGGCCATAGCACAGTCTGGTAAGTCTAATCACAGACCATCACTATGTGTAACTTCACTGGGTGTACTGAGGATATTATATTAGATATTCACAGCATTTTGCCACATTTGTCACTGTACATAACAATATAATGGGTCCATGTCTTTCCTTTTCCTTTCTGCTTTACCTGTGTAACTCTTCAGGCTGGGTGTCTGTCCTGGCTGAGATGATGCAGTCTCCGCATGTCATGCAGGCATCTCATGCAGCTCGTGCTTTGGCCAACTTAGACAGGGAGACAGTGAAGGAGAAATATCAAGATGGTGTATATATCCTCCACCCACAAACACGTGGCAAGTAGGAAAACAATTTAACATTTATTTTGCTACACCTCTTTTTTATATTAGTTTGAATTAGTCTTAATTTAATTAATTGTAAATGTAACCTGACGTTGCTTTATTTTCCAGTCAGCCAGTCAAAGCAGACGTGCTGTTCATCCATGGGATTCTGGGGGCAGCTTTTAAGACATGGAGGCAGAAGGACCTCAGTACATTAGAGGAAGAGACAGAGGCTGAAAGCAAAGATAGCTATACAGAGTGCTGGCCAAAGGTAACAACTGCACTACATTCCTCTGTTTACTGTGGAATAAGATTCACTAATTTGTGCTTTGCTCTTTGAAATGTGAGATGTTACTCAGATTTAGCTGAAGAAAATGAATCATCTCAGTGTTCTCCTATCCCTGCTTACTAACAGTCATGGCTGGCTGCTGACTGTCCAAATCTAAGAGTGCTGTCAGTGGAATATGACAGTCATCTCAGTGACTGGATGGCCAAGTGTCCTGCTGAGAATCAGAGGTGAAACAGATGATTTTTCTATATATATATATATATATTCTGTTTTACTACTATATATAATAGTTATCTTAATATTTCATATCCATGTCCATTTTGTGTCTTTATCTCTTCAGGAAGTCTTTGGCCTACAGAAGTCGAGAGCTGCTAAAGAAGTTAAAGTTGGCAGGAGTTGGAGAAAGGCCTGTGGTCTGGGTAGCCCACAGTATGGGAGGTATTCTGTCAGAACTTTCCTTCCACAAGCATGTTATTTTTTTTTTTAATGCTAAAAGTTGAAAGCAACTTGAGCTTATACCAACTAGTCACTACACTCACTGTGTGTCTGTATCTTGTTTTCATGTTTCTCTGTTAGGACTGCTTGTAAAGAAAATGCTGCTGGATGCCGCAGAGGACCCAGACATGCAAGGGTTGTTAAAAAACACCAAGGGCATTGTGTTCTATAGCGTTCCTCACCATGGCACCTTTATGGCTGAGTACTCAGTCAATGTCAGATATCTTCTCTTTCCCTCCATAGAAGTCAGAGAACTATGTAAAGGTAAGTGAGCTAGTTCTAAGGTCCATAGCTGTTTGTATTTAATTGAAGTGGCTCAATATTTACTGTGAATCAATGTCTGTGTGTTGTAAGACTCACCAGCTCTGCGAAACCTGAATGAGAACTTCCTGAAGATGGCCAAAGACAAGGATTTCAAGGTGCTGAGCTTTGCAGAGACAGTGCCTACAAACATTGGTCCCATGATTAACATACTGGTGGTTCCTGCACAGTCAGCAAGTATGTAATACAAATACACAACAGTCCTTTTTACATATTGTGCAAGGTATGTCTGCTTCCCTTTACCTTGACCTGCTTTCCTTTCAGATCTCGGTATTGGGGAGCTCATTGAGGTGGACGTAGATCACCTCAACATCTGCAAACCAGACAAGAAGGACTCGTTTCTGTACAAGCGAAGCCTCCAGTTCATTCAGGAAGCACTCCAAAGCTACATCAGCCACTAACTGAAATATATGTCACAGAAACACTGACCTGCCCTACTGTATACTTGAAATGTGGGAGAACACCCTCAACCTCAATCCTCCCTAAAACCTAAAGGAAACATAACAGCCTTTCCTTGTTGCACATTTGCATAACCAACCACTAATGTGAACTTGGTAGAATTAGGACAATTAATTTTACACATATATATGAAGAGTTTTGTTGAAGCAAAAATCATCTTTTAGATTGTTTTTAATATGGAAATTCATTTTTTAAACAATTGTTAATAATGATTTTATTTCTGTCACATTCATTTCATTTTAGACTTGTCAGCTTAATGTTGGAAACAAATGATGAGCACTGACATGTCACTGTCATTTGTGCTCGTCAGTACTTTTGACAAGGGCAGTATTTTCAATTTTTATTTTTGTATTCATGTATTTAATTGTAACTATAGAGTGGTCGCCATATTGCGTGCCAAAGTGTTTTACTTTTAAAACTTGTCTGAATTAATTTCAGATCACTTTATTTTGGACTAATCAAGCAAATTAACTTTTATGTCTGTGTGTTTGCTGGCCCAACAGCCACTAACCATGCTGAATGCAGGCACGGAATTGAATAAATGTATGAAATTTGAACTTGTCTATGCGCTTCATATCTGATCTCCTAAGATAAATACTAAAAAAATATCAGTATAAATACAGATATGTACTTTTACAGCATATTTAGTGGACTAAATATACAATAAATATAAGACGGATGGATTTTATAAATAATTATCAACTCCAACAAAATGTCACAATCAATAATGAATACAGTGTAAGAATGGTGTATGCTAATAATGTATATTAAAATCCAGTCAAGGAATGAAAGAGTTGAGAATAGTGATATGTGCTGAGTTATTTTGAATTGCGGAAGATTGTCCCTCGGCGCACACCGTAGCTTTGAGAAAAAGTTAGCATAGGAAACAGCTTCTGCTCGGTGAATGACGGTCTTTTATCCTATTTAACGTCTAAGCTTACCTATAATCGGGTATGTACGTTGTAATGGCATCTTATTACGTTAAACGCTTGCAAATGAATACATTTAATTTGGCAAAATACCGCGAGTAGTAACATGTCGACCCAGCGTTAGCAGTTAATGCTAACCGGGGGTTCCACTAAGAGCCAGCAGCTAGTGTTTACAGAGGCGTTTTACTTGTCCTAACTATACTAACTTTTTGTTTCAGCTTGTTGTCGCCTGTTGTGTTGTTTATTTTGCCTCGATTAATGTCAAGATGGTCAACGTACACAAAGGTGTCCTTGTTGAATGGTAAGATTTTGCAAAGTCTCTGTCGCATTGTTTCGTGGAAATAAAATGTAAATCATTACAACGATTTTACAAATGTATTCTCTTTCCGCTTGTATAAATATCTTGCATGTTATCTCTGCTTCCCTTCTGCTCTTGGGACCAGTGATCCTGCCATGAAGCAGTTCCTCCTCCACCTGGATGAAACAATGGCGTTGGGAAAGAAGTTCATCCTTAAGGATCTTGATGACACCCACGTTTTCATCCTAGCAGAGGTGGTTCAAACCCTCCAGGAAAGAGTTGGAGAGTTAATGGATCAGAATTCGTTCCCCATAACACAGAAATAATCCAGTTTTTCTCCTCACATCTATTTCTTCTTGGATATTGAACTGTTCATTTCTACATTTGTCTGTGTGTTCATGGAGGGTTGATAAAAAGCCTTCAAGATGGAAATAAAAACACAAAACCTAAATAGATGTAGGTGTAATCTTCCAGCGAGTTTGAACCCTGTTAATGGCTATCACTTACACGAGAAGTATATTGTAACAAAACATTAAGGATGAACATATAAACACTGTAATACTGTAATGTAATGTCCGTATAATAAGTGTAATACCTCCTTGGGGCTGTAGCAAAAAACTGACTGCAGAACATCAGATTATGTTAGCTTGATGCATAAATCTGTTTTTTTTTTGCTCAATGGCCTACAAATTGATCATTTAAAAGCTTCTATGCATTTTCCTGTTATTTCTGGGCATATCATAAACATGAATGTTTATTATGCTATAGTAAATTAAATCTAAAATTGAACAAAACAAAGCTAATCAAAAATTTAGCTCACAACTATGAAATAATACAAGACAAAATGGTATCTGTGTAACAGATGATCATCATAATAATCCTTAATATCACAAATCTGTAACGTCTTTTCCCCTTAATGAGCTAAAGTCAAACTGATCTAACTCTCCCTGGTGTTACGGAGCCTCAAAGTGGGCGTTAGGGGTGATTTTAAACATCTCTTAAGCACAGTGGGGTAATTTTTTCAGAGGTTTCTATGCATTTTCGCTATATTAAAAATAAATCCCAAAGCGATTAAAGAACGATAAGTAAAGGATATAACGGATGAGTATGACAAGGGATGCACATTAACCAAATTAAAATCTTTCAAACTAAGATCAAACTAGCTGTGATTGTTATTACAGTACAAGTAACACAAAACATTTCAACAGTGAACCAACAACTTCCACGAGGATCATTTAACTTTCCACAGCATTAGGGGGGTGCACCGTTCCTGGAAGTACTGCAATACCAGGTCGATGCGTGGAGTGGACGGAGCAAGCCCCTATTCCATCTCCCTGTTCCAAAAATCAATTTAATATATGGTCCCCGGGTAGGGGACGTATCAGATATTAAACTGATAAGAACAGATACTACACTTGATCTTAGCCAAAAGGCCGAGAAGCGATAAAAGCGATGACTTGAAGCGTACAGAGTCATTCTCCTACACACTACTCTCACTTATGGTTGTAGATTTTAGTTTTAGAGTTTTAAAACTACAAATGTCCCACAACCTAGCATAACATTATTAGTCCTTTATTATTTGTCAACACACAAAAAACTCACACAATAGCGCATACTTTGGCCGTAGATTGTTATTATTGTGGCTCTGGGTGAACGCCATTGCTGGTCACGTGACATACTACAGTCCAATAAGAGATCACGACGAAACCATAGACGAAAGTCGTATTTATTGCTTTAATTCGCTGTACGAGTCCCCTTTGGCATTTCCCAATATGACTGAGGCTATCTAAAACTAATTTAATATTAGAGTGAGATCTTTTGCGCATAATAATGAAAATTCAATCTTTGGACAGAATGCTATAGTAAATTACATTTAATCTAAAATTGAAAAAAAACAAAGCTCATCAAAAATATAGCTCACAACTATGAAATAAGACAAGACAAAATGGTATCTGTGTAACAGATGGTCATCATCATAATCCTGAATATCACAGAAGAACTATAAGTAATATTTACTTTAAACACATGCACACTAATCAAATTAAAATCTTTCACACTACTCATCTAGGTAAGAGTGTTATCAGAACACAAGTAACACAAAACAGCGAGACAACGTTCACGAGGATCATTTTACTTTCCACATCATCAGGGGGGTGCACCGTTCCTGGAAGTACTGCAATACCAGGTCGATGCGTGGAGTGGACGGAGCAAGCCCCTATTCCATCTCCCTGTTCCAAAAATCAATTTAATATATGGTCCCCGGGTAGGGGACGTATCAGATATTAAACTGATAAGAACAGATACTACACTTGATCTTAGCCAAAAGGCCGAGAAGCGATAACTCGAACGCGTTGAAGCGTACAGGTTCATTCTCCTACACGCTACTCTCACTTATGGTTGTAGATTTTAGTTTTAGAGTTTCAAAACTACAAATGTCCCACAACCTAGCATAACGTTATTAGTCCTTTATTATTCGTCAACACACAAAAAACTCACACAATAGCGCATACTTTGGCCGTAGATTGTTATAATTGTGGCTCTGGGTGAACGCCATTGCTGGTCACGTGACATACTACAGTCCAATAAGAGATCACGACGAAACCATAGACGAAAGTCGTATTTATTGCTTTAATTGTTCGCTGTACGTGTTCCCTTTGGCATTTCCCAATATGACTGGCTATCTAAAATTAATTTAATATTAGAGTGGGATCCTTTTCGCATAATAATGAAAATTCAATCTTTGGAAAGAACCTGATCAAACTAACGGCAGAACGGACATTTAGTTTTTCAAAATAAAAGCTAAACTGTACATGTTAGAGCTGCAAACTAAATTTATCGATACATTTTCTCGGTTGTTGGTCAAGCTGTACTGTATATAATAATATATTTAATGGTGAAAAGGACATGCAACAAATATATCATGTTAACTTACTTCAATGTAAATGTGAACTTCGAGAATTAACTTGAACAAATAAAAAGTAGGTGATGTGCTGAGTTTATCGAAGATTGTGGTAGCTAAATGTGTCTAATAACATAATTTCTAAAGATGTATATTTCTATAGATATATGGCGTATACGGCACAATAGCACAAAGTACTGACATTATACGTCCAACACCATCTCTTAACAGCGTACCTGCACACACAGCCAGTATTAGCCTAGCTTCACGGACATGTTAGCAACAGCATTGACTCTTAACTTGTTTAAACGTGTTACGACTTATAGATACCGTACACCTGCTAGACAATTTAAATAGTTAACAGTTAAACAAATAACAGTAAGGAAGTCTGTAGGTCTGTAGGTTACTTACCTGACACAGAGCCAAAATGTAGTAATCATCAGCTGCGTGGGTTAAGTTTCTACTGTCAGCTGTGTATGGAGCTTGTATGGGGTCCTATTTAGTTAGCCGTTAGCAACCTCCAAGACAACTAAAACATTTGTAGCGTATTTGCTAGGTATTTAGTTTAGTTAGGTATAGTAGCTTGCAATGCAGCCCCAAACTGTAAAGTTCATGGGGATCACATTGACTATCAATCATAATCTTAACTGACCAATCAGCGAGCCTTAGCAAACTGCTAGCATGCTATTGGCAAAATCACCATTGTTATAAGAGGAAAAGAGGAAATACATTTGTTTTTTTTTTTAAAGTACTGTTTTAATAGATAATAAGGTAAAATAGGATGTAAGCTGTTTTGTCTGTGGAACAACACAACATGTGTAAATACTGATTAAGAGTAGTTTAACTTTGTTAACTACAAAAAATTAGGCCACACAGTATTGGTACAAAAGAGGAGCCACACTAGCTTATCTATGTTTAAGGAATTACAAATGTAATTTCTCTTATTTGTTCCTAATAAATAACTTTGTATTAGCCTCTGTAATTGTAATTGTTAATGTGTTAAAACAATTATAAAAAAAAAATTCAAATAAAAATGATAAAATAAATCTCAAATTTATTATGTATCTTCCCTTACGTGATCACTGATGTTTTATTTTATTTATTTTGTTTATAATATGCTGTGCTTTAGGGAATCACATACTGTGGGAATGATTGTGGAGAACAGAGTTTAAAAGACACATTATTCTGAAAATCCTCTACCGGAAGTGCTCTTCCTGGGTGACCATTGTTTACTTGAAACCAGCTAAGTTAGCTAACATGGACGACTACAATTTAGAAGAGGAGGTGGGTTACTTATTATACAAATAATAACGTTGTGTGTTTTCTGTCAACTTGAATTAGATACATACACTAATACACTACGCTGTCCTGGAAGATTCTGCTTTTTGACACTAATCCAGAACGTATCGTTTAATGAAAGCGACGTGTCGCCTTGCTAACTTAAACTGCACTGTTTTGTTTCTCACAAACAGACCGCGTTTGTCGTTGAAGATGTGAGCAAAATTGTTAAAGAGGTAAGAAAAACTATCAACAGTCGAAATGCTTTTAGTTTTATACACGTAGTTTAAGCTGTAAATTGCAATACAGTGGCTACTTTCTTAGCGAACCATGGTTGCTAAGGACGCTGTAGCGGTTGCTAGTGACCGTTTGTAAGTGAACCATTTTGACTAACACAATTTTACACAAATATATGTACACACATGTCTCTCCTCGAATTTTACCCACCGTTTGCTAATACATTTTAGCTGTATTTCAGCCTGTTACCTTTGTTTTTGTAAAACTGTGAAGTCTATAGAAGGAGTCATAGGAGGAAATGCCTACCAGCAGAGGAGAGTGAACCAGTGGACCACCAATGTAGTGGAGCAGTGCCTCAGCCAACTCAACAAGCTGGAAAAGCCTTTTAAATATATCGGTATGTGTAGTGATGCCTCAGAAATGATGCACTGCTGCCTTAAAGTGACGTTAAAATCATGTTTATGTTTTCCTCAGTAAACTGTGTAATCATGCAGAAAAATGGAGCAGGACTGCATGTGACCAGTTCATGCTTCTGGGACAACACTACTGACAGTAAAACAAAACTCTTCTGTATCATTCATTATTTTGACAGCGTAATTGGATGCAATCTGATGTTGTGTTCTGTGTCCAACAGGAAGCTGTGCAGTGAACTGGGAGAACCAGTCCATGCACTGTATTGTTTGTGTTTTTGGGCTGGCCATCTGAAAGTACCCCACTACACCCAGTGTTTTAAACGTGTATAAAAGTGCAAACAGTGCATTGCTGTGTATACTTTGTTTTATTTACATGACACGATACCTTTACATGTACAGCCTTTATGTCAAGAAGCAACTAATATTGCAACTACGTAAACAATTTGGACCAAATGAAAAGAAACAACTACATTCACAACAGAAAGAATCAACATGTACATTGTTTTTAAGAGATTTACAAGTCTGTGATTGCAGTTCACTTAGAAAAAAGAGTGATATGAAGGCACCATATTGATTAAAGTACACATATTTAGAGAACAGAAATACATATGTTTTGGCCGTGTGTTTGTCCATCAGCTCCAGGTTTATAAAACAGAAAGAGCAACAAATCCCACACTGTAGGCAAGCAAAGTCATGGAATAAAAAGGGCATTTAGTAAAATAATATATTCAACAAAGGCAAAAGTGTATTACGCCTGTGGTATGTGTTGAGATGTTTAACGTAATCAATCAGTAGTCTATTAACATAAAGTTTCAAGAGAATTCATGCAGCTCATCAGCACTGTCAGATAATACGTATCAAAAATCATTACTTTTTGGCAAAATAAATAAAATTAATTAAAAGTGCAAATATAATTCTACTTTACCTACCCCCAAAGCAGGAATTAATATGAGCAGTACCTTTCCTAGTTACAGTTCTCTCTGTATTAAGTCAGAGGTTAGATTCCTTGTTCATGAATCATGTCAATACTAAACAGCCATATATCACTACTGAAGCTTGGCCAGAAAAATCCAGCACTGGAGAATGCAAAGAAATGCATAAACAACACAGTGCCCAGAGGGACTAAAGTGGTTCCAAGCAAATGAATGAAAAGAAAGTATCTCACACAACCCCCCCCCCTCATAGCACATCATTTAAAGTACCACATTATGAAAAAAGGCTGGTTATAAGGAGAATTGAAGTAAACCTGTAAAAACTACAGTTTTTAAGTTTGGTTCCTTTGTCTTCAATAAGGGGAAAAAAGTGGTTACAAACCTCACCCTTCAAAAGTACAGTACATTCAGTAGGCATGGAATTTATACATATCATTTTTTAAAAATATAACTATGTACACTTACAGTATATCATTTCATATTAACAATGCAAAAGCATTGTGTTTGCACACAATAGTTTGTTGGCAACGGATTCCCATATTTTCCAGGGGACACAGAGGAGAGACGGCAGGTTCTCCGTTCAGTGGTGCATCAGTCACTATCAGTCTCATCCTGGTACTTGGCAGTTGCTTTGATAGCGCGTCCATTTTGTAATGGCATGTCTTCATAATCACTCCTTTACAGACAAAAAAAACACATTAGAGATTTTTGTGTCTAATGTGTAAAGAGTAAGAATTCACAGAAGCAAGTGGTTAAAACACATACCCATAAATCACCTCGTCATCTGAGTCATTAAGCATGGAGAAAGCTGGATTATCCTTTAGCTGGGAGTCTGGGAATTGATTGAATCATTAATTCAATACAGTCATGAAATGGCTTGACTTACTAAACAGGAAGCTGCACTGCGTTACCTACCATAAAGGGCGTTTTTGGAGGGAGAATATACAAATGCTAATGTGTACAAGTAAAAGTTGAGCAGGCCGTAGAAGGACAAAAATTCAGCTGGTATGTCTGGAATTAAGGAATGATCTCTTCATATAGTATACATATCATCATGCCAACAGCTAACCCCACAAAGGTAATACTCAAAGGATATAATTCTGATAATGAGTGGACAATTCAGCCACAAAATTGTCTTGAAGAGCCTTGGCACCAAACCTCAGGTACAGAATGGCCATGCTGGAAGAAAAAGAATAACAGAATCAAAACTAAGTCTAAACAGAAAACAGAGATTTGTGTTGCTCTGAACGCACCTTATAACAAGGACCACAAAGGTCAGTGCTGTCAAAAACTTGAGCCGAAGATCTAGTGAGGAAAAAAAAATCCCATCATTAATATTGTTGTAGAAAAAAGCTTAAATCAAATGAAAATAGAGTGGTATACAGCATTACCTGAGTAGGGCATGTTCTTGAGTTCAGAACAAGCTCTGACAATCAGGAATATCAGGTAGAGGATGTAGAGGGAAACTACAATGAGGAAGAAGACCTTCATACCCTGGAGGAATGGACAAAGTAATTAACAAGCTATTCCTTTGGCTGCAAGTTAATAAAAAAACGTAAAAGTTTCAGGCTCACCTGAAAGTTTGCTATATCCACTTTATACAGATAAGTAGGGTCCTGGAGTTCATTAACCCTGAAGATTCAGACAAGCAGAGTAGATCTTAGTCTTGGTCATAGTTCACAGTTGCAATCAGGCTGGCTATGGTCAGAGGTTGCACTTACGTTTGCCAGATGCCAAGTGTAACAGCTGACAGCCACAGCAGACCTACAATGATCATCTTAGGCAGGTAAAATGTCAGGAATTTTCTCTCACCCTGCAGAAGCAAAATAACATTTGTTTAAAGATTCACCAAGAGCTACAAATGAGAGAAAACCACAAAAGTGGCAGACTGATACTGCACACACCTGAACCCTGATGCCGTGGTAGACGCAGAGCCAGAACAGCAACAGAGCACACAGGAAGAGAGCCTGAAAGAAAGCATCCAAAGCCCCAGGAAACCAGCTGTTCACCAGGAATGACAGTGGGAAGAATGGGTCTGGAAACAAAAACAATCTGTGATATTCATATAGATTCACACACACTGGCAAAAGGCACATTGTGTTTCTGTTAAATGACAGATTGTGATGTTGATGAAGATTCTCAGTCAGGTCTCAACAAATACGATTGGAGCAAGGTGTCTGGGACTTTCTTGAAGAAAACTCTACATGTCCCAGACGCCTTGCTTCAATCGTCTCATCATCAGATTGTGATCACTATAGGAGTTTGAAGAACACAGCAATATTGATTAGCAGCATTTTACACTACAAAAACATCAAAAACTATCAGAAAGTACATACACATACTAGCCACTAATCACTTTCTAAAAAGGAAACAAGTAGTTTACACTGTGAAACCCATCTTATAGATAAACATCTTTTAAAAGGTAAAAAAACAACAACTCACCATTGTAGAGTAGCAGCAAAGGGAGCAGAATAGACATCCACTTCTGTTCTATGCCCCAGTCCCTCATAGAGAATTTCCTCAGTGAATGAGCAAACATACACTGTAACATTCAAAAAATATTAGTCGTCATACTATACTTATTTTTAAATGTCCACCTTTATTCAAAGACTGTTCCCTTACCGTTACTATAAAGGTCAAAACCACAAAGACAAACCGGAACCAGATTTCCACTTGTGAAAAGGTGGGATTATATGTTTTCCACTGAGGAGGAACAAACAAGTAACAAGGCTGTGAAACACTAAGATCAAGCAATTACAACAAACAACAGAAAAACATATGCAATGGTGTCTTTACTTACCACAAACTTAACCTTGATTTCATATGTGACGTTTTCTAGCCCTTTAAAGCTGACCACAACCTGGTACTGGGTGTAGTTTAGGTAGGCCAGATGCAGAACAATGATGTCATCACATTTCTGTAAAGGTGAGACAACACATCATAATCAAATCAAATCTCTAACTTCCTTAATGAAATGACATGTCTGGGATGTCAATCTTACAGCTCCACAGTGCAACATCCGTGATTTCTGGAGCACTTTGTTGATGTGCATCACGCTGGCATCCTGCATCACTCCCTTTAGCTCAATGTTAATCTCAAACGGCTGCTGGAAGTCTCCCACTGAAACACAACGCAGTAATGGTTGTCATTCAGTGAGAAAGTGTATCGTACAAACACCCATAACTTTAAAATCATGGTGGGAAACAGCTCATTCTGTGATCTTACGTTTGCTGTTTTCAACCTGCATCACACAAGTAAGCCATAGCTTTTGGTTGTAGGTGGTGAGGAGAGGAGAGTTGAGATTAAAGGGTCCAGTCTGAAAACATACAAATGGATTGAACATGTACAACAAACTAGAAAAGTTTGATTGCTGCAGCTGAAGCATTGCTTTGTATGCTGATGTGAAGGATTGCTCTGAATTGCTGGAGAATCACAACAATTCAGAGCTTTGTATGCCTCATCAGCCTGTCACCATGGTAACAGCAGAGGAGACCTCAAAAACCACTCCAACTTTAAGAGCCTGGCGTGCGGAAACGATTCCGAATTAGAAAATTCTGAATTCAAGTTTGATAGAGCAGGATCTAATGAGCGTTTTAAGACTAAAATGGCTGTAGCTTAAAATTTGTAGGAGATACATTTGGCAGATGAACTTAAAGTTGACCCGGAATGTCCTCTGTGAGATGAACATTTTCATAGTTGAATGGCTGAAATCAGTCAATGTATGCTGAAGATAAGCTGCACCAAAAAACATGCAGATGAATAAAAAAGAAGAAGAAGAAGAAAGAGAAACTAATAACAAAGCAGATAGCAGCAGTAGTGGATACCACATATACATGTACTCCAATGCAAAACTGTCAATACTGACATACCTTAATGGAAACATTTTTCATGAGTAGCTGCTCTCCATTGTGCTCTTGTTCAGCAATTATTCCAGGGCCTACAAACAAACAAAAAGACTTTGTTCAGTGTACTGATAACAAAAAAATGTTGATGTGATCATGCCTTTGTGTCCCAGTACTGCACACTGTTGGTGATATAAATAATAAATAAATAAAGAAGAAAAAGCTTCACACCAGCAACCAGGGCTTCTGAGATGTTTATGTACCATACCTGCAATCCCAATGAAGACTGTAAGGCCGAAGCAGATCAGGAACACCACAAACACCAAGACAAAATGTCTTTTAGAGAGGGTGTATAGCCGCATGGGGGCCAGTCTGTTAAAAGGAGACAGTCATTAGAGTTTACACACGCTCACTATCGCTAAAAAGAAGGAGCGATAAACTCGGTTGACCATTGGTTTAGTGGATAAAGTTTTAAGCACACAGACTGTGGTTCAGGTGCGGATATGTCAACACTGCTAACCGCCGTGCTAGCATGCTAACAGTGACAGATGGCAGAAGAAGAGTGCCTTTTAACTCATGTCCTCACAGATTTAAGCATCAGTGGCACATCTTGGAAACAAATCTCACACTTACAACTCCATTGCTTTTGGTTCGCAGTCTTAAAGACGAGAGAAAGCTTTAAAATTTCGCAGTGAATCCACATCCGTGTATCAACATCAGTCTGCGACAACTGGAAAGCAACGTCATCAAATGGGAGGGGCCGGGATCACGTGACACCAGTAGAGCGGAAAGGGGACGTGAAAGTGAGCTTGGTAGAGAGAATATGAGGAAAGGAAAGGAGGCATCCATCCTATGCCGTGTCTCCTTTGCCAGCTTCTGTTTACTCTAAGTAGACTTCCGTTTTTGACATTAGATGTTTACATTTTACTTATAGTCAGCACCTAATGTTGTTTGTTTTAGCCAAAAGGCATATGGAGATAGTAGATATTTTTCAGCAGCACGTAGCCTGAGTGAAAAGTAGATGTGCGCATGCGTACACCTACTGTTAAATTTCTAACAAGCCATTTAAACGATATTAATTTCTCATCATTTAAGGGACGTGGTAAATATCTTTAAAGTAGGAATGCGGCTTTTATCCACATTCAAAAGACACCTTTAAGAAATCAATGCTTGTACATGACAACACTTGTTGCATTTAATACAAGAGGCCTGATGTTAGTAAGAGGAAAATGTCAGTTATCATTGGCTAATGTTTCCCTGTGTGTGGCTTAATGTAAAGTATAAAGCAAAGACGATCGAGAAACACTTGCTTTGCATGCGCATCGTAACACAAGGGGCCGCAGGTTGTTAATTATAATTCACAGATACCGCATAGGAAAGCAGATTCACCACTGATGTATACGAAGGTGTCTACCTATAAAAGCGATCATCTCGGTACGGAGTCAGGTCCTCCTTCAGCTCGTTGTAGGCCTCCTGTATCTTCCTGCAGAAGTACTTCAGCTCGCTGTACAGAGGGTTTTCCAAGCCGGAGGAGTATTCGGTGTCCATTATCACACCGAGCCGACAGGCGGCTGAAAATGGCGATGAGGAAAACAATCCGCGGCCTTCACCGATCAGCACACACCGGCCTGTTTGTATTGTTGGCGTCGTTTAATTAAAAGTGCAGCCGAAGCTGTTTTGTTTGTGTCGACTCAAAGAAAGAGAGAAAAGCTGTTAAAGCAAACGGGGGCGGAAACACACAGCCGACACGCGGGGGGGGGGGGGGGGGGGGGGGGGGCGGTCACGTGATCAGGGTTCAGCACCACGGACAGAGACAGACGGCAGCACGGACATCAGTCTGCACACACAGACAGGACCAATCAGACTGACAGGACCCACTGAAGAGCGTTCTAATCATGTAGTATAGAAAAAAGATCATACAATATTTTCACAGTAATATTTAATCACCCGTTGAAATTAATATACATTTATATCTTATAACAACACAACTGTCTGATATTTCTGATAATGACACCTTGTCAGGTATTATTCCTCACAATATAGGCTATAAAAGATTGAAAATTACAATTATGGGAATCTCATTATCAATACCAGATGCATTAATTGTGTCACTAAACACAAATAACTGTAATAGTGAGGCAGGTTTCAGGTCATTTTAAAGTACTAGGCTCTGGTACATAATGCATTTGTAACACTATCACAGCAGAAATGTAACTGTAAATGCACAGCTTGACTCCCTGCTTTCAACATGACTGCTGTTTGCCCAGAAGCTGGCAAGTTCTAAATGATCTCCACCTACAATAATAAAAACACATTCAAGAGACAGGAGCCGCTAGTTTTTTTTTTTTCTGAAACAATGACATTTTATTCAAAAGATGCGTGACATATACAATTATAAAATAATTTACATGGCATGCCTTACTATCCATTCACTATAAACGTTCAGTCACCAAATCAGACTCAGATTTTTTTTCAAGTGTTTTTTGTCAATAATGTCTACATCTACAAATACAAAGCACATATCTTTTTTTTTTTTTAAAGAAAAGCCAAAACCTACAATATCTACAACAGGTCATCATCGGTTTAAAGTGAATCCTTAACCAAGTCCATAGGCGATGCTGAACATGAACTCAGTGGCTTACACTAGTGAACTTATGTGAACATTGTGTGTGTGTGTGTGAGTGTAGAAGCGATGGCCACGCACACACATTTGGAGATAAACGATTTTAACACTGATGGGCTTGGTAGACTGCACAGCTGAATACAGACACACCTCGACTTGACAGTTACACTCCACATAACTAATTTACCAACTACATTAAACTGGGCACTTACTCATTCACATCTTTTCCATCCAATGCAAACTTCACAAAACACTGAAAATCTGCCTGTTCCCATCCCCCCCTGACCCAACCCCCCCAACATTCCCATCACACAACTTATATCAATACAAAGAAATGTTCATAAAACTGTACAATATACAGTATGTATAGATGCTTTATCTCCCTAAGGAAATATTCTCATAAATAAAATGTACAGAACAGCAACAGAGATGCTGAACTAAAAGAACGGTATCGAACTGTGGTCAAAAGCAATGACAAAGGATAATAATCATAACAAAATATTGCACTACAAACACAAAAAAGATGGGTATTTTTATGACATGCTCATGTTCTTTTTATTTTTAGGATCTGAAAATATTATATTTTTTCGGTCCTCCCACCAATACAACCCCTTACTAACAGACATGCATCTTGTAACATGGAAAGATCACACAAAAGAACGCAACAATCTCATCAATTCAGAGACCAAAACTGAGCTGGTCCAAAGTGACAGCTTTCTTTCCAGTAAAGATGAAGTTACACTTCCCTCTAGGCCTGTTTGTTCCAACTGTTTTTTTTTAAGTAAATGCATTTTGGCACAAATATTTGAGGTGTACCTTAAAACACCTTCACGATTTTATTTAGCCTCATTTTGCTCTTTTCCAACATATGCAGATAAAAGTTCTAGATATTTGCCTCATATTTTATGGCATGCTGGCCTTGCTCTGCATCCTTAGCTCAATACAAACTTCACTGTCTGAAAACATTAACCTGCTTTTCAGATTCCAGAGTCAGCTTACTGAAATGGACAGACGTCAATAGCTTCATTCTTCATTGGAGTTCTGACTTCAAATCATTCAGTAACAATGACTTCAGCTTAACTGTTATTTTGTGGTTGTAGCTGTTAAGCTAAACAGTACTACAGCTTTGCTCCACACCTGAAATGACACTTAAAGCACAGTGCAGACAGGTGTAAACAGAAGTCTGTCAAAGTCTCTTTACAACATTTACATATGACTGATATGCATTTTACATGACTTCTGAAAAGTGTATGAAATGGCATAGATGAAATATACAAAAATATTTCCTGTACCTTGCTTACATGTTTAATGTGGTCTTTAAGAGCAGGGACAGCCCCCCAACTAAATACTCACTTCACAGAAGTGACAGCGGGTGACAAATCACTTCATGCCAGAGGTTTAATTTGTCAGTCTAGGCCTTGCCGGCTTCTTTGGCGCCCATGTCACCATATGTAGAATCACGTAAGAACAGGATATGTCAGCCAAAGCCATTCTGTACGCCACTCCCATCTGAATTCTCAAAACTACACAGCAATATTCAAATTCAGTCTCCCAAATAAAGCAGGAAAGAAAACTGATGACAATGTATGAGGATTGTAAATCACAAACAATGACAATCATCGATCTATATCTGAATAGATAAACAATATGTACATATAAATTAATTCATGTAACAGAGAGACATTTCTTTTTCCTTCAAAAAGCCTCATCTGGAAAAGACTACAGTTCACCTCAGCTGTATTTACCTTCCCAAATGTTTGACAGTGTCACACCTTTCACAACAGTGAAAAGTCTGAACTCTAGTAGTGCTCCTAAATAATGATGCATATATCTAAACCTCAATTCCAGCCCAGAAAGACTGAGATAGTAACAAAAAGAATGGCAGAGAGCAAAAACAAAAGGACGCTCCTACCCTCCAATATGTTTAGTCATTTAATAAAATCCTAAAAGCAAAAGCAGTATAATAAAGTGGTAACTGTTTCACTAAAGGTTTGTACAGCAATGGATTTCAGTGCCCAGTAGTACCTGTGCGCTCTGGGAAAACCAACTTTGATCTCCAGAGTGTGGTTTTCAAGTATTACTGCTGCTTCTTTTGAAAACTGCACCTTGACAATCTCTCTTTCTCTCTCAGTTCAACAACTGGTTATCATGTCTAAAAGCTTCTTCTAGCTAAAGCAGCATTTATTTGCATGATGATTACCAAAGCTCAGCTCTTTGGCCCTACATGCATTGCAGGGTGCCACTGGCTGCCAAATGGAGCAGATCTGACAGCATTCTTAACAAATGCTTATTGCACCGACTCTAGTGGCAGCATTGTGTAGTGCAGCGTGATTGTGTTTCTCTTGACAGCCAAGGCTCATTTTAGTCCTCTCTCTCTAAAAGTTGATTCATCTCAAATGAAACAGCTGTATCCCTTCAACAACTTGCATTTATTCCCAGATATAACTCAGGGTAAGGATGGAGGGAACATCTCATTTGAGGCGTTGAGTGACATTGGCCAAAGCCACTGCAAAGGCCTGGACAGCAGAGAAGGGATACTGGAAGTCAAGGATATAGGCATTGCCATCGATCCTTCCAAACTGCATCACCTAAGCAGAAAAAAAAAAATTAATCAACACGTAGCCAAAGTGTACTATCACTAACACTTCACTAGAGTTGTATTATTTAAACTGGAGCTGCCTTACCTGTCTGCCCTCCAGTTCAATTTGAAAGTTCTTAGCGGACTCCTGAGTGACACGCCCACCAAAGTCCAGCTGGTAGACCTGAGTGGCTTCATTCCACAGTGGCTGCTTGTTGGCCATCACATACACAAACCCCTGACTGCCCAGCCCTCTATCCTCCTTCTCATTGGCTTTTCGACACTTGATCTCATCAAGGTCACTGGCAGCCCTCAGATTCCTCTTACTCTTCCAGCCCTTCTTACTGCTCTGGCACTGATTAAGAAGCTCATCCCCACTGATGAATAACTCTGGCTCACTTTCTGAACTGTCTTGAAACTCACTATTAGCATTGGCCTTACTCAGCTTCTTAGCCTTCAACTGCTGCTCTTTCTGACCCTTTAGTTTCTTTTTGTCCCTTCCTCCCAGCCGTGGACTAGAGATGAGTGAGTTGAAATCACCGAGAGCTCTGCCCTCTTTTTTTGACTTGCTCCCTTCAGCCAGAGGTGGTACATTGGCCTCTTCAGCCCGACCATCCACTCGCTTGCGGTTCTTCTTGCTGAATTTCTCAGATCGCTGTGGCACAGGACTTTCAGTCAGGGAAAGCACCTCCTGAAAACTTTCCCCTGATTCTGCCATGGCCTCTTGTAATCCACCATGGCTCTGCAGTTCCGCTGGGGGTGGTGGAGGGGGTGGGGGTGGAGGAGGAGGTGGCGAGAGAACATTTTTATCTACTGTCATGTGGGAGGCTTTTGGTGGTAGTGGCACTGCAGGACTGGGCACAGGTGGGCAGGAGTTGTAGGTACCCCAAGGTGTATGGAGGGCAATGGGAGGAATGGGAAGCCCAGCACAAGCACTTCCTCCTGGATACATAGGTGGGAGGGGGCAGCAGGCTAAATTGGCTAGATTGGCAGGGTAACCTGGTGGTAACACAATGGTTGCATCCTGCTGTGAGAAGGGCACTGGTGCCACTACCTCCTTTGGGGAGGTGCAGGGGCGTGGTGACCCTGGGATGGGTTGGAGCTGGGCTCCAGAGTAGGCAGTTACAGGGGGGTATTGGAGAGAGATTTGGTAGCCTGTAGCTGCTGCGGCAGCTTGGAATGATGCAGCGCTGGGGCTGGTGGGGGACTTTGGAGAAAGGACAAAAGGCAGCCTGGTTACATCCAAGTGCTGAGCTGGGCTGAGAATAAGAGGGGGTGGTTTGTGTGGTCCAGGAGGGCCAGCGGAATTCAAAGTTGCTGTCCTTTCTTGAGGAACCCACACCTCCTCTGTGGCAGCTGGATCCCACTGATAGGGAGGTGGGCGTTTGACAACAAGTCCTGATGCATCATTTCCTCCTAATGCCAGATGCCTCAGTGACTGGTTCAGCGTTTCATCCTCTGTGAATGCTGAATTAACATAATCAGCCCTGTCTCTGTTACTTCCTCCTGCTGCAGTCCCAGCTCCTTCAAGTGAGCTCATCAGACTATAAGAGGACTGGGAGGCCAGAGGAGTAGTACTGTTAGAGTGAACGATAACGGTGCTATGTGGTGCTCCATTCCCTGGAGGGAAATCTTGTCTGATAATAGTTCCTCCTGCAATTCCATTAGCACTCCCTGGAGCTGTTCCTCCAACACTAGATCCACTGCTACACTGACTACAGGTGTATAAGGCTGTTGGTACCCTCTGCTGGAATGAGGCTGCAAGTGCAGTACTGTTTTTAGCCTTAGGAGGCAGTGGTCTAGGTGGCTCCAGCATTTGGGAAACTTTGAGAGCAGCCTCTCGGCTGTTCCTCCTGAGTGTGGCGTGGATCAGACTGCTGTCAAGCCTCTGTCCAGGGTTCCTGGTCACAGCACTGCTCTGGTTGGCTGGGTCGGGGTATGGAGGCGGGTCTCCACTGGGTATGGAATAGCGGGGTGCAGTTAGCCTGTTGAGTGTAGCAGAGGTATATGGCAGCTGGATCTTCTTATCAGCCGTTGAAGAGGATGAAGAGGATGTGACCCTGAGAGTAGCAGAGCTGCCAGGCCCCTGGAGTGTGTAGACATTTTGATTGCAGACAAGGCGTGTACGGGGACGACATACTTCTTCTACGTTCCCACTGCTGTCAAATGTTGTTATCCTTTCATAGCCCAGTGGTGTGGGGTACTGTGCTTGTTGCTGACCTGAAGGATAAAGCTGGAACTCTCCCTTTTTCAGACATAGGTCACCAGGGGGAGGAGTTCCACCAGAGCCACCTCCTGTTCCAGATGCAGCACTGGAGACTGTAGTAGAGGCTGATGCCGAGGCAGCGGCAGCTGCTGCTGCAGCCACAGCAGCAGCAACTGTACCAGGATATGGGGGTGGGGGGTTCATCTTGCTGAGCTCTAAAGGAGCATTGAACACCACTGTGTCCCCCTCAGCCAGCTGTGGAGTTGACCGAGTAGTTTTTATTTTCAGTAAGTGTTCATGTTCACTACCCACTGTTCTCTCAACCACTAAATCAGCAGGTGAATGAGGGATTTGGATCTGCAGAGCCCCTGGCTGTAGCTGGTGCAGAGCTGCACCCGATGGCTGTCCTGATGACATAGAGGAAACAGGGATTTGAATATGAAGCTGTTGCTGAAGCTGATGGTGATGCTGCTGTTGTTGAATCTGATGCTGCTGTTGCTGCTGCTGTGACTGCAGCTGATGATGCAGTTGTTGTTGCTGCTGCAGCTGCTGCTGCATTTGTTGGTGCTGTTGTTGCAGTTGTTGCTGTTGTTGTATGTGTATGTGCTGCTGGAGTTGCTGTTGCTGCTGCTGCTGCTGTATGTGTTGGAGCTGCTGCTGAAGGTGCTGTTGCTGTTGTAAATGTTGGTGCTGAAGCATCTGCTGATGTTGGAGTTGCT
Source organism: Parambassis ranga (assembly GCF_900634625.1). NCBI lineage: Eukaryota > Metazoa > Chordata > Actinopteri > Ambassidae > Parambassis > Parambassis ranga. Next base: position 6,020,351 of record NC_041043.1, read on the forward strand.
GCTGCTGCTGCTGAAGCTGTTGTTGGTGATGCTGAATTTGTTGGTGGTGTTGTAGTAACTGCTGCTGCTGCTGCTGCTGTTGTTGCTGTTGACCTGGCTGTTGTTGCTGTTGTGAGGGATGATGAGTAGGTGGAGGTCCAACCATTAAGCGACCAACTTCCAATCCACCAAAAATGACCTGACCCGGACTGGAGTACCTGGCTGGCACTGTGTACTGAGCTGTCAGGATGGTGTCCTGACTTTGGTCTGACCCACTTGCAGCTGCTCCAGCAGGGGTTGCTGTGGGATTGGTTAGAACGTCTAGTTGAACGTTCTGATTGGCTAGGAGTGACTGGACAAGGCCGATGTTTTGGGCAGGAGACATGGCCTGGGCAGGACTGTGGATGGGGGCAATGGGTATGTTCACAGTACAGGGTGGGTTGTCATCAGCACCCCCAGCAGGGCCTGTGGCAGGCAGGTCATCTTCATCCTCGCTGAAAACATTGGGGCTGAAAACAGGCAGATTGATATAGTCCATAGCAATCTTGCGCACCTCAGGCAGGTAGATGGTCATCTGCCTGGGCTGCAGATGGAGGAGGCTTGTCTTGTAGATAACTAAGGAGTAAGAAACAAAGAAAAGAAAACACAAGATATAGATAAGTTGGATTGATTTACTTTTTTGTTACTTCTGGTAGTTTAATTTGCCAAGACAAAACTGTTGAATGGTTACCTGCACCAAGATTTGTTGGCAAGAATGTGGCTAGTCCCACTATCTTGAACTTTGTACCCCAAATATTGGATGTGACCTGAGCAAGGTAATTTTGCTGCAACACAAAAACAAAGAATGTTGATATTATCTATGAATATTTGGATATAATTATGTGATGTAAACACAAGCAGCATGCCTAATCTGTGGACCGTCCATGCTGCCTTGCTGGGTTCACAAGGTGAATATAATTTGATGATTACCTGAGTGATGTCATCTAGAGGAAATTCCCTCCGGGTTAAACTGGGTGACCCAATCGAGGGTTTCCGTATTGGTAAACGTGGGGACCTGGAGATCTCCTGTGTGGCGCGTGACAGTTTGGGCGATTTTCTTGGATCAATGTTGATCCTGTTGGTAAAGGGACAAACTAAGTCTCTACAGAGAAGGTAGTAAATAAAAAAAAGGTTTAGGCATGCAGTGAAGCAAAAAGCAAAAACAGAACATTCCACAAAAAATCAATGTAATGGGTTAATATAAGAAGGTTAATTTCAAACACAGGGAAATGGTTATTACTGTTTAGAGGCCACCATTCCATCCCTCCAATATAATGCACAATAGACTGATCATCAGGAACACTGATTAGTTAGACACAGCATGCTAAGGTGAGCACAAGTTTAGGTGTTTAGTTACCTGGGTAGTTTGGGGGATTTGCTACCCCTGGATATCTTTGGGGATTTCTTGCCAACCCAGTCATCACTCAGCTCAATGTCGCTGGAGTCTGAGCAGTTACAGCTGTCAATCATGGCTGATATCAGACTGTTACCGTATATTTCATCTGAAGAGACAAAATACCACAATGACACAAAATGAGACACTTTTGAGTTAACTTACCATCACTTGATTTAATACAACTATGAGATCTCATTTGTACTCTCGGCTTCAGCCATTAACCAACTACCACAGCTGTAACGTTCACTGCTAAAATAGGTATTTCGAGGGCTCAGACAAATGCTGAAAATGTAAATATGAAATGCTCAAATATGATATTGCAGAAAACATTTTGAAACCTTCAAGCATATTCTACAAGTCCAGTTGCCTTGCTTCAACCGTCTTGACTGAAAATGACCTAACGTCTTAGAATCTTCATAAAAATATATAATATGGTGTTACAACAAGTTTCAATGTTTTACCATTTCTACAAATAAACATTAAACCCATTCATTGTCTCAGTAGATTTACTTCTCCTCTTCCACAGTCATGTAGTTTGTAAACCACTGCTGCTCCAGTTTAGGTCAAGCTAATTTATTTGATGGACATTAAAGTATGAATGGGCTGGAACCATTTCATGGCTGGCTTCATTTATCACTGCGTGGGGAGGGAACTGGTTGATTTATGAGGAACCCAGGGGCCATCAGAGCCCCCATTAGGCAGCTTTTAATTAACATGGGCCCTGTCTGCTCTATGTGACTAAAAGATACTCTGAGTGCCAAGTCAAAAAAACCCAGAAAACTACTGGAGGATGTCAGAAACGTGTCTCGAAGGAATAAACAGAGTGCTTTTAATGAGAATTTTCATTTGTACGCAGACAATCTTATATAAAAGAAATATTTTAGGGTCAAATCAGAGCACAAAGACTACCTATCAAAAAAAAAACAATAAAATACATTTTCCCAACCAACCAACCATTATGTTGGGAAGGGGATAGTAACAGCTCATTTAAAACAAACAGGGATGTCTAATGAGTTTTTTAAGTTATTGTTTTATTTCTGACCTGCATCTTATTAGCACAAATATTAATATTTTTGTATAGTTTAACAGCTTTTTCTAGGTTACAATTATGATGCAAAACTCAATCCTACCCGTTTTTCCATCCGTCTTGGGGTCCATAATGACAAACTCAGGGCGCAGTTTACTTATTCGTCTGCCCTTGAGGATAGGCACCAGACCTCCTAAGTACTCCAAGTACAGAGTGTAGCAGGGCCCCCCGACCTCAGGGTTATCCTCTGTTCGCTTCATGGTGCAGTGCAGACGCTCATTCCCAGCTGTTGGGTAGCTCACAAAATCACGCATGTTGTTGGGATCTGGGATGGGAGGCTGAAAATGGGAAGTTGTAGTTTAAACACTTTTCATGCAACACAATTACATAAAAGCTGACGCTAACTTTAATTGTTGGTTTGTCTAGGCTTTTTGGTATGCACAATATTTTAATGGAGCTAAACCCTGCCTTTCCCATGTTACCTTGATGGTGGGGACAAAAGCGGTAGTGACGTAAGAACAGAGGCGGGAAGGCATGGTGAGCTTGGCAACATCTTTTTCCTCCTTTACTGCGGTGGCAATCCCCTGCTGGCAAAGTAGCTGAAGAGTGGCGACACGGTGCTCCACTCGTACAACATAGAGCGCTGGGCCAGATGCCAAGAACAGACGAGAGTCCCGGTGTCCCCAGCAGAGTGTAGTGATGGGGCGCTGCAGTATGAAAGAGACGATACAATTAGAGAAAGCACCCCATTCAACACAAGGTAAAAGTCCAGTATGAAAGACAGGTAAGTGTCAATTTAAAATGCAAATTTGATTAAACTTGTTGACACATATGTAAGTAATCTGACTACTTTTTTCCTGTTGCAGCTGCAGCAGATCACCTGTGCTGGTGTATCCAGTGTATAGATGTGTTCGCCCCGAACATTATAGAACTTGACAATGGCATTCCTGGTGGGTGGAGGACAGGAGTTCTCAGGGGAGAGGAGCGTCCGCTCCATCCCTGCAACTGCAAGTAGATCTCCCTGTGAGCACCACTGGACCACAACATCTATGACAGAAGAAAAACACATGAGCAGCAGTCCAATAGAAGAACATACTGAGCGAGAGAATGAAGCAATAAAACAAAGAAAGAGCAAATGTGGCTATTAATTGGATAAGCGATAAAGACACCCACACACCTTTTAGACCGGTGCGGATGAGGGTGGGGGAAAGGTCGTCGTAGTTGTTCATCAGGCTGATGTCTCCGGAGGTGAAGTTGACTGTCAGCAGTGGTTTCTGGCTGTGCACTGAGAGGTGAAACAAAAAACAGGCAGCATGGAAGTGAGGGTCGTCAAAAGGGTGTACTACTGACTTTCTTGCATCAGGGTTGGACTTCTGTTGTCCAGCTTACTTTGATTGTTTTCATTGCTCATAAGATCAAAAACCTTTTAAAATATTGTAATATTTTAAAGAGAATACATTTAGTACCCCTTAATATTTTAGTGACATTACACAGGAATGCATTTTTGTCTTTGTTATATACTATATGAAACCATCCATCCATACATTTCTATTAAAATATCCTGTCCTTGTCCGTCCTTTTACTGCAGTGACCCAAATACCAACACAAATAGAATACATACCTCTGCTTTTGACTTTCAGCTCAATAACAGCTACTACATCCCTATAGCAAGCAGTTTACAATAGGCATTGCATTAAATCAGATATATGATGGTGCTATAAATGTGGTATGTTGTGCTGTGCAGTGACAATGGGTCATCATCATACATCATGATGAAGACAGCTGGCAGGCAAAAAAGGGGTGGCCTAGTGTCTTGGTCAGGTTGTCGACAGAAGAGGTAATTTCAATTGTGGGGACCAATCAATTCCTTTTGACTGGTTTGATCCATGAGTTAGAGCATAATGAGTGTTTTAGCTAAGGCAAGCAGTTTTTAGCTTTACCACTTGGCTTGTGGCAAAGGGAGGGGAAAGGACAGCATAGCGGGAGGAGGACAGTGCCTCACCAATAAAGCCTTAGCAACTGGGAGTAATTACACTGAGGAGAAAAGGAGGCAACAAAAACAAAACAGGAACCAATAATATGAGCTTGTTATTGTGCCTGGTGCAAACAGTGAAAGCAGCTATACGCTTGTGAGACTAGTCACACCTCAGTGTACCAGATACTTTCTATATATCCTCAGATAGAGAAGAAGATAATAGTTTTCTCTCCACCTCTGAAGCGTCATTAAAATGCCTAATCCGCCTAACATTAAAGCGCATCACAGACTGTCAACACGAGGCACCAATGGTGATTGCAACACAAACACCGGTGAGAACATGTCCTCACATGATGTTCCTTGACTTAGAAAATGATGCGACACAAGTAAATAACAGCACTTTCGCATAATTATATAAACCCAGAACACATTGTCCATATCTGCATTTCCTTTAATAGATGTATATCCACTTACCAACTACACCAAACAGGTCTAGCACTTCAACACAGACCAATTGCATCTTTAAATTCAGTCAATGCATCACTTTGTCAATAGTATATGTGATACATATGATTAGGAAGTAAAACACCCCATATGAACCAGAAACATTGCTTTTGTGTGTCCCAATCTTTAGGCCACCAGAAAGCCTGAAGAGAGACTGAAAAAAGAGGGTCTTAAACAGGTCAAGGTTCAAATCGAACCCTAAACAAGATACCTTGTGGTGGGGAGTAGTCATCAGAGTCTGTGTCGCTCTCACTGCTGTCCTCCACCAGGAAGCTGGGGTAGTTCCAGGACATGCTGACAATACCATCCGATTCATGCAGCAGTATGTGAGCCAACATGCGCCCATGGCAGTCCATCACTATGACTTGTCCATCTGCAGTACCAAACAACACCTGGGAAAGAAACCATAAAGGGGTATTAGAAAAAGAGAAAAATGACACCCAAGAACAAAGACCAAAAGGGACACGGAGATGACGGGAAGCAAAGAAATTTAAGTAAAATGCATATCACTTGGGGAAAAACTTGTAGAAACAGACATAAATGGGTTGAAGGCAATGAACAGGGACAGGTTCCCAGATAAACACTGAAAACCTGATGACAGCCAAACTGATCTGACAATTTAACAGAACGGAAGAAAAAACATAGCCTAACAAAACCAACAACACATTCACTTCACCTAACACTTCCTGTCACTCAGATAATCTCTTTGAACAACAAGTTTACATACTGTGTGCCACATAAAAAAACTGAAATGTGTGATAAGCAATTATTGTATCCTTCGATAGAGTGTATACTTGTATGTTACCTGTTGGTCATCAGGAGTCCAGATGCCACAGGTAATTTGGCTTTCCAGGTTGATCTCAGAGGACCAGTGTCTCTGTCCACTGACAGAGCCCACCAGGACAAAGCCATCACGATAGGAGATAAGAGCCTGGGTGCCATCATGGGACCAAGTGAAGTCGCTTACCTATATGGGACATAGCATGTCAGGTAGGAATGAACTGCTGTTAGTATAATATAGTCAAACTAAATTTACATTTTACATTAAGTAATCAATTCATTATTCTACAGTCTCCCTTCCTAGACAAAATAAGCATGAACATAAAGTGGATTATGAAGGAGGAATACTCCTAATACCAATATTAGATACTGTCCAAATACTGTATGTCTGTATGAATTAAAACACAAAACTTCAACCTCCTGGGCAAAAGAGTATAGATGCCATCTTAAAAAGCACAGGCCATACAAAAGCAAGGCTACTGTTGAGTCTGTCGTCTAGTAGCTAAACTGATAAGATGCTGTCAGGATGTGTCAGAGTCATCTCAGCAGATGACAGTGATTGATTAATTGGGCCCACTCAACCCGTGTTTGCTTAAATCAAGAGCAAGGTCAGAAAAAAAACAGTTTATTTCCCAGCTGGAAAATGAAGAGGAAAATAGTTCAGACACTGAAAAATTATATGAAGGTACAAGATGTTATCTAAAGAGTTAATTTGGACATATTTTGTAAGATATTCTTCCTTACTATTTGTTGCCTGGACTGATTCTTTCCAACCTATTCCTGTTCTATATTCTCATACTAGTTACCATATTTAGATATAGCCCATTATTTTTTCATGACAACTATTTTTATTTCTGTACATGTGCAAAGTACATTACAGGAAGTCTAAGTAAAAACTCACTTAATTATTGATTTCCTTCTTGGCAATTTCTGTCTCTTACCTGAGCTCCACGGTCATTGACCAGCTCCACAGACCAGCGGCCCTCATACTGGATCCAAACAAAAATCCCTCCATCGGTGTCACACGTAGCCAGTTTCTGGAAGGGTTCATTCCACCGCACCAATACCACCTTAAAAGCACAAATAGAAAAGAAAGAGAAAAATGAACTTATTCCAAACAGTGTGTCAATCAAATTTTAGCATTGGCCTTTCTGATACACACCCATCTCTTATTACCTACACATATTGTGAGATGATCAACAACAAAGTGCGCTTTCAAAGTGCCCTTGATCAAATAACTACACTCTTGTCTGCACACTTTCTAAAACTAAAAGGAGCATCATTTGAATGCCTAAAATTCAGAAAGCAAAATCCAAGTTCGTACATTTCAATCAGCTAAAAATAGCGTCAAGCATGACGGAAATAAATCACAAAGTGGGTTAACCTCATTTTGAAACAGTCACAAAGGAACTGCTAATATCCTAAATATTACAGACAATGAGAGGCATTTATACCAGGCCACAAATTCAGAACATTCCACCTTGATTCCACCTTAACATATTTTTATACATATATATACATCCCTTTTTATGACTTGTAATATAAAAGACAGTTGCAAATAGGTGAAGGGACATTGACTGTAGTAATGCATTGACATCCCTGAAAAAAAAACACTATACAGTAGTCTCGCAGTGTATATGTTCTAGCAGCAGTACCCTGAGGTCCGTAGATATATATATAGAAAATCATTTCAATAAGCTGTAGGTACAATTAACACTGCTAGAACTCGTTTTGCTTTTTTGTCCCTGTCACTCATCTTTGAAGGGCCCCTTATTACAGCCTCTATCCAGTCCCCCTCTCTGTGTCTCTATCTGGTCTGGTCTTCTGTAGCGTGACTCAGCCTATTCCCAGAGGAATAATCCTAAGAAGGGAGCAGCTCTGCTCTTGCTGAGTGAAGCACGTGGGCTGTACACGCTCAAACACACAACACAGGGCAGGTTTTAGTGGGGCTTACGCTCTCCGAGTGCACCTCCAGTAGATCAGTGGCAGAGAGTTGGATAAGCCAGCCTGTCTTGCTCTTTTTTTCCCTCCAAACAACATGATCTCCTCCTTAACTTGTGCAGCACACTCACAGTCCAATATATCACTCAAATAAGTCCCACTGTGTCTATAGGAGAACCTTATATTCCTCTGAGAAAAGGCAATTTAAGAAACATAAATGTAGGAGCACCATATTGCATTGTAAATGTTTTCATAAACAGCTATGGCAAAATATCTTCTGTTTAAATAAAAAATCATATAGTCTTTATCTGTGTTTTAGATATATTTAAATATACTATGTAAAGCCCTATGAAAGTGAACATTCATTACTCTCCTGGCTGTGCTCCCTAAGCATTAAGGTGTCCTGTGAGCAAGAGTTACAGTTTTCAGTCCCAAACTCCTAGAAGTATATATCCTAATGTGGCTCTTTATGCACATATCAGCAGAAAACCTAAGGGGAGAGGACATACCGAGAACTGGCCTGTTGCAGGTCAGCAAGCTAAGGTCTCTATGTCTTTCCGAGTTGACCATGTTCATGGTCCATTAAAAACAGCCTGCCATCCATCATTCAGGCACAGCAATCACTCATGCAAGTTGTGCTCGTTGGGTGCAAAGCTAACAGGCCTCTGCAGCCCTGTTGTCAAAGATAACAAATTTCCATGCACAAGAATCTCATTGGAGGAACACAAATCTGTGTTGTTACTCCATCCGTGCACTGTCTGCAACCTCTGGTGATCAAAATGGATTTCCCGGATGGTATTATACAACATAATACAGTTCCTGCCAGCAGAAACTTGAGGCTTTAGATTAGGTATGAGCTCTGGCTTGCATAATTATAACATTATTCATACAATGTATGTACACTAACAAAGAAGTCTAAAAAGGATACATTAGCCTGGGATTTACACATGCTGTGTCTCACGTGTGTGTACACACTTAACTGCACCCCCATAGAGGTGAGAATAAACTGTTTGTAAATTTAGCTCAGAGTGGAGATTAGTGCGAGCTGGTCAGGCATCCCGCAAGGGGGACAGCTGAGCACCTTTTCATGACGCAGCAATCTGTGAGATCAGACGTCACATGGAGACCGACAGGATAAGGTGAAAAGCCACTGGACGATATGGAGCCAGAGGGATCACAGGCAGGAAAGGCAGATAAACATATCTAGACATGTGAAAACGTATTCATTATCAAACACTGATTTGTCGAACAGACTGTGACTTGAATATTTTACGTCAAAGATCTTGACAAAAATTAAATACATTTAAAACACAAATATAAAGAGAAAGGGGATTTAAGGAAAACTTGACAAGTACTATTCTATCCTAAACATGTTATAAGAGAAGATGTTTTAAATTCTCCAAATTTTGCAAATGGTCATTAGTAACTATGGCTTGAAGAGCTGGCATGGCCTTCAATCCCTGGTGCTTTGCCTTGTCATTGTAGCTCTGGCCTCCTGCTGGGACTTGGTAAGTGCCGACAAGGGAGCAGCATGAGTCAATGTCATCACACCTGCAGTAACTCTAGTGCTCTGTGTTTGTACAGGTTCAATATTGGTCATTAGGTCATGTTAAGGAATCAATTTACTGTAGATACAGGCATAAAATGTGTGCAAATAGTGACAAATACACTTGTGTTTCACTAAATCTGCCAAGTTACACTGCTTGTGTAGACAGTTGGATAGATTGCACCTGAATGCCTCCACTGTTGACACAGATGGCAAATCTAAGCTGCTGCTCCACGGTACACCTTCTACATGAATGCAGTTTAAAGGACTGGGAGATGAGCTAACCATAGCAATTCAACTGAGGAGACAAAATCAAATCAAGGGACAGCTTTGGGTTGCACTGGAGTCAGCAGAACCAAAAGGACACAGTGACAGTGCAGTGTCACCATGGTGCAATCATGAGCACAGGAGTTCATGTCAACACCAGCACCAACAGCACTGAGAATTTTGTTTTCAAGGCATATGTTTACATGTAAAATAAGCTGAATGCACAAAGGTTAATTAATTATCTTTTGTCCTGCAACGCTAAGATTACAGGTGACTATGACAAACACATCAGTTAAAAAATATCTGTGGAAAAAATTGTTCATTCATTTCCTGTTCCTCTTCCCTTTCTCTCTATAACTGCCTCTGCATGCTCTGATTCTGGGTCTGACATCATATTAAATCAGTCACAAAACGCAATTAAAGAAAAGCGCTGCACTCTGCTGACACAAAAGCAAGGAAGTCAGAGTGAGCAAAGTGGGACAGGGGTGATTTGCAACGTGACAGAAAAGCAATGGGATGGGACCTTTGGTAGAGGCCGAATCTGAGATGTTTATGAGTAGGTCAAGTACGTGATAAAAGCTTAAATCAATAGTATTTTGTCATAAGGGCATTTGCACTGGTTATTACTGTGGCATAAAGCTTGGCAAGTACATCGGTGCACAAATGATGCATTGTGAAGCGGTTGCAGCTAAAGGCTTATAAAACAGTGAGGGAATAAGAACAAAGAAAGCCATGCAATTTGTGATTTTTTTATGCAGGCTGACTTAAGTACAAGAAGAATAATTGCAATATTATATTATTATTAATTTATTAAGATTCTGCAATACACTAAAACACTCATGACATTCATTAGCACCTGTCAACACAGTGAATACATTAAAACCACCTCTGAAATATAAAAAATAATATAAAATATCATTCAAGTCTTTATATTTCCTGTCATTTGCTCTGCATGACTGAACAAGGAGCATATGTCTGTATGTAGATGTGTCTGTCTGATTTTTGATTTCACACCACCCACAGCGAAAATTATCTGAAATGATATCCCTCTTGGAAAATTCCTAGTGACAGGACATGTACACCTGAATCTGAAGAAGCAGCCAACCTCAAGTGTTATGCAACATGTCCTCTTCAGGGATGGATTAGCACACCAAAGCCATTTCAACTAAGCACATTTGGTGAGGCAATTTTAATGCAGAGAAGGGGTCAAGTACTTTTTAAACCTAATCAAGGCTTCCAATGTCAAGAAGTCAGATAAGGAGAGAGCAGAAAACAAGTTGTCAAGAAGGAGACAAGTTGGATAGTGACCTGCAAGGAGATTATGTCAGGAGGAAGATAGAATGCGGTGGTGCTTTGCAGTCTTTACTAGACCTCAATAAGTCTGAGAAGAGCTGTAGCGCATCACACAAGTCACGCAGGATCCTATGCCTCCTTCCTACCTACTGAAAGTCCTAAGCAGGTCCTTGATCAATGTTAATTCTTGCACAGTCCCCCGCTCTACAAGAGGATTTATTTATAAGGCCAGGAAGCAGATTTTAATGCATGAAAATGTCCCTCAACACAATCGAAAAGTGAGCAACAGAGAGGGAATCTTATCAGATTTATTTCTACTGATATATCAGTAAATTGGTACTCTGGGTTTATTTGTCACATAAACTGGCAAAAGTATTTTCACTGCACTAGTGTAAGGACTGATCAGACAACTGATCAGACACAATTCAGTGAGTGTAGGCCATAGAAGTCCAAAGTGGCTGCACTGAGAATTCAACCTAAACGGTGAAGTGGTAAACACATGCTTTGTGCCCTGGTGTCACCTGTCTCTGTTGGATTAGGACCTTTGGTACTCGTTGCTTTCTTCCTTAGAGAAAATCCCTGATCCTGTTTCAAGGGAATAATCACAAGTGGGACTTCTGCCTTTGGAAGAGAATCCACCCACAATCGTCTTGGGAATGGCAGGGAAATTAAGATACGTTTTTAACTGCAGTGTCTAAACAACAGTTTCAGCAGTTAAACTAAAACTCAATAATGTCTAAAACGGGTTTCAGTCACTCAGAGGCAATGACAATGTATAGAAGATACCCATTTTTACTGTTTTGTTTTTTTTCCAGTAAGTGCACATGTTTTTATATTGTAATATAGAGATACTCCATATGGAATACAGATGTAACCATCTGACAGCACTAAATCTACAATTTCCCTGCCCCTATATATCTTTACCATGAGACAAATATCACAGCTAGCAGATGACAGAATACTGGCAAACTACTTAACTAAATCTCCTGTTGTGACCAACATTTCCTTGTCAATATGCTGACAGTCATTGTCAGGCCTGTCCTGAATGTTCAGCTCTCATGGAGAAAGAATGGACTCCTAGTGACTAGCTGCTTGTTCTGTTCAGCATCTGAAAGCATCGTGATGGAAAAAAACACAGGGTTGTCAAAAGAAGTCTTGATCTATTCCGACACGTGTCTCAGAGGGATTATTTTTGCAGCATCAGAAAAATCATATAAAAAGATATTAAACTTGGTCCTTTCATCTATGTTATAATTTTATTTCAGTGTAGCCTAAGTGACAGTCCCGCTGCTGAAGGTTAGCAGTTCTGTTTAAAATCGTACAAAAATAGTACCAGGACGTGTAGGGCCAAACTGTCTTGAACAAATGTTCTTTTTTTATTTGCATGGTTGGTTTATTTTGGGTCTACAAAGAATCATTAAACTATTGTAAGCATTTTTTAACCCCTACAATCTGGCATGCTTGTTAAGAAAAAGGTACCATAAAAGTCTCTAATATGTCATTCTGCTTTGTTTAGTCTCATGTTCGGAATATATATAATAAAAATATCTATTAGGACATGTGAAACATACTTATGATTTACTTTTAGTCTTTCTTGCTTGCTTGAATTAACTATTGAAACTAGGCTCCAAGGACACTAGATCACAGCAGCAGCATGTTGTGATGGCTGGTGACACAAAGACAAAATATGACCACAGACCACATTGTTTGAAAATCCTTTGTAGTCCTTTTGGTCCTCAAACGCCTCACAAACCAAAATGTTTTCGAACAAATTCATTTTGTTACACAATAACAACAGTTTGCTGAGCAAAGTGCTAGGTTGTAACATCCACTGTGAAAACAGTGAGACAAGTTTTGTGAGACAGAACAAAAGGATCTTAGCAACACACATATACACCTTGCTCCTTTTTGAAGCTGGTACCTTGTAATTATCTCTCACCCTGGTTGGATGGGCATTAGACATAGAAAGGAGAACAGGGGTTCATTACAATGCATTACTGGACCTAGAAAACCTTCTCATTATCTGAAGATCATGAAAGACTTCAGAGGATGTGCTACAGCAAGACAACAATGAGCTTCACCACAACATAAAAGTGCTTGTGCTGGATGCTTTTATCTCAATGCCAACCTCCATCAAGCGTGAACTTAAGTATAAATCAAACCTATCCAAAACGTTGGCAGCATCACACACTACAGGAACAGTCCTCCATCCGTCTGCCCTGTCATTACCAGATGTCTGACAGCTTAAGATCTGGCATTAACTTTACTACATTGCCCAAGTTGGGCCCAGTCCAAAGGAAACATCCATTCAGACACTTGCTTACATTTGAATGATCACAGGACACTCAGATCTATACATCAACAGGAATAATGGCCAAACTTAAGGACGCTGGCACGAGTATTGATCTTGGCAGGATCAGACTCCCACAGGATTAGTTCATATTGCACCTCCCTTGTGTGCATTTATAACATGACTTGAGCTGACTTGCATGAAAGGACACTCTTCACCAGCAACAAGATCTTGGTGACAATGCTGATGTATAAAGGATGATTCTGTCAGAGCACGTGACAGGATGTGACAGCAACATTTTGAAATGTTAAATATTGTTGTTAAAGGTTTTTGCTTGATTTAAATTAAGGGTAAATTTAAATTAAGGGTCGTTTCCATTGTGTTCTGAAACATATTCTGCGTTCTGTCCGCTCCTCATCAGAGTTGGAGTGAGAAATGATGTAAGAGAGTGTACAGATCAGTCATAACTTGACAGGATTCATTAGGCAGTGTGATTTTCACCACTGTCAGAAAACTCAAATTATGCATAGGGTGGGTGAGTGATTGATCCCACATTTCCCAAAGCATTTATTTATTGCTTTAGATTGAATGAGGCGTGGAAGTGGAGAGGACATTTACCGCTGTGACTGCTAGAGCAAAGGCAGAGGAGAAGGAATTGTATGATTTTTTTTCCCTTCAAGTTTAAATGTCCACATACAGTGTGAAAACGATCCTGTTCAAACAAACATTCAGAGCAATCAAATGACAATAGTTAATAAAGCGTGGTACACTGGCGATACACTCAACTCAACTACAAAGTAAAGATATAAAATATTACACACTGACAGTTGAACGTAAAAACTGATACTGCCCACTGTAACACACAAAATTAGATGTATCCTAAGGAATTTAAATTTCCTTAAAAGATTGATAAAGCTACATTAATTACATTTATGTCAATTTAACCTCATCCACAGTGAATACACCAGAACAACAAAAGCAACATTTCAGTACTTGCACCATGCTGATGTAGACAAAGGCAATGGACATTTCTGCTTCGCCTCAGTCACTCTGTGCGGGATTCGTCCTGGCTTATGGAATGCTGACACAGCACCTTACTCTATCTGACCCACAGCTTCACCCACTAAAAGAGAAAATGCAACCTGCAATCTACACTTTACCAGCATTATTATATACTGACAGAAATACACACACGTCAGTTATTAGACTAGGACATTTGTCCAATCTTTCAGATCACAATCTAAACAATCTCACTGAACAAGTGGTGGGGAACACTGGATGGCATTCCCATCACTATAGATAAGAGCAGTACCAGAGAGTGGAGCACCACAGTGTTTGACCAGGACCAGCAGGGAGATGGTCACACCATGTATACCTTACAAAACTGATAACTCCAGATGTTCTGGTTAAATAAAAAATACACTTGTGCAAGCATCATCATGCAAGACCAACAAGTGCAACATTGACAAGGGGACCTCTGGGATCAATAATCTAAGGATTAAAGTTGTAATTCCAACATCATTATCTGACATGCTTCCAAAACTGGAGAGTACACTAGTCTCAAAGCTTAACAGAAGAGTCAATTTCAGTACTAACAATCTTTAAAGATAGGCACTTTTCCTACCTTTTTCTATTTTTAAGTTGCACTTTTGTATTATATGCAATAATGATATACCAGTTAAGCATGTATTAAACCTTTTGATTTATCTGTAAGACAGCAAAAGGGAGCACTACATTATTATCGCTTAGTTAAATAACAAAAGGAAAACTATTCTCACTAATTAATCTCAAACAGCCCAGCAGACTAGTCCACTCACCTCGCTGTTGTGCCCTCGGAGGTTGAAGTTCACTCTCTGTGGGGTGGGCCGGTCCCGTCTGCAATGGCTGGACGTAAACGTGACCCCAACAACTCCTCGGCCGTTACCGGTAGCGAGCCAGCCCTCCTCGTAGTAGCGCTTCCTGCACACCGGCTTCTCCTTCTCGCTCTTAGGCACCCGGCCCTTCCAGGACAGACACAGGATGTTGGAGTCGCTACAGAGCACCGGGCCATGCTCCACGGCGGCGAACATCCCTGCAGCTCTCTACACCCCCCGTGAAGAAAACCAAAAGTACCCAGAGGGAGGATTTGCAGAGGGGAGTGACTGTGTTAGGAGCGCCTCTCCTCCGCCGAGGTTACAGGTTCGGTGTCGGGTGCGAGACAGCGACAACCGTGCATAGTACTTGATCTTTCCCTCGGCTATCTCAGTGATCTGCTGTACTGATTAAAGGTGACCAATTAAAACTCACCCTAAAGCACGAATCACGTCACAAAACGGTGGACTTTAGCATTGCTGGACTGATAATGTCAAGTAGCCAAATGGGCTGGACACACAGCAAAAGGCACTCAAGTCATATTGTGTTTGATCAGTAAGCTGCCTTGCTGATGCGCTTTCAACGACAAGGCAACAAATAACAGTGTCGTAAAGATAATCAGAAATCCACCGTGAAAATCCAGACTAATGTCAGCTGAGGGGAAACAGTCCTCCGCAAAAAAGCTTTGTCATGTAAACTCAAAACCATGTATTCCATCCGACACGTCCTGGTGCTTCCAGTTGATGTAACGTTTTTCTGCAAATCCGTGTCCTCCTCATCTGATCCCGGCTGTGTGTGTGTGAGAGAGAGGAGGAGCAGGGACTCCTCTCCATCAGCTGTCAGCCCTCAGGAGACCCGCTTCTCCCGGTAACGTCATCACGTCAGCCAGTCTGCTTTTTCAACCAGCCCGGGGATTCCATAGAGGACTGCTGGGTAATAATAATAAAAAAAGAGATTATCATACAGAAACCCAAATAAACAGGAGTGTGTGTGTGTGCAAAAAGACGATAAAGACCGCACAATGTCACGATACCAGCGGCGTTAAAGCGCTGAAAGCAGTCACCTGCAGCCCACAGATGTTTATTTAAATATTAATGCGCTAGCCTAATTTTACCCCTCACTTTGTTACTCTATCAGCCACCGCGTCACTTCGCGGACTAGCCTGTTCAGCGGAAGGGTATTTAATAACTAATTGCTGAATTATTTAGACGAACCATAAATCATTTTAATAATAACAATAACGAAGAAACAAAGCGGCCTCTCGTGGCCAAACGCTTAAATTAAAAAATAAGACGAGAGGTAAATACGAAAAAGAGGAGAGAAGATTGATAGTGACAGTTATAAAATTAATCCGACGATGGCCGACAGACATAGCAGGGCAGTAAACACCAACAGATGTTACAAACCGCGATAAAGATGCCCCGATATACAACAGTTGTTTAATCGATATTTAAATAACGACAGTTGTTGTTGTGAGACGCAACAGCCTCACCAATTCTAATAACACTGGATAAACTGGACAGAAATGTTTGTGTATACGCATCTAATCCCGGTAGAAAAATAAACAACACATGTCAGCCTATTGTTAGGCTAACGTAATGGAACAGAGACGCACTACAATTACTGACAACCTAACAGTTACTGCTGAAACATCATCACAGTGAGCTGCCTGCTAGCAGCAGCTAGCTAGACCCTGGATGTTGGATGAAGGCGGAGAGCTCTGTGGGTTTAACGAATCAAATCATGACAACCGCGGGTTTAATCTTTCCGGTATTAATTTGTCTGCTTTGTGCTAATCTAGCCGACATGCTCGGTAGTTTTTTTTGGCTGACTCTGGCACCTAATGTTGTCTTCTCTATAAACAACGGTGAAAGCTAACTGGCTAATCAACCAGCTAGCAGAACCTGAACCATCATCAGCGGAGGCTGGCTCTGTCCACCCGCCGCTAGCACGTTAGCCTCACAATTATTCTGAGGTTTATTTAATATTAGCATGTAGCTGTTGAAAATGACTACAAACCAGTGGCGTGGTGGACAAAATGCCAAAATAATGGCAACCACATCACCAACAAAGCCGAAGAAACATCCAGGTCCAGTGGAGCGCTTACCTCGTCTCTGTCCCGCTGCTGCCGCTTCCTCTGCCTGCAGCCTTCTACTGTACACAGGCAGGGCCCGACAGCTGCGTCACATGACCGGCACGTGATTCAGACCAATTAAATTATTCATAGCCTGTAGTGCTATAACTTTAAAAACACTGAATGGTGTTCATTAACAAACAACAGATAATTTAAGCATTTAACACTGGTCTATCATATCTAGATACACAATCTTTCTTCTTTCTTTATTTTAAAATCGTAAGCTAGGTAGTCAGTGGTGTGTTTAATGTAAAATATTTCTTATTTCTTTCCAACAATAATTTTTCAGAAAATAAATAAAAATCTGGTGCTGAAGTAGGTTATTTACCTTAAAAGTGTAAAGTAGTTTTTGTAATTGCAGTGTTTTGCTCAGAGGATTCATTCTAGGACACAGTAAATACAACAGTTCTTCTTCCAGTCCACACGGGGGCAGTCCATGGAAAATATTCTTGTTTTTTGACCTCCTCCTTGTCCACCAACATGGCGGCTCCCATGGCTCTCAGGCGAGAATTTGCGTCTTTGGCAAGGATATTGAGTGGAATCTCACATTTGGTGAATTCAGTTAATATTTCTTTTAATTTTTACAACTTTTGCGAACATTTAATTGGCATAGCTGTTCTAAGGTTAGATGAAGAAGCATTCATCGTGGCTGCTGTAGAACCGTGGGCGGCACAGATCAAATTCATCTTTAAATGTTTACTAATTTAGCTTTTTCATATTTTATTTTTATTTAAGGGCCCGAGGGAGTTGAGTGCATGCTCAAGTCGCAGAAAATGTAGTGTAACACGGTAAGTAAGCTTGCTTTATACTTTCGCCCTAATAGCCTACTAAAAGAATATTTATAAACATCGGGCATTATAACCGCAGTCTGCATTCAGGTCGATCCTCATGTCTATATTATAACAAAGGTGCTGCAAATATTTCTCTTATCATAGTTGTTGTATCTGCAATTCATCACTCTCTCCCCAGGTTCCAGCTCCCACTGACACCGCGCTCTTCCTTCCACACAGCAACATTGTTATCATCAACATCTCCAGTGGTAGGTTAAAGAAACAGCCGGCATGTAGATTTTGTTGTAGTTTAACTCTTTCATTCAGGTAGGATGTGTTCTGTTTTTAGATAACTGTGACAGAGGAACCAGATGCACTCTTCCAGAAGGTGGTTGTTTCTGTCAAAGGTCATGACAGAGCTGTCTTGGACAGCTATGAATTCTTTGCCACCACAGCAGCTAAGGAGCTGGGCATCAACATCAGCAAAGTGTGAGTCCCACTGTCGCAGCCACACTTTAGCAATGCTACCTTTTTTTTACCCATAATTTTATTTCCTTTTGACAGACTTTCATGATTTTTTTTCCTGTCGCAGTTTTGAACCTCCCAAAGACATAGAGAGGTTGACGCTCCTAAAATCAGTGCACATCTACAAAAAGCACAGGGCCCAGTATGAGATGAGAACACATTACCGGTGCATTGAGGTGAGGAACCTTGGGGGAGGGGGGGGGGGGGGGGGGGGGGGGGAGAAGGCATATTTAACTGTTACATCATTTGTGTTAAATGTTATAATTTATTCAAGCTTCACACTAGCCCATGATTATGTCATCAGTCTGATTAAGATTTTTTTTTAGCTAACTCATATAACAGGCTGCACAGCACAGGTATACCTCGAATACATCCAGAGGAACCTTCCTGAGGGCGTAGCCATGCAGGTGACAAAGGTAAGGCACTTCAAAGTCAATTCTGCATGACAGCTTTTCTAGATTATAGCCCCTAAAAAGTGTATTAAAAAAATCCCATCTGCCTTCTTTGCTTATGTTGTCAGACTGCCATGGAGAAGGTTCCAGATCACATTCTTGAGCCCATGTGGGGAGACCAGCCCAGTGACGAAAAGTCCAGCCAGTGAAAGACAAACTATATACTTCTTCTCTGTTAATTTGTGAATGTAAATTGGATGACAAGAGAAATACGACTGTATGCCATCTACATGCTCACATATAGAAACATTAAAGTCAAACAAATAGTCAGCTGATACAACTGAAGGTTTACTGTGTCAAAATTTATTTTTTGTCACACACCAGGGTGCACTCAGCTGTATGCTGAATGAGTGATAAAAAAATAATCTTACCATTGATACTCTATAGTAACATGTACTGCCAAACACAAGACCAACACACAAGACGTTTACTCAGTGCATTTATTGGATGATTTCTGTACAATAATTACAAAGTATTAGCTTTAACATTCATTATATGCGTAGCAATGAAGTCTGTCATTGTGAGGAGGTTTCCTGGTGCTTGTGTTATTATAAACACTGTCCATTGCATTATATGAACTTTTGAGGATTCACGTTTTTCAGTATTTAAATGACTTGTCATAATCTATTAGACTCATATATATGTGTATTATTTGTAGCAATAAATTCAGAACGATGTACAGGATTGGACCATAAATATACAGCCAAAATGCTTTTTCATCAGACAAAGCTGCTATGAAGCACTCCTACACCTACTCATCGGTACTCATTCAGTACTGTGAAAAAAACGTCCCACACTTCTAAAGTTAATATTCCACCTAACTGCTCAAAAACATCGAAGTATGTCAGCTTGATCACCTTTAAGAAGATATCCTGCCACTATCTGTGACTTCATTAAGAATACTGTAACTTTAATTAACCCTATGATGATAGCTTGAAAACAACAGTACATTTGTCTTTAGATTTTGTTCAAGTTCAAACATGGAGTATATGAGAGCAAATATGGAGAATTTAAAGACCTAAAGATCATGTGAAGTGTTCATTCAAGCCATCTTTTTCCTACATGCTCTTTAAATTAGTCCCCAGTTGTGCTAGTCCTGCTAAGATTCTGTGGCAGTTCCACCTTTATCCTACAACAGAGAATCTCCTACTTTTCAGTGAGGGAAGGGGTTTAGCAAATAATTCACAAGATGAAGCTCACCTTATCAAGTGAAGTGCCGACCTCAGGTGTCACATCTCTGCTGGTGAAGGAGGGGAGAGCTGACAACGACAGTCAGTCTGTTATAATCAACCAAAGGGAGAAATAAGAGGGGACTGCAGAGCCTGAAGAGGCAGCAAAATGTACTGAAAGTGCTGAAGAGAGGAGGGGAAAGACAGAGGAGAGAGTGCAACAGCTGTCTGTATATTTACTGATGACCTCCACTGTCTATATGATTTAATGCGAAAAAAACATGCATGTCCCTGCAGAACACACAACATTAACAAATGATTCTTCATTTGATTGCACTTGCAATCACAACTAATGAGCACAGCCACATGCACCACATAAAGTAAGTATTTTATCTCCTGAAAGATGTGTCATTATATCATGAATAAGAGATTAATCGTTAGAGCAAACGATTAACTCAACAAATAATATCAACCAATTGTTAAAAATACACAATAGAGAGATTTTCTGGTCCCTTTCCAAGTCAAATTAAAATGACTGGCTTTTTTAAACACCAGGAGAATGTGACAGTTCTAGATCATATCAGAGTGTTTATCCTTTTGACATGATGTCCTCCTTTTAGACATGCTACCACTTTTTCTTTTTCTTTTTTTTGAACTGCAACATGAAATTCAGTCCCTTCAGTGCCTTGGAGCAGTTCTCCAGTCAAATTTACACAGTAAACTACATGGCAATACACTTTTTAAAACATTTTTCAAATTGTTAGCTACAGAAAAAAGTATCCCATATTTAATACTGCTCCCAGCCTGGTAATTAATCTCAGCCCTCAGCAAGCCCAAAGAAAGTCAGATCTTATCTAAATAATATGCTCCTTTAAGGGCTCTCTCAGTCCTTCAGACAGCCAAAAAATAAAAGATTCAATTAAAGAATTCATTACATCTTTACTTGGATGAAATGTGCACTTTCAAATATATAAATATTTCATCTCACAATGCAATTCATGGCTGTGAATAAACAAAAAAGGAGAAGCTGAGTTTATTTTTAGTTTTATTTTTGTTTTGTTTTTAATGACTACCTCATAGGTCTTGATGGTTCTCAGAAAACACATTCACAGTTTCACAGAATTTATGTTAATTACAGTGAATAAAGTAGTAACACTTCAAAAAAACTGAACACAGTAATTTTTATATCTGTAACTGAAGCAAATATGAATTTGCTTATATCAATAAGCTACTGTACATATGTATATATATATAGATATATATGTATAGAAAGAGAGATTCCATTATACTATTCATTTATAAGCCTTTTTGTCATTACACAATAGATTGCTGGAGACAAACATGAATGTTTCAAACAGCAATACTCTTAACTTAAAATAGCTGCACAGTAAAGATATAAAATTAAATACTCGACAAGTTGGATACTGTCTAACCACTTTAAAATGTGTCAAATGTTATTTGCTGCACTGTTTGATAAGGTTATAACACAGAACTACTTCCATGTAACAAAAGAAACCGATAGGGAGGTCCAAGGTGTACTAAACTATACTAATCTATGGATCGGTGCTTGAGGGCTGCTTTTCTCCTTTTCCCCCCACCTCTAAACATATATTGCCACCCACTTTATAATCTTTAGTAGGAGTCAGAAAAAATTCTTAAGGCTCACAGGGTGACTGTAACAAGAACCACAGCACATAAACGTTAACATGAGTTTTTCTCTCTTCATCCAACTGTTTTTTCTTTAACAATATTTTATAGTCTCTACAGTACCAACAAAACTGATAGATAACAGAACATGAGAATGCCTTTACAGTATTAAGTTGTAAGTCATTTTATGTGTCCTCGGTTGTCATTTTCATATTATTTCTTTGCCAGTAGACAAAAATCATAAACCAAACATTTGGCAAACAATTTGAGTATTTCAGATACTCAAAAAATATTCTAGAGACATAATTCAGGGGCATTTTTTATTTACTGCACCACTTTAGGCCCCTTCTACATTTAACAAGTGCTTGGATATATTTTTTTTAGGGCAGGCTGTGTTAAAAACGTCGGCCGCCAGGGGGACCTGGCCACCTCTGGCCTCTGACAGGTGGGGGGTGAGGCGGAGGAGAGACCGGTCCATTGTGGTAGCTGTGTAAAAGGATAAAATCACACATGGGATTCTTGGCTTTGGCCAATAGGGGGCATACTCTGATAAGAGTAGCCATGTGAACTACTCCAGTGGGGGAGGTGATCCCCTCTCAATCAACTGTGTGTACTTTTAAAAGGCAAAAATTAAGTAATGTCTTTTATAATTTCTGTCTTCAAGATACTGAGTGGTAAGAATATTTTATGAACTGACTCAACAATTCTCTAACATCAGATTTGTAGAAAGACAAACTATTAACGCAAAACAAGCTTAAGTAAAGAAAATGAAGCATAAAGGAAAGGGACAGAGAGGACTGTGCATTACTGTCGCAATCCTCAGTCCTTTGCTCACAGTTTCTGCAAGCAGAGTGCTGAGAATTGTGACATTAAAAGCTTAAGCATGATATTAGTATTGAAACAGCTCTTACCCTCTAGGGCCACGGGGGTGGAAGTGTCGTGGAGGTCCTGGGGGTGGCATGCCACGGCCTCGAGGGTACAGTGGACGCCCTCTAAAGCCAGGATGACCTGGAGGAGGGGGCGGAGGGGGTCCATGCCTGCAGACAATAACAAGCAAAATAGTGAAGGTAAATTTACACAAGTAAGACTATTTGGGTAACAACATGTCTACTCTTAGAAAAATAGTGATTATAATAAGTGATAAGAGATGTGAGAAGTGTGCCCAGACAAAAAACTCAACTTGAATGTTGTTAAACTCTCTGACAAACCTCGCTTTATCAGGTCCATTTATCCACCATTTGGGTGCCTGTATGTATTTTGTATCTATATTTGTGTGAGGACAGGTTACCTGGGCATTGGTGGAAAGGGGCCTCTGAGGTGCATGGGTGGAGGGGGGGGAGGAGGAGGGGGGCCCATGCCCATTGGTCCACCCCTACCTCGATGACCTCTAAGGTCTGGGTAAGGTCGCATCCTCCCCATTCCTCTGCAAGCAAATGGTGTGCAAGCGGTAGTTAAGCATCTCAATTGCAGCTACCTACAGTACACACAAGAGAGATTCACACCAATCAAATTTCAAACATTAAAAAGCACCTAATGGGCCCAAATCCATTCATGGCTCCATCTTTCCCTCGACCCCTCCCATGCCCTGGTGGACCAAACCCTTTCATTGTGCCCCGTCCACCACGCATGCTTCCCCGACCCATACGTCCCCCTCTTCCGCGGCTTTTGGCCCCACGACCTCTGAGGAAAGAAAAGAACAAGAGAAACAAGTCCAAGCTCAATCACATAAAGCTACAACAGGATACACAGTGCTAACAAAAAAATAGATTCTGTGTTTACCACTCTGACCCCAACCGGATCAGAGAAAGAGGCACCACAACAAAAGACCTACAACATTATGCTGCTCACCATTTAATACTATATCAGACTATAAGAGGGAAGAGGACCAACCTTGGTTTGACTTCAGATACAGATTCATC
Source organism: Parambassis ranga (assembly GCF_900634625.1). NCBI lineage: Eukaryota > Metazoa > Chordata > Actinopteri > Ambassidae > Parambassis > Parambassis ranga. Next base: position 6,043,855 of record NC_041043.1, read on the forward strand.
CTTGGAAGCTTTTTCTGTGACCTTCTCTTCTGTGTCTGCATCCATCTGAAATGATTCCATCTTTTGTTACTCCTGAGGTTCTTACATACTATATAAACTTACTAGAACGTGTTCTTTCTGAAAGTGCCACGATTCCCAATGACTTACAGAGTGGACCAAATATTTGAGTTTTCCTGCTTTTAAATTAATGTTAACATTCATTTTTTTTCTTTAATCGCAGTTTCATGTCTGTGTGCGCTTATGTTCACTGACTGGGTACATGTCCTGCAGTTACTTAAGTTGGAATACTCACTGCTGAGTTTAGGTATCAACACTGTGATACTGTAGCTTGTCAAAATGCCAGTCAGCAGTACACTGGAAACTTGAAACTCCAGTGGAGCATTGTTGAGTAAATGGGTGTGTGGGTATGCTCAAACTGACGCATGTGACTACTTTGCGAGCTTTAGAACTGCAAGTTGAAGCCAGTAGTGAAAAAATAATAGATCACAACTTCAAAATGTTGCCAAAGCAGCAGAGTGAAGCATGGGAGAGAAGACTTTTGATATACTGGGAACTATATGAAAAGAAGTGGGGAATTAGGTATGAAACATAGTTCTTTCTCTCTCTCTCTTTTTAAATTTGGCTCTGCCCTATAAAATTGAATTCCCAAAAGGCTGAAAGGGTCCACACATGGACCTCTTTAAGGAGAACCATAATCAGTTAAAGAACAAAATAAAAAACCTAGCACTTGTTAAGAAATATTACACTAAAAACACTACTGTACATTATACTAAATGCCATAGTGAAGAGGTCACCATGATCACACATCAAACATGTTATTTAGACCTGAATGTTGTCTGCCCTATGCTTTATCTGAACTGTATGTTTTGAGTGCAGTGTAATAAAACAGCCCTGTAATAAATATGAACATTGGTCAGTTTTTAATATGGCCATGAATGAAGCTGCAGTTTGTGATCAATGGCATTTTACTGGGTGGTATTTTAATCGAACGTAAGCTATTTTTGGAAGAAGGCTCTCTCTCCATCTATGCATGTATATAAGTCAATATCAGGAGGCTGCCAATATTGGAACTTTAAATACTGTGACTATAGCTTTGAAAAGTCGCATGTACAAATATAAACACAGCGAGATTTTCAAGTAAATAGTAGCTGGAGAGCAAAAAGCAAGTCGAGCGTCATGGAAACATTTTTTTATCCCGATCCTGACAGGAGGCTGGAGCTCCTAAATATTAAAACTAGCAGCAGCAGAAGACGGATATGTTACAAACTGACAGCTCAGGTCTCAAATAATACTTTTTAATACTGTTAAACACAAAAACTAATAGGGAGGACAGCTGGCTCAATTAGAATGTTAAGCACCGAGAGGGTCATGTCTAATTCCTGGAAGTGCCATCGCGCCGTAGATCTGTACTGTCGCTTCCTAATTTAAACAACAGAATAAAACATTTAACGTCTGGATTGTCAATTTCCTACATTAAACGCAAATGTGCATGTTTATTACAACTGTGTTTCCAAGATAAACGTTAGTCGGGCAAGAAAGGGGCGTTCCTGTGTTTTTAAAGCGCTTAATGCTCCGATGACATGAAAAGCCGGAATGACTTACCTCAAGTGGTTGTGCAGGCGAGGTAGACAAGTAATATAAGTTTCCTACTTGCTAAGAAAAATAAAATGAATTAGAAAAATAACAAAAACATACAAAATTTCCTTTATAGCTCCTTGAGCTCCTTTGCGCTTTGAAATGGCGGCTTAGCCAGACATCCCAGGTTGGGATTTCTTTGTGAGAAACATTCTATTTGGTCACGCCCAAATCAAAGAATCCTGGGTTCTGATTGGTTAATACTTTCGCTCTCCAGCCTGCCCTCTGGTTTCTTGAAATCTGATTGGGTGAAATGGGTGACGTACTGACAATTGTCGCCTTTAGCCGGAAGACTATATAAACATTTTAATGGTGCCATAACACAAGTTTAGCAGCACACAACACACATTTATTGAAGTTATTTGAAACACGTTTGAATAAATAAACAGGCCCTGACTGTGAATTTATTAAACAATGTAGTAAATATTAAACAAGCCTGAAAACTAAGCCTGAAAATATTAAGCTACACCTTCACAAACATTGATTTTATTAGCTGTCACGGGCACAAGATAATCAATCAATCAAGATAATTAATTCCAATATATCACAAAGTTGTTTTTTTTAATTAAAATATACAAAACGAAATACAAGCGATTAAAATGGCTTGAAAAGTAGCTGGATAGTGTGCCTCTAAATTCAGTTTACATAAAAATATTAGAGATCCATAAACACAAAATCCGTATTTCATAACCATTGGAATACCAGCTACAAACTCTATTTCCCAATACTGAATTCATCATTTCAAAGACTGCCTCATATACAGATATAATTGCCAAGTGCCCGCAAAACAATATTTACATCATGATTATGGCAACAGGAAAATATAACATGAAAGCGGATGTTTACGTTATTAAGTTGTTTAGTTGTTCATCGGAGATGTAACTTTAAATGTTCCGTTAAGCGTAAACCTGATGCGCTAAGAGTAAACCTGGTGCGTAAAAGTGGTCATTTGTGCGTTACGCGCGGCTCAGGATGTCTGAAAGCTGGTTGATGTATTCAATGGTGTATTTAAGCGTCTGTATCTTGGTCAGGGGCTGGCCTCTCTTGCTGTAGTCCGGCGGCAGGTAGTCACGGAGCTGATGTAGAGCTTCTGCAAGACTCCTCATGCGCATCTTCTCCCTCTCGCTGGCTTTCATGCGCCTTTTGGTGGACATCTTTGACTTGCTTTGTCGCTGGGCCGTCGGAGTCACTTTGCGCTCCGAGAAACCAAAAGAGAAATCCTTGACATCTGGATGCTCGCTGGAGGAGTAGCACGTCTCCGGCGAAGAACACGCGGAGTCCATTGGAGATTCCGGCGGGGTGGACTGAAGCGGCTGTTCGTGTTCTCTGAAGGCGCCTTCATGGGTCTTCCACTCGGACAGTATTTTAGCTGTTAGAACCTCCAGGTTCATGTTGGAAAATCCAGAGGAGGGTTCAGCGCGATGACGACCTTCAGTGTGACTGACAGATGGTGCGAAAGTGATTCTGCCAAAGCGTTTTTATATAGAAACAGATCTCCGGAGTTTTATTGGTTCACAGCTCAGGCGCAAAAAAAGTTCAAAGAAAACCCCAAGTGCCAAAACGCGACCTTCCCGAAAGACGTCATTCGTTATCACTGCGGTGTGAATAAGGCTAAATAGACGGATAATGTGATAGAAAGAAAAATAATTAGATTCCTTTTGTGGGGAATTGGTCTTTAAAGTCCGCACGGCGACAATTGTCAGATTCATGTGATCTGTGTAATGAAAGAATGGGAGGATGCTGTTACACCTGAGATCTTCGCACCTCCCTGGCAAATCAGGCCTGCGTGTGTCTTAAGACTGGAAGTTAAATAGCCAAAATACACACCGTGGAAGTTATTTTAACCTCAATAAAACAAGCCTGCAGAGCACTATTGTCTGAGGGAAATGAAGCTTTATAGAGCAACTGAACTTCAGATGCAACCTTAATATTCTGCCTGGAAAATGTTAACACTGCCCCTGTAAAGCTGCTTTACTTTACACTGCCTGAAGTGACGCAGACAAGCTGCAATATCCTGGCAATTTTATGTATATTAGCTTTTATTCTAAGAAAAATAAAATTAAAGGACCAGTGTTGTAGCAAGTAGCTGAGTTGTTATTTGGGCAGAGGATGCAGCTGTCACCAAGCTCCTGTCAGACCTTTCATGTCTGAAAAGGTGTGAGGCCCTCACTCCTGATCAAGGGGACCCACACTGGAGGGTTGTAAAACCAGTGGCTCGCTGGCCATCAGCTGCAGCACCTTCTCTCTTTAGTTCTGCAAACTGACATTTAGCTTGTCAAAGAGCAATGGGAGAAAACAAGCACATGTGGTACTATCAGTGGTATTTAATGCTTAAAATTGTGCTAATCTACGGCATCCTCATTATCTCATAGATTTCTTTTTTACAGAAACAGATGATGGTGGGACAGAATAAATTTTTTTTATTAATATGTTAAAAATATCCACATAAATCCACCTTTATTCTCCAAAGCCTTAGCTGTTGACATCTCATCAATAACCCTAAAATATAACATTTATTAGGTTTACAAAAAGAAAATAAGAAATCTACATATTCAAGTATTTGGAATCTTCATATTTCTGCCATGTTTGTTTGAAATATAACTTGATTATTAGACCACAATCAAATAGTTTCCACTCTTCTGCAAAAAAGAAAGAACAAAGAACAAAACAACAAGAACAAGAACAAAATTGATAAGAATGTAAATTTTCAGGGGTTTACATGTTCACATCCTGTAACCACGCTGCTCACTTCATGAATTTAAGTCTCAGTCTCTCAGCCAGTGGCAGGGGACTCTCGCTGCAAATCACTGACTCATCACTATATAACTCAATAACAGGTGACGCTGGAGTCTGAAGGAACACGTCACCATCCACGTTAGCTGGAGGGACATCCTGACCCTTGTTTGTAGTTGATACAGGCATAGTGATTTCATCCTCTGCCCCGTGGCTCTGAACTCTTGCTCCTCTTAACTTAGCAGGTTTTGCAGCTGGTTTCAGGGAGAGGTCAGAAACGAGGCCGCTCTTCATCTTATTCACAGGCTGAAGTTTTGTTATTCTGTGAGGTCTGGACTGATGGTTTTCCACATCACTGTCCTCACTAGAGGAACACACGCTCATGCACACACTCTTCTTGGTGGTCTGTGGCGCGCTCATGTCCTTGTCACGTTGAGCTGGGTCAGAGTGGCACCTCTGTGGTGGGACAGGCAATGATGAAACAGCTGATCTGACAAATGTATACTTCTGAGGAGGCTTTTTGGAGCTGTTGGATTTCTTCATCTTACTTTGGCCTTGTACCGCAGAAATAGTCTGCTTATTTGAATTCTGAGTGTCTAAGTTACCAGTTACACTCTGATCTTTGGCTGTAAGGGGTTCTTTTTTGTCAACAATAGATTTCTCCCCTGACAGGTTACTGTCATCGCTGCCTTTACAAGGCATCTGTCCACTGGGTGTTGAGTTGTGTTCTAAGGAGAGTGAGTCATAGTTCAGCTGTTTTGAGATCACATTGTAAATCCCTTGATTCACAGTTCTGCCTGTATTCTTCATCAGCACCCTGTCTCTAAGAGAACACTCTGTGTGACACAGCTGTGGAGCAGATCTGAGGTTGGCCTGTTTGGCTTCACTTGAGGTTGTCTGCTCTGAGTTTTTGTTTGCTGTTTCCATGACATCACTGTCTGGTGTTTCATTTAACTTGGGCTCAGTGCTGTGATTTGGAGAGGATGTAAAGGATAAACCATCCCAGTCAATGTCACTCAGGTGTAAAGCGTCAATAACAGCAGAGACAGAAAGTGAAGCAGTAGCCTCTGATTCAGCATGGGACAGAGAAGTGGTGGGACAGTCAGTCATGTCATTTTGATGCTTTTGCTGCTTTTGGCTCAACGGCGTGTCCAAAATCACCACATCTGGTGTGCTGGAACTGGTAGGCTGCAGCGATTGTGGTTCAGCACTTGAGGAAGAGGAACTCTGAAGGGTCATCTGAGCCAGGAGATCAGAAATACCATCTGATGCATCAGACTCCTGCTTCTTCTTAGATTTCGGTTTCTTTTCTGTAAAGAAAGATTTTCAAACATTAGTTTAGTTTTAGAGCTAAGATATTCTATATTCACTCTGGAATCAATTTCAAGGACCAGTTTTCTGCATAAAAGGAAGTAACTCTAGCCCCAACCTGCATAAAGTGACAGCACAGCCTGGGAGACAGACACCTCCCGGCTGTATCAAAGGCTTTGGTGTGAAACGGCTGAGCTGCCAAACGCTACATTTTCAGGTGTCAGAGCTGCTGTAACATTATAGACAGGCTTGAGAAACAAGTCAAAGCTGCAAGTACCTTTGATCAGCTGGCCAGTGGCGCAGGGGGGGCTTTTATTGTGAAAAATGTCTCATTTTACTAATATCTTCACAAAAAATATTATAGTGTTGCTTGTATAAAAAGTGAGCATTAGAAATGATTCTCTTACTCTTGGTCTTGTTCTCCTCAGTCATGGCTTTGTCTCTCAGGTAGCTCTCTACCACTTGTGGATAGGCTGCACGAAACAGGGACTCTTCCTCCACTGTCCTCACCTCATGTTGGTCCTCTGCAGGCCAGTCCTCCGCAAACACATAATGTTCTGTGGGAAAAAAACAAGGTCAAGCCTCAATACATTTATTTTACATACTGCAAAACTCTAAAATGTTCTACTGTAATTTCAAATAAGGACACTCTCATGTATGTAAAGTAATTTTGAACAGATTATTTTACTTATCATTGCAGCTCTGCTTTCATTGTTGTGTAATGTGCAGATATACCCAGGTGTGAATTTAAATACAGTGCTTAAAACAGACAGGAGACATTTCTAGCATATCAACAGTAACACTTCCAAATGTGTAAATGTAAAGACAAATGAGGAACCAGTATGACTTCGTTGATTGAGGTTTTCTCGGGTCAGTCACGTCAGACGGGCTTGTTAGTGAAGTGGACTTTTATTTGACAGATTTCCCAGCTCACAGAGGAAGCCAGTTTAGCACCTCGTGGCTGTTGTGACTGATCTGTCACCTCTGAACCTCACAGCCAGTCACTAACAGACAACCCGGTGACGAGCACCCTGCACCCCGACCTCCACTTAACACAGCAGTGATCACAACACTGACTCAAACATTAGAAAAACACAGGATTAAGACTCACCTGGTGTTCCCCAGATTACTTCAAAGCAAGCAACAGCATTCCTCACCCTTGGTTTCAATATTCTTTTGTAGAGAAAAACAAATGTATGTAATATAGCACCTTTCCAACAACATCATCACCACAATGAGTCATTTGTTTTGCAGTACCGGATGGGCTTGATTTGGGAGGACATGTCTCTTCTGTGTTTTCTGTTCATCAGCTCAGTGTAGGTGATCAAGACTAAAACCTTTTCACTGGTGTAATGCTTTGGCCACTCCATCTTGTCATAGGCATATTTCTGTAATGATAAAACACAAATATTAACACGCACCTCACCACACACCTCAATGGACAAACAATTTACAACCAAAGTGAAAGTAGAGCTGCAATGATAAGTAAAATAACCTGCATCAGAAGCATGTTTGGCTGTCTCCTCTTGAAATGTGATACAGGTTTATCCTTGGAAACTAGAAACTCACGAATAATCTGCAAGATGCAGAACAACTGCTTAAAAAATTATTTTTATACCAGCTGAATACTTTGAAATAGAAAAACAGATAACTGTACCTCCGTGAAAGGGAACTGAGCACTTGCCAATGTTTTCCTGAAAAAGAAATTTAACCATATATAAATATATATATAAACTCATAGAACTGGCTTTGGCCCCAGAAACCCAGTATCAGAGAGAGGTGTGTACCTCCTGAGGTTTGCCTCAAAAGACAAAGCCTGGCGGGTCCGTTCGTAGCGGTGCCAGTCGCAGGGACACTGGTAATCAAAGTCCTGTGGTTGGCAGAATCTCTGACTGTCACAAAGCACACAGCCAGAACGCTCATGTGTCTTTACGGAGCCTGAAAACACATGAAAACAAACTTTACATTTACAGTTTTAATCACTCCCCTACACACATTGCTTTTCACCCCTCATCAGGATCAGAAGCAGGTCAGAGGTCAAAGCAGGGCACGACTCACCTGGATGTCGACATACATTGCAGTGAGTGACCTTCTTTACAACTCCACCGGACGCATCTGCATTCTCCTCTTTCCACTGAATGAATCTGGATTACAGAAACGTTTTAAAGAGCAACACTAAATGCAGTGTAGAAAAAATGCTGTTTATTTCCCACCAAAACCGAAAGGATGTGTGTGTGTTTGTGGGTTTTTTCTACCTCTGCAGAAGTGTTTGTCCTTTGAGTGTGTGGATAAGCCTCAGAGCCTGCTCTCTGCCAACACCTGGTATTCCCTGATGGCGCAGTGGAAGTATAGATTAAATAAGACAGTTATTGATTACCTTTAATTTTCTGTGGTGGTGCCCTCACTACCTTTGGAATATAATCACAGCCAAGCAGGATGGCCAGACCAACAAGATTCTCTCTGGATAGATGTAACTCTGTTTGTACTCGAGAGGTCTGGTAACAGTCCACCTGAGGGTCCTGGAGGATGAAGACAGAACCACAACTATGTGGGTGGGCTGGATGCAAGTATCAGGTGTTCAATGTCTCCACAAACATACTTTACTATTCATATTGAAGTTCCTGTACACAGTCTGGGCCCCGTACAAGAATGCGTCTCCATCATTGGTGATGCATCCGTCCACCAGGCCCTGAGAGTCCAGGTAGGCACACATGGCCTCAGCCTCTCCAGCAGCTGTCACCCACGGCATGCCCAGATAGTCCAACATCTCTGCACACTATAGAGAGGAGGGACAGTTAGACAGCATCACTGGTTGTGATCAGCAGCAGGGAGCTTACCACCAACTAACCTCTCGTAGCACAGCTTTAAAGCGCCCTCTGTTGGTGTTTACGACTGATTTAGAGGCAGGTGCCTTTTTGAATCCTCCGTATCTAGTTTCCGTCCTCTTGCTCATGGTTTCTGCTTTAAGTTTTGGAGCTTCTCCTTCCATGACAAAAACAAGCTTTACTCCCATCAGTGTGAGAGACGACACCCTGAAAAATAAATTCCTAAAAACAAACATTAATTGGAGAGACTCGTTCAGGTACAGGAATACAGCTTTGAACATATAGCATCAGCAGGTTAACACTACCTCAGGTGGGGCTTCGTAACTTTCCCCATCATAGCTTGGACGTGCTGGGCTTCGCACACCCATAAGCTCAGGTCAACAGCCAGCGTCTTTCCGCTCAAGCTGTACAGCGGCACCGACTCACGAACGGGCTCCACGATGGACCACAAATCGTGGACACCCATAATAACTGCAGATTAATAGATTTCAAGTGTTTGGACACAAAATAACTTTACAGGAAAATGCAAACAATGAACAACAGAAAGCAGGACGACGACACCGAGTCGGGTTTTCAAACAGTGGCGCCTTTAGGCCGCGTTCCAATTCGTTGGTCGACTGAGGTTCCTTGTTGGGGCATTGAGTGCCACTGCGTTTAAACATAAAGAGTATAACAGCATAAAGTCCGTTACATGTGTTAAGTGGACTGTGTTTATTGTATAAAAGTGACTTATTTTCAGATAACTTCATTTTATTTAAATTGGGGGCTAGAAAAGGAACACCAAACACCAAAATGGATCGAAGCCCGACGTTTTCTGAACCTGGCGTCATCAATAAGCGCCGTGAAATTCTTGTTACTATGGTTACGAGGCTCTGTGTATAGAGTGGTGAGTTTTCTCTTCCGCCATGGACTCAAAAATACAGCTAGAAGTAGTCGGTTTGATTAAGGACTGTAATTTTCATGTTGCCAGAGGCATTGCAGAGGTAAAGCGTATGTTATTATGTGCAACACTTGTTTGTTTATATTCAAGTCTAATACATAGATTTATATGTGTTGACTTTGCACTTCAGGGACTCAAGCAGAAGTATCCAGAGGCATTCCTGGATCCAAAAATACAGCCTCTTCTTGAGTTTGACTGGAATTCATATCTGTGCAACAAGAAAATGGTAGGTCAATTGTTTATATAATAAACAATAATATAACAATAAAAATATGCATACATTTGGTAAAGCCGGATTCAATAATTTTTCTTCTTGTTGTTGAATAGAATATTTCTTATAAATATGTTTTTTTAACACTCCATTAGTCAGAAGATACATCAGCTGTGTCATTATTGTGAATTATTGTGACCATGCATCACAGTGTAAACATAATTGTAAAAGTAGTGTCCGAACAGGTCAATATAAAGTTTTAAATTATTGCACAATTAAATGTAAACAATAAAAACTGAGTATGCCATTGATCCACATGATGCCATACAAATAATGAAGGTGACTGAATCTGAATCATGATCTCATTGTTTATCGTTTCAAACCTGGATTCAAGGAGCTGCATGGTGAGGTGTGGCAGTATCCCAGCAGCCTGATGTGCTTTCTGAACAGCGCTCTCCTCGGTAATGAAGAGGATCTTGCTAGCTGGGCTGAGAATCAGTGGAGTTTCACTTTGACTCAGCCACATGCTTTTTGTACGGCTCTCACTGAGGATTATTACAAAAAACACCTCCAGGAAACAGGGGTATGTCAACACTGCAGCCACAAAAATAACAAATATAAAGAAAATATGCACATATGAACATATGTAGATATTATATTTATTTAACATTACAATCATAAATCCTTTCATTAGCACCAGTTTGTCTTCATGGACATCCAGGTTGCAGGAGAAGGTGTGGGGAGGATATTGTTTGAGGTGAGGCCATTCATGCACCAGCTGTGTTGTCTGAAGCACATTCCTTATAATTAGATATGGCTGAACATTACATATTGTTCAGTTTGCAGATAAAATGAGAATATATCATATGACACACTGTGATTGAAGCAACCTGTCTTACCTCTTTGCAGCTTTTCTCAGATGTGTGTCCAAAGACATCCAAGAACTTTGAGGCTTTGTGCATAGGAGAGAAAGGACTCTGCTACAAGGGCTCTCTGTTTCATCGGATTGTGCCAAGCGGCTGGGTGCAAGGCGGAGGTACTGTTCTGTTTAGGCTAAATAAACAGTGATCTCCTCAGACTACGTTGCCATGATAGGGTCAGTGTACTGTTAATTTTTGCAGATATTTCTCCAGAGAGTAAAGGTGACGGAGGCGAGTCAATCTATGGACCGACTTTTGAAGGTACAGATAGTGACACTGTGTGTGCCCTAGCAAGTACATTAGTGCATTTACTCACCTCAGAATGTGGCTGCCACCCTTTCAGATGAGAGTTTTGCCATTCCCCACTCTAAGCGAGGCACTTTAGGAATGGCCAATAAGGGTCCCCACACCAACGGATCCCAGTTCTACATCACGCTGCAGCCGACCCCATGGATGGACAGGACTTATGTTGCCTTTGGGTGTGAATCTGTTATATTATTTCATTTCTATACAATCTTAAGTGTGCAATTGTAATGTAATGCCTTTTTTCTCTTTTTTTCACATTGGTAGTAGAGTTGTTGAAGGTGTCGATGTGCTAAGGAGATTAGAAGAGGCCCCGACATGCAACGAAAGACCTAAATATGACTGTAAAGTTACAGCATGTGGAGTGTTAAAACTATAACTCCTAAGTATTCATCAGAAATGTCTTTTAATATGTGTTTTTCATGTAGTAAAATATAATTCGTGAAATGAAACACTGTCTACCTACATACATACATACCTACAAAAACATTATCAAGGACTGTTTCCACCCTGGCTCTGATCTGTTTGCCCTGCTACCCTCTGGGAGGGGCTACAGGTGCAGAAAGAAAAATAAGAAAAATAAGAAAAATAATTCACAATATATAACATTATTTTTCTTTCTTCCATACTTGAAATTCTGCATATACACCATATTTATATTCTTAGGACTGTGCACTAACTTCTCTTTATATTGTAAATATTTTCCTAATATCTTTTTATATCTCTTTTTTAATATCTTTTATATTGCTTGTTTTTTGCACTGAAACTAGATGACGCTTTAATTTCATTGTACTTGTGTATAGTGACAATAAAAGGCATTCTATTCTATTCTATTTACACAAAAAACACCTACATACACAACTGTAAATGCACTTTGGACATGAAGCAACAACCAAAACAAAGTCAAATGTTCTTGCTACTTGTTCAAACAGTCAAGACCCTTGAAGTTGGATGCATGCACGCACGCGTAGGTACGCACACACACACACACACACACACACACCAAAATGTCCCGAGTGTCTCCTGACGGTTGTCTGCAGCATTCCATCATGATTGTCATCATGATGACTTTATTATATGAACAACCAGTCAGACTGGTTCAGTGTATTTTATGCAAGCACTAAAACCGTGAAAAACATCAAGTAAAAGCGAAAACACACACAGATAATCGTCCCAATGATTACCAAGTTTCCAGGTTCTGACATCAGTCAGTCTGAGGTCTTTATTTACCACCAGGACTAAACGACAGACTTTGTTTGCCGTGAACCTTTTTATCAGCTGGAAGTGTGAATTCAGCCCACTGACACACACACACTCAAAGGTGATCAGAGCAGCACTTCACACTAAAATATACTAAAACGCACACAAAAAAACAAGCCACAACCAACAGAAACAAAAATATCCACTCAGGAAACTCATCCAACTGACAGTTTAACAGACGGACCGATTGTTTAAGCGCAGCACCTAATGAGAAACAAATACAAGAAAATGCTACAAAATAACACAACTTTATGGCACTAGTTAGAATAGAATAGAATATACTTTATTAATCCCTTTGGGAAGGTCCCTCAGGGAAATTCAGGTACCAGCAGCAATACAATACAACGGATCCCAGTTCTACATCACCGTGCAGCTGACCCCATGGATGGACAGGACTTATGTTGCCTTTGGGTGTGTATCTGTTATATTATTTCATTTCTATACAATCTTAAGTGTGCAGTTGTAATGAAATTTATTTTTTTCCTCTTTTCTTTCATAGTGGTAGTCAAGTTGTTGAAGGTGTCGACGTGCTAAGGAGATTAGAAGAGGCCCCAACTCCTAAGTATATCATTTGTGAAATGATGTATGTGTTTCATTAAACTGATACAAACACACAGACAGTGACACATTTTGTTCTACACTATCTTTAAATATTATCACTGCTGTGTTCAGCTCATTGTCTCTTTACTGACCTTATAGTTCTTTGTTCACACTGTCTACGTACATACATTTACACAAAAAACACCACAGCTGTAAATGCACTTAGGACCTGAAGCAGCATATGTACGTGGCACAGAGTCACATTGGTGTGTCTGATTCAGTCTTTCTTACAGACCATTGTCTGTAATGTAATTGTCTTCCCAGATGTAAATCCTGCAGGGTCCTATACTTTGATACACATCACTCAGCCAGGAGGCTGTCACCCTGGGTGCGAGGCTCAGTATGTTTTAGAGACTCCAGCGCCATCTTTGTTTCTCTTCTGCAATGGTAAACAGAGATATTTTTCTAACTTGTGCTGGTATGGCGGGTCAATATCATGTAGACGTTTCAATAGATGTTCTTCCTGCAAGGACAAAAAGGTTCACTGAGACAGGGCTGCCAAATGTCAAGATCAAAAGAGGATGCACATTTAAGCAGTGGGGAGGGATGGGAAAGAAGGAACTTACAGTGAGGAAATTGTAAGCCTTTGGAGTAAATTTGTACACAAGGTCAAATGAAATTTCACTGGCGGGGGCGAGCACATGGAGGTGGAGGTGACCTACTGAAATGTAAGGAGGCTGATGGAACCCCAGCCTGTGAAAAAAACCACGACACTAATAATATAATATAATAAATATCATAAAATATATAATTTCCAGAGTATTGTTCTTAACACACAAACACAACCTGTCTCCACCGACCTTACGTCCTTCATATTAGTGATCCCTTGTTCATGCAGTACAGCTTTCCCCAATTGAGCCATTTGTTTAACTGTTGAATGCAATAACGTATTATAATATGTATATTTTCACCTGAATATTTCTGTTGCATATTATATTTAGTCACAGATCAGATTTGTGTCCTGACTGACCGACGTTGATGTGTCCCCTGTGCAGCGAGTGGCAGCTGTGTATGTGCTCTCTGGGTACCACCAGGAAGTGATGAGGAGCAGCAGGGTAAATGTCTCTGAAACACACCAGATCTTTATTCTGTGGGAGGAGGAGGAGGAAATATCTGTGAACATCCCATCTTTGACACCACTTTGTTCCACAGTAAGTCCTCTTTCCTGTGGGTTTTTTGGTTCAGAATGTTGCAAGTTGACCTAGTTCTCATTTTCTCCCACCTGTTGCTTATTAGATCACAAAGAGAAGAAGATGTTCACACGTTTTTATCCAAGCACTTTTTATATTACAGTGGAAACATCACCAAAAAGGCAAAATAGAAATTCTGTTATTGTTTTTCTAATATAACGTTTTCCATGGACATTTCCTTTTAAGTAAACATTTTTTTTTTAAATTTCCCTTTAAATGATCCTTTTTGAACTTTTATCAAATGTATTATAAATGAATAAAAAGACTCAGAATCACCTGATGTAATGCTGCTGAAATCTACATCAACAAACAGCACAGTAACTTCCTGGGTTGGTCTCGAGTAACTTTGTTTAATCCCTGAACACAGTTTGACTTTCCAGATGTTAAAACCTTCTTACCTTCTTAATGATTTTAGTTTCTTTGTCTCGGCCGTTCGCTATTAGGCAGAAAATACAAAACTCTTCATCTGAGTCGGCTGCGTCCGTCGTCATGTTTATGGCCGTCTGTCTGAACCCTTACTGTCAATGGTCTGAACGCTCTGAACATGCCGAAGATTGTCTATACATGGGAGGAAGTATTACTCCTCCCATTATCCTTACGAAGACGTAAAAGCTATTGATGAGAAAACCTGCGAGTACCCAGCGTGACCCGTCATTATTAGATTAAGGGTTAAATCAGTACAACTTGAAGAATACATTATTACAGAGACATTTATATATTTAATTTTAGGCGTAAATGGCAGGAAATGCTGACGTATGTCCTGTTTGTGGGCTCGTTATGTTTGTGGTGAAAACAATTATTATATTTACATCAAAGTTCTAATGTGGAGTCTGAAAACAGACACTGAGTCCATTCTTTATTTCTCTCACGTTATTTTATCCAACCTGAAAGTGAGTTTAAATCTATGCAGAGTGACTCATCCTCTCAATTAAAGATCTATGAACGGTAATGACTTCCCTGTTACATCAGGATGACTTCCCATAAACTGACAGTAAGGAACATGAGATCCATCTATTGGGAAGCAGATTACAGCCTCTCAGTTCAGTCTTTTATCTTTATTTTTTAATTCGAGATACAACATGACCCATTGTTATATATATATTTATGTATATATTTAACATTTATTTAACTTTTAATTTTGCAATAGGACAATAAATAGATCCTTAGTGATTATCACAGAACACAGCAGTTTTGGATTCACGAGAAATAATACTTAGGGAACATTCACAGTTACAACACTGAACATGAAGCGGTAACTGGCATTAGTGAACAATATGGCAGCTATCATTAATAATAGTGGTGTCAGACATTCGCTGTACTGCATAGTCATGCACTACAAGCTTGTGTCAGATATAAAGGATGTAAATGCACATTTCCCCTTCTGTGTTAGTAGATGTGAATTGTTAGTAAGTGGCATATCACTGATGATCCCTTTTCCACCTGTTATTAAGCAGAGCAGAGGCTGAGTCAGCTCCCCTCACGTACTAATGATTTAACAACAATCAGTAACAATTTCACATTGAAGAAGTGCTTCATTACAACGGGCCACAACACAGCATGGACTGCCGATTAAACCTTGTAGTGCAAAAAGCGACGTTGCATTGAACTTCTACTGGCTGAATGTCACAGAACAATGATGTACAAATCAATGGTAAAGATGGGATAAGTCAATACTGTCAACTGAAACATTTAACACAACATTCTACATATATATAAAAAGAAAATGATAAAAAAAGAACATTCTTTGTAAAAACAGAAATATAAAACATCTAAAGATATTTTTAAAAATATGAAGAGCATAAAACAATTATGAAATTAAAAAGAGAATATTTGGTCATCAAAAAAGTATTCTGGCTCTACCAGCTGTTTTCAATGGTACGGGGAGTTAAAACTTCATTGTGTTTATGAGAAAATGTAGACATGACAGCCTTTAAGGGAAGTGAACATTTCCCCTGTAAACTTAATCTGATGATTTAAGATCAGCTCCATTTTCCATTTTCCATTCAAGTTTCAAGTTCATAGCAACAGAATAAAACAAAAGTTTACCACTCAAAATTTCTTCTGTACATTCCCAGACAAATTATATCAGGCATTAGTTCTGCAGCACCGTCTTTATTTTTTCATACAGTTCTTTTTGGGAAATCCAAGGTAACATAAGCAGAATGGCTTCTTCAGCAGCTCTCAGCCATGGCGTCTCCTGCCCTCTCTCCTCATAAGCTTATGGTGGCGAGGCAGTCTGCATGCTGGGGAAGCTGAAGCTGCAGTCTGATGTCTACAGCAGCCATTGAACTGAGAGCAAACACATTTTCCCCTCTAAACAGATGGTGGACCAGACCCCTCAAACCAGGCTACCGACGGCTGGCGTCTGGGCTCCGTCATCAGTCAACAAAAACTCCATGGGCTGCTTCGTTGCGCAGAGTATTTAGTGTCATTTGTGGGTAGCTGGGTCTGCCTCCAGGTGGTGCGTACTAGACTTGGGGGTGTTTGGTTTTGGTTTTAGGTTTTGGGGTAGTGGATCACAGAGTGAACAGTGAAGCAGCATGAGCAGATGAGCGGCTACTCGAAGGTCCAGACCTCCAAACTGTGAATGTTGAAGTCCTGCTGGGTGGAGAGTGGCTGGTTGTTAAAGGTGGCACATTTGTTGGTGGTGCCTCGGTACAGCTCAGCATCCAGCCACAGACCCAGCTGACCCCTGTAGAGTGGGCGGACAGAGAGGATTTCATGGTCAGAAAATAATGCACAAATGGGAAAACTCTCCACGACATGAGACACAAAGCTGGTAGATGTACATACCCTCCTCCTCCCAGCTGCAGAGAATCAGTGTTCCCTTTCACAAAGTAAGAATTCTCCCCGGTCCAGCGGTAAACCTGAAAATATTCAACTAATTATGTATCATAATGAGGCTTGAAACCAAACAGTAAGAGATTCAAAATGTACCGTATTACAAACCTTGATTTCAGGACAGAAGCTATAGAGGAAAGTCTCTCCGGTGCCATAGAAGTGTTCACTCACTCTAAAAGGATGAGTTGAAAATGCCCCAAATATCTGTAATAGAGAGTCAGAAAATATCACATTAACACTACCTCTATCATGACATAACAGCTATGTTTATTATCATAGGTGTAGTTTTTAGTTTCTACCACTAGATGTCACCAAAGGCCTTTGTATGACTGGCTGGTGGGTGGGACAGCCAATGAGTGCAGGAGTGGACACATCCGACCAAGCACGATAAATATGTACAATGTCATTAAAATTTAAATGTAGAGTAAACATGAAGTCTTGTTATTATGTCTTCTACATGGGTTGAAGCTTTTCCCCATCATCTCACCAAAAACTGTGTCTAAAGATCAACAATTGGAGTAATGCCCTTTCCTTGCTGAATTGTGTTTCTTTAGTGTGAAAGGGGCTATAGTGTGAATATACCTGGTTGTCCATGTCTTTGATGACCAGCAGAACAGGACTATCCACGTCTGCCAGGTTCCTGTACAAAGTCTTCAGACTGGTCCCATGTTTCACAGTGCTGTAGGCCAGTCTCCACGGGTAGCCCTGCGCACGGGCTGGCAGGCGACAAGCAAGCTGCAGAACAAACGGGTCAAACACTATGAAACACTGGACTGTATGTTCAGTAAGTAGGTGTTGTACAGTATATTTGATCATTACCTTCTCGACATGCGTGTCCTGCAGCAGATCACTGGTGTCGCTGAGTATGGGCAGTGCTTCCATAGACAAGTCTCCATCACAGCTGCCAAAACTCTGCCGACGTTTGGCCTCATCAATGGTGATGATCTAGAGCACATAAAATATAAAGACTTTACTGCCTGTTCAACACATGAAAAAACTGCTGTTGATGATTGTATTTAATATGTCAATGTGTGGCAGAACTCACCTCCCAGCTGCATGATGCGGGGTCACTGAAGAAGTTATCGATCATGTCCAGCTCGTCTTTCTCCACCACAACAAAGCCCTGCTCTCGAGCCTCCTTGCCGTACACATCGGGGGACAACTGAACGAAAAACATGTACAAATCGTTCACCCTAGAACACAAAGAGCAGGTTAGTATGTTGCAGACAAAAACAGCTGGATTTACTTTCATATATGAATAAATAAAAAATATATTCATTTATGAATAAGCTTTATCATTTCACCTTTCCTGTGGCACAGCAAACCAGTACTCCGGCTGTTTTCCATGGCCTACAAAAGAATGGGCAGGACTTGAGGTCATGCAAGTGGCAAAGGACTTCCTCATTGGCTTTCCAACTCTGAAGCAGAGAAACATTGGAGGGTTTTTGCTCCTCTCCTCTGATGATAAAAGCATGTCTGCAAGAAAAATATAAAATCATTTAACACATAAAAATACAAGTACTGTGACATAAAGGATTTTGTCATGGGTTTGATGTTTAGTTTGAAATTTGCACCTTCTATCGGAGCCTGGATCCTCTCCCGCAGCCAGGACTTCATCTCTGCATCATAGTTTTTCTTGCGTTTCTCCTCCTCGCTGAGTTCACTCCCCTCTACTGGTCCATCCAGACTTTGTCCCTTTACATCCTTCAGGCTCGACTTCCTGTTTTGGTCCACTGGTGCATTGATTATTTCATCATCCACACCATTTAGCAGCTCTTCGGTTCGGTTAGATTGTAGATCTTTGGTGTCAGTTACGTCTTGGGCTGCAGGTTTATCACATTGTTTTTCAGTCTCTACGGATGATTGTATTGACTCCCCCTCCTCGATGGAGCTGTTCTGAGCCACACCTTCATCCTCTTCATCATCCAGCTTCCCTTTAGTTTGTCCAAACATCGACTTGTCCTGGAATTCTTCTCCGCCGGGACAGCTTGGTCGCAACAGTTCATGTTGGTCCCTGCTGACAATGCTGTGGGATGTGGAGGATGTGCCCTCTGCCTCCTCGGTGCTGTCATTGACTGTCGGCTCGAGCTCAGTGAATCCTTCGTCAGAAGGAGATTTTTCTGTCTGCTCGCCCTCTGTATTATTAAAACACAGTTTTTACTGCAGCCAAAAATACCACGAGCAGTGCCTAATTTACAGTCAACTGTCAGCAAAACAGCGATAACACTTATGAGTAATAGGTTTGTGACATCAAGGAAAAAGGAGTCAGTATGAGGAAAACCAGCAAATCTATTTTCCAGCCCAATTCAATTTCAACACCAAATGCAGAATATGTTACCTGACAGGGTTGATTCAATGTCATCAAGAACTATTGGTCTTTTTTTATCTGCAGCTTCGTAGCGACTGAAGGGGTTAAGCTCCTGTTCTGACGGCAGCTGCTCCCACTCGCCAGGCCTGTACACAGGACACAGATCCTGGGGTAGGTCTCTGTGAGGTCACCGCGCACAACACATGCCGCAAACAAAGATTTGGGGAGAAAAAAAAGAGGAGGAAAAACAAACAGAAAATGTCCAACATAAATTAAAATGATGCACAACTTAAAAAAGAAAACAAATGCACAAGACAACAACTGAAATCATAAATAAGACAAATAATGAAGGAGTCAAAAAGCTCTAAAAATAAAGTCAGAACACGTATTTGAAAGATTCATTCATGAAAAGACAAACAGAAATGTGGCCCATATCAAATGAAATCAGAGTTTTTGATATTTAGATGAGCAGAACAGACACTGGGAAGAACATGAAAGAGCTGAGGCCTGAAAAGATGTTTAGAAATCAAGCAAAGGCTTTGTTTTAGGAGCTCTTACGATGGCAGAGCGTCTTTGAGCTTCATACGTGACACGTCATCATACAGCGCTACAGAGACCACCTCCTCCATGGGGCAGATGAGGCCGTACTCCTCGCAGCCGTGCTCGATCACCAGCGGGTCGGACTTGTGGGGGTCAAACATGATGTTGTTGGGTGTCACAATTAACACGCCTCCAACGACTCCCTGTGGAGAGCAAAAGGAATTGATTTTGCCTGTCCAATAAAACATAAATAATAATAACTTGAGTGTTAATGTGAACTTACCATGCCGTCAGTGAAGTATTTGCAGCTCATCTTAATGAATTTTACTGTTGAGGGGCTCTCATCCTCTGAGTTTGGTGAGAGCTCACGCCGAATAGATGCTGACCTGCAGCTTGGGACACCATCCTGAAAGACACCAGGTCTGAATGTTATTGTTGTTTTCAGCATTTGTGTGAACAGAATATTTACTTTGAGGTATAACCCTTCTAAACAACAAAGTTGTTCCAAAGGGGAATTTAGTTTTCATAAACTAGAAAAGCATTCCCTGAAGAAAATGCAAGTTTGATTGCTGCAGCTGAAAAGTAACAGACAGACAATATGACAGTTGTGATGTTAACAGTCTGATCAATAAGCAGAGTATGGGTCCTTTGTGAATGTTTTCCTGTATCCATGGTAATGGTAATGGTTTATCAGACAAAAAATATGGACACCGTCAGAATCGCAAGATGTTGCTCTACAAAGTGGTGCAATTTTTATGTCTATGATGTCAAAGATGTGGAATTGTCAGCGAGTTAGAAAATATGGTTGCTCTGCTTCTCTTTTTGGTTTTACATTATGCCTTAATGGAAGAATGACCGGTACTCTCCCCAAACAGCTGGCTGTACGGGCAAAACGGTTTGGTGTTCAGTTTTAGGAGTCACACCGTCAGAAAGCTAACGAGTGTTCCTTCGAACCGATATAAAAATTATCCCAGTTAGATGGAAGGTGCAGGCCTGAGCGCAGGTTAGAGAGATTTTGTTTAGGCATCCCCTCAGCCTCTCTCCACTCTGCTGAAGATTCCGCCCACTCTGGCCCTCAACATTCCACCCAATACACACTAATGTTAAACTCAGAAGAGACCTCAAAAACCACTTCATCTTTAATCACCTGCCATTTGAAGACAGAGCTGAATTTCCAAATTCTGTATACAAGTTTTGAAGACCAAGATGTTTGAAGTATTTCAAGCTGTGAATGGTCTCTCTTGAAATTTGTAGGAGTAGCATTCTGCAGAAGACATGTTTTGAAGGGCTCTCTCATTGACTCCCATGTTAATTTGAGGGTGGAAAATGTTTAATAATTTTAATATTATAATATATTTAATTATTATTGGAGGTTTCTGGGAATGTCCTGAATGAGCTGAATCTTTTGATGTTTGAACGGTTTGAATTGGTCAATGCATGCTGAAGATATACTGAGCCAAAAAACGTACAGAAGAATAACAATAATAAAGACGTAGAATCTCAAGGGTTTGATTGCTTTGCAGCAATCAAACTAATTAACCCCCCAAAACAGAACCTTTAGGATCTAAGGGTAAAATTGATTCAAATCCACTTCAGTCACTTCAGACAGCTAAGCAGTAAAACTCCTGCTGCTACATGGCCACAGGGACGAGTCATTCTTCTGGTGCTTACTTACATGTGCTGACTTCTCAGTTGAGCCATTAGTAATGGAGGAACTTGTAGACTTGAGGTCAGTTTCTGACTGGCCTTCATCGGGGACAAACAGCTTCTGTAATAATATGTAATGGACAGTAATAATTGTCAGGTAAGGAGAGCGCAGCAGCATTAAGTGGTAGTGTCATCATTCTCACCTGACCAGGATATACACTGCGGGAAAACAGCTTGTTCAGCTGGACCAGTTTATTTGGGGTGATGTTAAACTTGAGTGCGATGCTGTTGAGGGAATCATCAGGTCCCACCTGTGACAACAGATCAGATTCCACTGTGACAGGTAACAAACACTACACAACATCTGTCAGTCAGCCTGTAGTGTGTGTTAGTCAAAGGTGATGTTACTCACAATGACCTCCACTGTGCCTGGTGGCCTTTTCCTCTCCATTTTTGCCTGAGCAATACTTTTACAGCCATTACCTAAGGGAGCAACAGAAAAAGGAGGCTCTTTTAAAATAATGGTGGTGCATAAAAAACACAAGACTTTCTAATTATCCTTTTTTCTTCTTCTTTCTTCTTGTGATTGAGCACCAGTAGTCTGTCCCCTATCATTATCCAAACTTAAAACACTGCACACACTGAAGCATTTATTGCAAATACACACAGTCGATCTGATCCTTGCAATAGACAAGTCAGCATTTTTTTCCCTTGCCAGGAACTGGGGAGCTATTAGTGCACCACTCCCTGACTGGCTCATTACACAGCTGCCCATTCCATGGAAACAGAGGGCATGACTAAGCATTCAACTCTTCACTGTTACCAAGCATCTAAGACCAAGTCTTTATCAATGCATGTTTTTGCTCATAGCATGTATATATCCAGAGATTTCTGTTACCAAGCATCTAAGACCAAGTCTTTATCAATGCATGTTTTTGCTCATAGCATATATCCAGAGATTTGTTGCCATTGCACAACATCAAATTGACATCAATACTGCCTGCAGCTTGTTTCTGCAGCTTTTACATAGCTGACTGAGCCTCTGCACGAAAAACAGGAGTGTATTATCGTCATAAACATACAGTGCTAGCTGATGATAACCACTACAAACAGACCGAGCAACAGATTTGTTATTCAGTGCATATGAAGTGATATTGGTCCATTGCTTTAGTCATTCATATATATATATATATATATATATATATATATATATGTATATGAATGAATATATATATATAACTTCTATTAAACTATAGAAATGTAGTTGATTACACATTAAGCACTATCAGCATTAACACAATGACATAAAACAAGCAAATGTGTGATCCTGTGTCTTCATTGTCCCCATCAACTATAAAGCCGTACAGCTTATTGTGCAACTTCCTGTTTTTAAAAGTGCTGCTTCATCACAAATGATTCCCAACAGAATACATTAAACAGTGATTCTTCTAAGAACAAGAAGTCACAGATGCAACAGAAACTCTATGTCACATGTGACAATATAACAGCTATAGAAGGGGATTTTGATTCATCAGATTAGGCAGTAAAGCTATAATAATAAGTCACACGGCACATCAAAGATTAGTGCATTCAGCCATTCAGATAATAAACGGAGTGAGAAGGGAAAGATTACTTGATCTTTTGTGCCATCAGTTTAACAGCGACTTATCAAACCTGTCAAACAAGCAGGGCATAAGTCACAGGAAAATGCACTGATACCTGTGTGTCTCTACTGTACATGTGATCCTGAAGGAAACCTGGAAGATCACAGTGCACCAAAATCTTACCTGAGCCTGCAGGTGGCTTTGCTGTTACCCTCTGCAGATCTGTCTTCTTGTTGGGATCGCTGCCATTTGAGATGTCCGGACAGGAAATGATGGCCGGGTTCTGCTCACTCACACTCTTTTCTGACTGGCCCGGCTTGAGCTGCCTCCGCCTTTTCAGCCTAAAGGAGATACCACAGGAATAATAATAATAATATCAATCAATCAATATTTTTTTTAAATCCACTTGACAACAACCCATAACAACTCTTTCAGGATCAATAAACAGACAGTCACTGTTAAATCAGAAAAGTTCTTGTTCTGTCAGTGTTGAATTCTGAAAGGTATGCGGCACATTTCTAGCATGTGTCACTGTCTTACAATGTTTTGCATTTCAAGCATTTCCCCCCATTTTTACATATTGTGCCAAACTCTGTCCTCATGACACGGCACATACCTTTGGTCTAAAGTGTGTAAAAAGTGTAACAATGCCTAACTTTTTACTCTCTCCTTGCTTTGCTGTGTCAGCTGTACTGTAATCTCAGGCTGCCCTGTCTCTGTTAAATCATTGATGGGCAGTGGAGTGATGTAATGCCATCTCCAGATCCTGTTGGGGTTCATTAAAAGGGGGACACTGCAGTGCAGAGGAACCACAAGGTAGTGGTGCATTAAAAGAACAAACTGATCTATGGAACACTCTGATGGACAGTGTGGTAATGCCGACCTGCACAGCTCTGAGGAAAAAGAAGAAAAAACAGAGAGGGAGCTCCTTAAGTGCCCTAATGGAAAGAAAAGATGGGGTCGATACGCCTGCAGACAGACACAGCTCAGGCCTCTCAGGTCACTCTCCCACTTTAACCGATGCAGCAAGCATCTGGTAGTGAACTCAAGAATCTACATTCCCCGACAGCACCATCTGTTTTACTCAGGGGCATTTCACTGCCTGCGTCTTCATCATCCTCTAATATTTAACCCTGCTTCTCTCCCACATAGCCTGCAATTTGAAAATAATGTTTTCATCCTTAATATAGTAAAAAAAATGTAAGACAGACTTCAGTAAAAAAAAACCCGACCTAGTCAAATGTTCACATGTAATTGTTTCATAATCGCATAAAATGAAGAAACAATGTGCTACCACACACACTGATTACATAAATACCCCTGGAGACAACAGACACATATGGCAGTAAAAGTATCTCCTCTCCTCAGTCTCCATAAAGACAGTCAAGTCACACCACTAATTAAGCACTACGAATTTTTTAATATTACAACTGCAGATTTTAAGCCACTCCTAATTAAATGTAAGTCTCTGCTATGATCATCCGTCTGTCTATACTAGATCTGTATTAGGACTTAATACAGTCAAATAAACAGCACCATTTAATTTAAGTAAATACATGGATTTATTTTGTTATTCTATTTGATTTTGATTAGTTTGTTAAGACTTCCACTTTGACACAGGCTTGTTTTCCCTTCTAGTTTTTAACATCAACCGTTTAAATGTTGTGATTCAACAAAACGTGAAAACGTTAATAGTTGTTACAGGCACTGTGTATGTGTGCCTCATACTGACCTTTGCTCCATTTGACAGGAAGCGAGGCTGCTTATGGGGAGGTACATGTCACAGAGCAGTCGCTGTGTTTTAAGATAAGACCTATTTTTGTTCCTGACATGTCCAAACTGTCCAAACATATAGGACTTTTTTTCCTGCACATTTTGCACAGTACCTCCACATGAACACAGGCTGTGACTCTCTATCTCTACATTGTTTGTTAGTTATACTCTTATATTTTAAAGTAACCTCTGGCAAAAGAACTTCCTCTGGGAATAATACAGTTTTATCTTATCCCATTAAGGACAGATGCACTCCCTACCTAATAATGACTGTGATGGCGCATTTCTCTCCATTATGTAATAGTTGCAGCGTAAACCAATCAGAGCAACAAAACACAGGCATGACAAATGGCTGGTTTGCATCAGGCTGTCAGCCGTAACCTGAGACACAACAAGAAAGAGTCAAGCCCATTAGGCTTCACTGCATCACCTCACAATACATCACAAATCCATAGTTTACCCTGATATCAAAACTACATGCACCGGGCAACTAAGGTGCATCTAAAACGCCACACTTCTTATATTGTATTTTTACTTAGTGTACACAACAACAACAAAAAAATACATTACTCTGTATCAGTGCTTCCTGCAGCTCTCTGGTAGACAGCACCTGTACAAACGTCAGACACAGACAGCTGACGTTTGGTCACATCCTGCAAATTTCTCATTTGTCCCTACACCGCAACTGTGATAAGCCTCTTGCCACATAATTCCTGATATCATGTTTCTCAGTGCTGCCAAATATCCAATTCAGCTTCATCCCAGTGGGGCCAAAGCCTGCAAGGTCTCATCGTGACGCATGACTGGGCTACAAAGCTGTGTAAGGTGCTACAGGTCACAGAATCGTGACTCAGGAAGCTATGGGGGATAATCAATCAGTAGAGGACCATGACAAGGAACAAATAACAGTGCAATGGAAAAAAACTACACATGGTCACATTTAACAATAAAACCTGTCTATATAAAAGTTTTGGACTTTATACACCTTTAAGTGAGCCACTGATTGCCTGACATGGAACAGAATAAACAGCATTTACAGGAGGCTCTTCCAGCAGATATATTCTACATAGATACAGAATTCACCCATTAAACTGGCCAGCCATTGTGCACCAGTAAGAATAATTATGGAGGAGAAACCTGACACTGTAATTGCTCTGTAGTCTCAAAAACTGGATGTATCAAGTAAAAGGACAAAATCAACATTGATCCAGCTCTCTGATCCATAGTTTGCAACAATGTTTGCATTTTATTCCCCCTTTGCACATTTTGCTCTTCACGCATTTCTTTGATAATGAAATATATTAGTTAGAAAGATGTCAGTGGTAATAATATGCACAACACAGTTTGGTTACCTGAAAAAAATACCAACATAAAAATGCAAATTTAGCAGCCCCTTACCTGGCAAAATATCCCGGCTTCCTGTCTCTCTTTTCCATTAGGCCAGGCTCCTAAACCTGCATGTAGTTAAATGCATCCATACAACCAACCACACACACACACACACTTAAGTGTGTCCAAGCCGGCGGTCACAGCCTGGAGAAGCTCACCTCTCACACCGTGCTCTCACACCTTTTTCTTGTCCTGCAGGGGAGAAAGAAGCAAGCGGATTAGTAAGCTTATTGTAAGTGCCTCCTCCTCCTCCTCCTCTTCACTTCACTCAACAACACTCACCACACTGCAAAAGCCCAATAACAGATCATCAGCTTAAGTGGAGGTCGATGAAAGCAGTCTATAATATAATAAGCATGTCAGGTCAGTGAGCTGACAATGACTGACCAAAGCGGTGGAAAATGCAGCACTCAGCTACAGGAGTCACATCTGCTCACTGTCCCCACAGTAAACATGAATGTTATTATGTAATGTAGCATACACACAGCGAATGTTTATTCTAGCAGTATCAGTTTGCCAGTCCGGTTGATGTAAACATGGCGACGTCATCATGGCGACGTTACCAGCTACCAGTGGAGTATTAAGTGAAACAAACGCTCGCATTTCACCTTAAAGGACAGACTTTAGGCAACGGCAGTTCATCCACGTGTGTTCAGGAAGTGTTATATAACAGATAAATGGCTCACTAAAGAGGAAACCCTAATCTGAAACAACAGTATCCTACCTAGCTGGATTCTCAGTGTGAATGCCTCTCCACGCAGCGCTGCACTGGTCAACTTCCAGCTTTTTTACAGTAGAGCAACGACAAACAAAAACACATCCAGCGGCGCTAACGTTAAAACAGCCTGAGCTCCGGCCAGGTTTAGGCAAACACAGGCACGGTGAGCAAGGTCCAGTCTCCCAACTGACTGGACAGCCAATGCTAACGGCGTTAGCTAGCTTTGTTTACAAGACAATAGCAACCTGGTGGAGATAGTAAGAATAATTAATCGGTTCATCCACCAAGCCGTTTTCTTACAATAGGTCATTCCTGTTTAACCTTAAACTAACACTGACGCCAAAAAGCGATATGCACCGACGCCTACCAACGCTAAATTTGGCTGGAAAACAGGTAGCTAGAATTGACCACTTACCTTGCGTGCATCCTCCTCAAACAGCTAATGAAAATGACGCCTCCTCCCTTTACAACGCCCCCTGGTGAAAAAACACAGACGCAACTCTACACTTTTCATGATTTTACTTGCTAACGTAATTCTAACGTTTGTCCGTGTAGTCTGATTTTATTGCTCGTTAATTGTATCTAATCACACCTGGTATAGATATATATGTATAACATAAACAAAAATACAATTGTGCCACACCAGATGGTGTAATAATACAATTAAGTATGTAATCCTCTTACAAATAGTGCGTGCTTCCCTGGTGGTCTAGTGGTTAGGATTCGGCGCTCTCACCGCCGCGGCCCGGGTTCGATTCCCGGTCAGGGAACTAGTTTTTGAAATATATTTCGGTTTTATTTCAACTGTTTTTCCTTTTGCACACACATTTATCATCCCAATATTTTTTACTCTACGAACAAGTTACTGCCTATTTGTAAATTGTCGTTAATAGTTGGGAGACTCTCCCACCTACCTCTAAGGTAGTTTACCATCTATGCCGCTAGGTGGCAACATTTCACCACAAAGCTGCAAAATTAAGTTATCCACACAAAAAAAAACCTTATAGCATGCTGAAGCACAGCTTGAATGCTGTAATTCATATGAGCTTGTTAGACCGTGAAGTCAAAGAAACCCCCTTCAAAAGAAATATCCACATCTCTACAACATTTTTTGGCAACATTTCTTGCACACAACTTCCATCTGATTCTTATTAGATGTTTATAACCCTAACCCTAACCTTCTAAGGTGGGGAAAGGCAGAGACCCCAGCAGCAGGTCTTCTGACTGGACACCCAACAATTTAACCAGTTCCTGCCTGGCTGTGTATCTTGGCAGTTATTTTGACAGGCGCTATCATTGTGAGAGAAGAGATAAGTTGTCTTAGGGATCGCCGTGGCGCCGGTGTGTCCCTCCTCTGGCCTGTTTAGACTCTCAACCCCACCACCCCCTCCTTTTACCCTTCTAGGAGCAAAGGATTGAGAGGGGGCTTGGTTGGGAGCAGGATTTGTATTGGCAGGGAACAGGGTCCCTGGGTTTCACCATCTATTTTCAATACCATCCAAACACTTTTTGTGACTCAGAAATAGGAGGGCTTAATGTGTCCGCCACCACCTCGCTTTCTGGAAATAAGGTTTTGTTCATCTCTAACTTTGTTGTTTTCTTATTCGTCCATATTCATCCAGTTTTTCTCTTCCTGGAAACACAGGGATGACTGGGAATCCACGGTAGCACATTGCACAGATTTTAAGTACTAAAAAATGCAAAGGATGAGTTCAAGTAAACTTTTGACTCTGTACATTTAATGTTTTCAAGATGTGCTTCTCAGACAGAGCTATAATATAAGTTTCTTACTGTCTCAGGTCTCCCTGTCATATACGATCATATACAGTAGACAGGTATTTTTATTTCACCCTCCAATATTAGATTTTTTATGGTGCCCACAAACAGATTGGCAGCATTACAGTGTCTGTTTTTTTGTGTTAATGTTACTTCAAAGACACACACACACAATTTCAATTGTGTCATAGTGCCTTGTTTTGTTTTGTGTGTGTTTGTGTGCATGTCATGCCAAATAAGTGCAGATATCTGCTTATATCTTTTACAGTCACAAAGGTCTGATCCACCCAAGGCCTTGGAGAGATTTAAAAATCATTTTGCTCGGACGTCACACTTCGAGCTTAGACTACAACCACCGATAATTTCAAGTACACCGTGGCAGCGAAAAGATGCAAAACCTAAACAGTGAAAAGAATATGTCACACAAATGATAACTAATAGAGAATATAGGGCTCATAATTCATTATAACGAGTTTTGTGTATTTTAGAAAAAATGTGTTTTTATCTGTGTGTTTATGGAAAGATGTACAAAATGCTGACACAATGTCAGGCAATAAACCAATTAGAGGAAGACATCTTTAAAGCAGCGGTGAAGATAAACAACTGTTTATATAAAATCCCATCAGATTTGAGGGTCCCACTTACAACCAGCTGACAGCTCTGACAGCACTGAAGAAGTTCACACTAAAAAAAAAATGAGGGAGGTGTGTTGACTTTCCTTTCAAACATTGCTGGAAGAAAATCCCCACAAACATGTGGTTTATATTTATTAATTTGTGATGTTGTGATTTATATCACAGATTATTTAGTTCATTTTCTGATATTTCTATTGATCTAATTCTGACTTTTTTTGCTTAAACTGATATTGGTGAATGATGGTGAGATTATAAAATAATGGGGACCTGAGAGCCACGTTAACATCAGTAAGGATCAGGATTAGATTTTCGAATGAGAGGCCTATTGTATAGTAAACTAGGACGAACCACATAAACTGTGCATTATGTGAAGATTAGGCTAATTATGACTAGCACAACCTGCACTGTGTTTTCACCAAGAATCTGCCAAGTGCAAGTGTTGCTAAAATAACTCGAACTGACACCAGATTAAGGTTTCTTAAGAGACAACGAAGCAGCAAACACGTTAGCAACAACATAACAATTTACACAATACTGAATCGATCAAATTAAAAGACTAGTTTTAAGAATAGAATGTACTAATGAGCAGTTAGCTTAGCATAAAGACAGGATAGGATAATAAATCCCAAAAGACAACATGTTGTTACAATTGGTTGTTTTACATTTTTATAATGAAGAAAACAAACAAAACATAATATATATAGTATATATAGTAATAATATATAGTGAGCTTTCATCTGGGGTCCTACCATCATCTTGTTAATGATGTGGTCAGAGTGATCTGTGGATGGAATTTCATAATATTTTTTTTGACTCTTATGACACATCACAGGCTGATGGAGACATTCACCTTTGGTGGTCTTGAACAGGCCAGACTGACTTGAAGACCACCACCCAGGCTACTATAAGGTTTATTGACCTCTCTGTACACACACACAGCCTCGAGCACAGGCTAGTTAACAAAGAGCATTAATGCAAAGGATGGAGACATGGCTTACTGTATACCATCTAGTGCCACTACACCTACTGTCATTCTGCCAAGTCAGCTGAGGCAGTGCAGCCGTGACCTTTGACCCCAGAACTGAACAGAAGGGGGAAAGGTTATCAGTGTTGGGGTTTTTGGTTCTTAAAGTTACCTCTGCAGACAGTGCGAGGGGCCACACCTCAAGGAAGACTGCCTGAAGGGAAGATGTGCATGAAGCAACAGCGTCTGACCCTATCAAACACACACCCTCATCATCAGAGGGTTTTGTGTCATGTGACCGTGGTGGAGGAGCAAACAGTGCATGGTTGTTTACTCTGCTTATCAGCGGCATTGTAACAAGTAGAGGAACACACAAGCTAACCTCAGCAAATGACAAGAACCCTCCTGGTGGGTAAAAGGCAGAAAATGGAATAGATGTAACTAATTTTGACATAATGCAGGTCCTCCGAGCAGAAGTCTGCACTCTAACACTTATAGAAAGCACAATAATGAGGACAGATTATGAGATATTATATAAGATTACAAAGAAATCTCCCTTAACTCTCCTCTCTGATCTCATGTGCCATAAAAAGAGGCTTCTGCTCTATGGTAATGATCCCTTTTTGGAAGAAAACCCCCTGTCTTAGGTAAAACTATGACCTCCCTGCAAACACTGGCCAATAAATAACAGCTATAAATATCCATATGAATTATGACTGTGTCTGCCCATTTGTGACTGAGAGATAAGTCAACTTTTCATGTACTGTAAAGGTCCTTTAGGAGGTAAAAGATATAAGGTAACATGAGTGTGTGTGCTCACTGCATCTATGTATGTGTGTACGTGCTGTTTGATGTCTGTGTGTACGTCGTGTACGCACTCCCACTCTCACACTCAGACTCTGGTTAGTCCAAGCCAGCACCACATCAGTCCATCATCACAGATATGGCTTGTGGTTAGATAGCAGGTCTGGCGGCGCACAAGACATTTTGTCCACTCTGTCATGTTTACTTATAATGATAAGCTTTGATGGATTCCCCACAAACTATAGACGCCATAATGCACACACACACACAGACACACACCATCAAATTCACACACACACACACACACACACGCACCATCAAATTCACACACACACACACGCACCATCAAATTCACACACACACACACACACACACACACACACATGCCTGGGAACACACACACATCTAAGGTACACTCATCCATATAAATTCCAAATATTAGCTAGAAAAGCACATTTAGAAACACAGTCATTTATCTTCAGTGCACACAAACACGTGTATGAAGAGACACTTGAGTCTAAAGGTTAGAAAGTTGCTGTTTTTTTTTTGCTCAGACTTTGAAGAAAATCATCTTTTGAACAGCTGATGAATAAACGTTTTAAATGATTTAGGCAGACAGTTAATGTTTCATGGGCATAAGGCCAGAAAAGTGTCAAACGGAGGGAGTAGATGTGTTTAGAAATGGGTCCTGTGTGTGCTTTGAAAACGTAACAGTTTATACAAAGAGCAGGTTGGGAAAAAAAGAAAAACAGGAGCATTTTAAAAACCTGAGAAAATTCCCCATCTGGTCCAGGGCTGTCTCTGTCCCTGTGAGTGTGTTGGTCAGCCTGCACAGTGTTTCCACCGGGTCGGTTTACTTTAGCCTGGCATGTGGCCAGACCACTGACCGGCCCTCTGCAACTGTGCTGGACCAATTAAACAGGCTAATGAGGCCTGTGCTTATGATGTCAGCCAGAGGGCAGCGAAAGGAGGCATGGAGTCACCCAGCATGGCGGAGAGCTGAGAGGCCTTTTTAATGCATAGTTTCATACATTAAACATTAAGCTAACTGGACTAAACAGACATTTTGAGAGCTTCACATTTTTCTGATGTATCAGTGAATCAGTGGTCTGTCAGTCGGTAAAATCATTTCTGAATCTTTATGTGAATGAACAATCCAACAACAATAGTTGTAAAGCAAATACATGTATATTCTACATAAATAAAATAAATTTACATAAAATATAACAGCTATTATTAAGACAGTAACACACACAAACATTGTGGTATTCATGTGCATTAAGTATTTTAAGTTTTAAATGTCCATCAGATGCACAGAAATGGATTATTTCAGGTTTCAAGACATCCTTTTTAATCATTATATTTTAGTTTATTTTTTATTTAATTTTAACAACAATACACTCATATATACATTTGAGCAAATGATTTATATTTAAAATAATTTAAAATTATAATTAACCAATTAAAATGCAGTTTATATCCATGTTTTTGTTATTTACACAGCGACCTTTACATTTTTGGGTGTCAAATAATCTTACTCCATTTACACAAGGACAGAGGAAACTCAGAATTGTAAAGACTCATGAAGATGACTCATTGTGACAGAGAGGAGAAGTTCTTTGATGTTGTAGTGACACTTATTAACTATTTGTTGATCAATAACTCACTGAGGATATTCAACTGAAGAAGTAGAAAAGGCTATTTAAAGATATTAAAGTGTTTCAGGGCAGCTTACAGGTGACACATCATTCTGATGTGCTGCACTGATGTTGTCACCTTGATCATAGAGATTGAATATTTAAAAACAGAAGTTAAACACCTTTAAATGTCTTATTTCCTCCTTCTGTTTAGCCACTCACCTCCTTACATGTTTTTTAGTGCCTCTTTATACTGTCTTACACCAAAGTACACAAGCAGCCAAGCACTGATGAACTCTGGGGAGTGTGTGTCTGACAAAGAGTGTGAAAATAAAATGACAGCCAAAGGTGGGGGAGAAGAAATAAGTGATGCAAAAACAACGGTTTCCTTCTTTCGCTGATCCTTATTTTACATCTCACCCCTCCTCTCACTGTCAAGGACGCTCTTTTCCTCCTCCTACTTGCCCGGTCCAAGAAGAGGTCAGAGTCAGAGAGACAAACACACACACATATACACAAAGTGTTACAAATCTTCTCTGCCTTATCGAGGACAACACACTGATAAGTGTGTCTCCACTCCCCATCCGACAGATCCATCTCTGAAAACATCTGTGACACACATAGGAAAATGTGAAAATATATGTGTAGTAAAAGGCAGATTGATGATTCACTGTAAATGACTCAAACTCAGGGTTTAACAGAGGAACGCTGCTGTCTGAGGTACTTTCTGTTAGCTGTGTGTATTAATGTTGAGGAGTGAAAATGAACAAGGTTTAGATGACATGATGTGATGTGTGTGTGTGTTTGTATGCTTTGGGAGTGCTGCACCTGCATCTATTGATGTGAAACTTGCAAACTTCATCTGCAGCAGAAATCCATGCTGCACACACTCCCCACGCATCAAAACTTGCACCTACTGACCCGTAACGACACACAACATCATCATGACAAGCTGCTCCCCCGTTTGGGGCTAAATGCCCACTTAACCTATAATCTAAAGGAAATCATACTTTTTTTCATGTCTCATGGATTAATGCAAACCCTGACATGAAACTCTCAGTGTATTTAATGGAGACCCCCCCCTTCAGCTTTACCATCCATCAAAATGACAGATTAGTGTATTTTTCTGCCAAATAGGTGATGTGCAGGCCGACAGGAAGCCCGGGGAGTGGCTTTAATAGGCAGGAGGTTCAAAATATGTGTTGTGATTGCATAAATAAAGAGACTCTAATGGTTAATTTCTACTTAAAATAAGAAAAGTTTTTGTATGAGGTTGTTAACACATGAAGAAAAGGTCATGCCACGATAAGTTCACTCTAACAACACATGTTAGATTTCACATTTCATGGTTAGCAAACAAACTGCAGCTCCCTGTGCTGTGGGGAAATCTGAGGGGTGATGCAGCTGAGGAGGTTGAAGCTTCTGTTGATCAGCGTTTTCTGATTTGTGGAGGAGTGAGGTGTCCCCCACAAACAAACTGTCTCTTTTTAAGTCAAATTTGTTGCCAGCTGTGGTGTAACATGACATTAATATTAATATGATCTATTTTAAACTGTCATGCCTGTTGTCAATAACACTTGAAAGTTAATAACTTTAACATGGCTACCTTGAAAATCCTGCTTCCTAAATTTAAGAGATGTGGCTCATTGGATGCAATGATTATGGAATCCTTTTGTTTATTTTACAGAAGCACAAAATGGAAATTGTTGTAGGAAATATTGAAGTCATGTATCTGTCTGGTCTTAAATATACATCGTTTTATTGTGTCACTAAAAACCTCCATAATTAACAAATGTATGTCCTCACCTCTATGTGTTTCTGTGGTGGACGTGCGGGGCCACTGGGTGGAGGTGGGCTGGGTCCGTGGTTCCCACAGCCTGTGTGGAGGCAGCTTCTGCCGCGCTATCAGCCTCCGTCTCCGGCCCCCCAGCACCACCGGGCCCCCTGACGTCAGCCCTGGACTGATAACGGGGTCCACAGCTAAAACAGCAGAGGGTTGGAGATGGGGGGGGGGGGGGGGGGTTGGGGGGACTGGAGATGGAGGGATGAGGTGGAAGGAGAGAGGCCAGCAGTGAGGGAGGGAGGGAGGGAGGGAAAGGGGTTACACTAACAGAGCCAGCGGCGGATAAGACCCGCAGACAGATAAGACGGAGCAGAGTGTGGAGCCTCTTTTGTTTTCCAGTGCTCCTCCTGTCTGGTGGCATCTCCCTTCTCCTCCTTTCTTTCTCCATCTCACCATCTAATAAACCTTTTCCTCCATCATGCCTCCTCTCCTTGCAGATATATTCCCTCTGTTATCAGTCATGTGTGCTGCATGGAGGCACCCTTTCTCCTCTTGCTTCCTCATTGTGTTTTTGTTTTCTCTTACACAGGAGGTGTCCCCCTTTGACTGACAGGAGGAGACAGGTTTTGACACTGATGAAAGGGCCGCACATTTCTCATCCTCTCTTGATCACACACAGCATCTTTTATGTGATTTCTGCCTCGTCTAAAGTCTGAACTCTGAGTGAACCCTCCATCAGCACCAGAACCCATTATTTTGATGATGTCACCTCACCTTTACCTAACCTGAATCTTACCCCTCAAACAAACAGCTTTACCTTCACCTGCCACATCACACTGCAACTAAGCTCCATGTATGAGCATATTAAACACTGGCTGTGTGTGTGTGTGTGTGTGTTTGCTCTTTAGGCCTTTGCTAGCCAGCGGACTTTGGTCACTGCTTATCACAGGGAGAGGTCCTGGGATCCCTTGGTCTTCACTGCTAAAAATACACTCACTTAAGCTTGCATACACACTCTCAGTGTCACGGGGCACCCCACCACCAGGCTTCAAACTGACTAATATCCTCCCATCATCATCGGTCAGTAACTAATTGTGCAGATGAAGTCAAACACTCACCAAACTCCATCAAAATCTTAACAACGCCCAGGAGTGGAATTTCAAATATTAGTACATGAGTATAAAATAAATATCAGTAGCTTTACATACAGCAGAGACCGTCGGGACAAAAGACGGGCTCTGATAATTGAATTCTTATCATCTGTAACAGAGTGTTGTGTGATGTGTTTGCACTGCTCTTCAAACCGTGTGAATCAAGAGTCCAATCCAACACTCGAGCTCGCCACATATGAGAACCGGCAACTGAGGGGTTAATAATTTATTCAAAAACACACTCCTGGTTAATGGTGAGGGTGTGTGTGTGTGTGTGTGTGTTAATCTGAGAGAGGGATGATTTGTGCCATCTTGCTGTGAAAGCTTGTGTCTCTCTGCTGTGACTCTCTGACCTTACCTGGGCAAACACTCTTAATCCACAAGCACAACATGCAGATACCTTAGAACAACACACACACACACACAAGGTAGCCACACACACACTTTTAAGTCTTTGCCCCAGCCAAGACAGGGACAGTTTTTCTGGTGCCTGCTTCACACACACACACACACACACAATAATTATGATTCCTAAAACTGAGAAACCCAGAAGTGTGATTTGGATAAGACATAAAATGACAAATGTGTTGTGAACTTATATAAATATAATGTATAGCTATCAATACAAAGATGCCACTTGTTGACTTGTTGATCACAGCTGTGAGCAGCTGTGTAAAACTGTTTTCTACAGCATAACGTCCAAACACCAACCTGCCTGAGGTATCTCGCCACATTGAGGGGGATGTCATAAGCACCACACAAAGGAGCTGGAGATTGCAACAGGGCAGTGCTAGGCTAACAACAAATGGTTGCTAACTAAGAGCTGCATTTATTTCAGCAGCTCTGCTTCTTATGAAGTTGAATTGATGGCAGACAGGACTCTACACTGACTCACTGTCACATCTTGTGGTATTACAGCTTGCTTACAGAATGTCAGAGAAGATATTACTTCACACTCTGCTTAAACATTTGAAGCAAACACCAAATACTAAACCTTTAAAACTACAACACTTTAAAACAAGGCTGGCAACTCCACATACAGAGCAGTTCTGGCTCAAATACTCGTTTATCACATGTTTTAGGTTATATAAAAAAAATAATAAAAACATTTTTTTCTCATCTTTTGGATCATTTTTTTAATATGGTGTGTATCTTTAAACAGTAGAGGCATAATTGAGATATTTATGAGCCCACTGGAGCAAAGATTGATTTGCACTGTTTCATTGTTATCATTATCACATGAGTGGACATCAGCCTGATCAGATAAAAGCAGACAAACAGGTGACGTCACCACGAGCAGATGCTGAAAGATGAAAGGCCCTTCACAAAAAGAACGAAGACTTTCTGCTTACTTTGCAGAACTAAATGCTAATGACCAATACTACAAAACTGAGAGACGTCTGTGGGTCTGCATGTGTGTGTGTGTGTGTGCCACTGGTCCCATATCAACCCTCCTTCTGTGTTTTCCTGCTTTTCCATTTGAAGTGCTCTTCCTGGAGCCAGGAGTCTCCTTGCCTCGATGTGTGTGTGTGTGTGTGTGTGTGTGTGTGTGTGTGTGTGTGTGTGTGTGTGAGGAAGAAGGGCCAAAGTAAGTCACTGACCCTAAATGATTGAGTCTTTGCCCCAGCCAAGACGGGGACAGTTTTCCTGGTGCCTGCTTCAGACACACACACACACACTTCTGTCCAACACATACCACCATCTCTATCTTTTCTCTCACACAACACCTCCTCATTCATACACACTGACAGCAAACACACACACACACGGGTGCACACAATCATCGTTACAAACACACACACACAGTTTACATGGGCTCTGGCCTCTGTCACTGTCAGTGCTGCAGAGTGGCATGTGCACCCACACAATGACTACACTGTACAATAACAACAGAGAGGATGAGCTGTGCTGCATGTTTTTTTTTTGGTATTTTAGTAAACTTTTCACCCTTCATGTTGTCAGATTAGACTTCAGGGTGTAGCAGCCTGTAGAAATACTTCACATTTACATCCATAGATTTTTTTTTATTATCTCACCGTTTCCACATAAGAACAGAGCATTCGGAGTCCATACATTAACCAGAGCCATAAAAGCATGAATCATCTGTGGTGCTATACTCTCAGGTTAACAGACCCACGCCTTGATATTATTAGCCGGCAATTGGTGGCTGCGTTATCAGCCTGCAGTTACACATTGATGACAGTTCCCCATTTCCACTGAGGCAATATTGCACTGTTTGCCTTGACTTGTACAAGAGGGGGTGGGGAAGAGAAGCAATATGACAAATACTGAAAGATTATTAATGTTTCAGAAGATGCACAGATAGATAGATAGATAGATAGATAGATAGATAGATAGATAGATAGATAGATAGATAGATAGATAGATAGATAGATAGATAGATAGATAGATAGTCACAGTGGACTTAATTTTTGGCAGTTGTTTAGAACAATGAGCTATAGAACACATAATCAAACACTTTAAACCTCTTCATTGGTGTAACTGCCCCCCCCCCCTTTATTGTCCTGTGTAGAATTCATAACTCAATGAGCGCCTGTCAGTGGGAAGTGGCTGCACAATGAAATGGCCTCGTGTGTTTACGACCGCCGGTGTTGATGACAGGTATAAATCTGTCCTCATCAGGACAACAGCCGCCGGAAATTTCCGACTATATAGCTGCGCAATTATTTAGGTTTGTTATGACAATAAAACAAATCTGTATGGATATGGATCACGTGACAACAAATCTGAACAAACCAGCAGCACACCGTCCAGGTCAAACATGCTATAATTAAAGCAATGATCCTTATATAACACGATAGCTCCCCCTTTCATGCTGCTTCAATCACTTCTATTAACGACCACTAATTTTTTTAAAGAGAAATGTATTAATTATTTAAAGAAACATAACACCTGCAACATCAACGTGCACAAAATCGTTTAATCAATTATGTTTTAATGTGATGAATAATTAAAACACTTGAACTAGAATTCCCGTTTTAAAGTTTAAAACGTATAATTGAAAGAACAAATCGAACATTTCATGTAAAAATAAAATAAAATGAAAGTTGGAGTTAATGTACGGAGCAGAAAAAAAACTTTTTTTTTAATATTGCAAAGGTCTATAACTTGCAGATATTACATTCCTAGAAATAAAAACGGCTCCTCTTGTTTTTCAAAAGGTCATAAATTCTTCTAAAATAATTCTAATAAAAATTACAAAAAAACTTGAATCGGCTTTGTGATAAAATAGAAAAGCTAACTAAACTAAAATAGACCTACATTAATTAGAAATAAAATCGTCTCGACTATTATCGAATTAGCTTCATTAAAATATTTCTATATTTTTTTCACATAAATACAGGGAGGGTGAG
Organism: Parambassis ranga; assembly: GCF_900634625.1. NCBI lineage: Eukaryota > Metazoa > Chordata > Actinopteri > Ambassidae > Parambassis > Parambassis ranga. The sequence goes on from NC_041043.1 coordinate 6,082,727, forward strand.
TGAGTGAGCGAGTGAGAGACACAGAGAGAGAGAGAGGGAGCGACGATAACAGCTGGATCTTGATCACAAGTCTAACTCTCTCTCACTCCTCCTCCTCTCTTCGCTCCTGAGTCCTCTCTCCAGCGTTTGTTTGTAATTTTCTGCAGGTTTCTGCCGCTTTGCTTCACTTTACAGCAGATCAGATTTTAACACGCATCCAGAGGGCTCTTTAAATCACGCTTTCTCAGTAACATGCGGTAACATGCGCGCGTAACTCTGCCTACACTGTCATTTATCCATTCTATCAACACGGATGTCCAGCTTCCAGGAGAGGACATGTACCAGGGAATAATGACAACCAACCACGGACCCCCTTCCTATGAAGCCGGATTTCTCCACAATCACTCGGCCGGCACCTCTCCTGTTTACGTGCCCACCACCCGGGTCGTCACCCCCATGATTCCGGCTTTGCCTTACCTCCAGACGCCCGGTGCGTCGCAGCAGAGCAGCCCCGTGTCTAGCCACTCTGCGTGGGCACAGCCGGGCGCAGACTCGGTGCCCTCATACAATCACTCCCCGGTGTCTCCGCGCTTCACCTTCTCCACCAGCCCGCCTCTGTCCTCCGGTGTGGCCACGGCCCGGGAGACGACGGTTTCCTACAACAGCCCGCTGAACATCTCTGCAAACGGAAGGGAGCACTACGGAGCCCGGGGCCTCAGCGGGTCCTATCACAGCGCCTATCCGGCATACATGAGCCCAAATATGGGTGGAACGTGGCCGGCGCCCCCCTTTGATAGTCCGGTTCTTCACGGCCTCCAGACCGGCGCTGCTCCGGGCACAACACGACACCCAAACATAGGTGAGCACCGGGAACAACAATATGTAAAAACTCAGAAAGAAGATTTTTCTGTTTTTCAGTTCAGTTTAAAAACTGAAAAAGATTTTATCGAGCAGATCTGACACATTAACAATCATTTGATTTATTAATAATCAGCCTTCAGGCATCACATCAAGCATCCAAAGGCCGTAAAAAGGACAATCTGCATGTGCTCGAAAGAATTTCCCAAAAAATATAAAGGACCTGAATATAATCAAAAATATGTAATAAATCAAGGTTTGTTGTGTTAAATTATTGATTTACGTTAAAATGGCCCCGAACACAATATTGGGTATAAACACAAATGCACCAGGGGCCTTTTAAAAATCTAACACCAGACTTTCGTCATTTCATTTATTTTATAGGCTATATACTACATTTTATATTTAAAGGTTTTGTTTTGTTTTTTAAAATTCAAAATTTTAGCTTCACTTGTGATTAAATTATATTGCAGCACACAAGCTGCATTTCTTTTATCGTTTAATTTCAATTAACTGCAATTAATGATTATATTAATGACGTAAGAACTTTATTTTTGTTGCTCTTTTGAAAAACAGGTTAATGGCTATATGTCTCTGGATCAAAGTTGTTTTTATTATTATCCAAATTAGAAAAAAAAAGTAAAAAAATAAAGTTCTCCAGCCTGTTGGATCATTAAAGTGCCCAGATGGCTGCTTCAGCTGTTTATCATATATGTAATTAATATACTATAACAAACATGTGTCTGTGACTGCAAGATAGCTGTGATAGAAATTAATATTTAACAGAAGGTGAATTGATAAAGGGAGTTTATGGGGATTGTGGTTTATGAGTCGTGTTTGGCCTTACAGATCAGGTCAGATTTGTTTGATTTGAAGGAGAATCTCAAGAGCCTTTTCTCTTCAGGGAGGACACAGAGAATGTCTTATAAGAGCTTTAATGTGACTTTAACCTGAGACGCCTCCACCTGAAGCTCTGACCGCTGTGTGCCCCTGTGCTGGATGTGAATTTGCCCTGCAGCGTACTCTGGACCATATGGATGACAGGGATTTCACAACGTGTTCATTTTGCTTAGGCTGTCAGTTTTTCAGTGGCTGCATCTTGCACCCTCTGTAGTCTGCGTTATTAATCAGTGGTGTTTGTTTGACCTGCTGCAGGCTGACAGAGCGTGCTCATTCATCATCTTTTCCTGTAGTATATATTCAATTCAGTATCATATAACTTAATCAGTGACCTAACAGCTGATTGCTTCCTAAATTTGAATCATTACCTTCTCCTACTGTCTGCATGTTAGTAAGCTGTGATCCTGGCAGTGATTGAGCTTCTCCCCACTCATTGATGAAGAGACGATAACAGTGTGAAAGATAAATCATTAATCCACTCTGACCACTCATCACAGTCAACTTAAATATAAAGTTTAAAGAATCTCACTCAAAAGTTCTATTTAGCATCATGCCATATAATTCAGAAGACACTTATATAAAAATATTTATAAATTAGAAACAATAATTAAATGCCAAAATAACAGTTGATTGATTATTGATTATTTATCGGAATAAAAATATGTTGGAGAAAAAGTTAATCAGCACTTCTGGTATAATTATGAGTTTTCATCTCCATAATATCATTTGAGTGTAATATGTAATTTATAAAACAATTAAGAAAAAAAATCTGTCTGACCTGTTTAATGAGTTTAATGGATACATTTAAAAATTGATAACATAATATGTTACAAATAGATATTATGTAATTTCTCTTCAGTTACAATATGGAATAAAAAGCCAAATAATAACTGCTAGAAAAACATTCAGCCTGGCATTTGTATAAATATTAAAACAATAAATTAAAGGATCACTTTGCTATTTTCAGCAATACAGCCTTAGTATTAATTATCAACAAATGGAAAATTATTTGCAGAAATAATAATAAATAATACCACATGTTAATAATTAATCATTTAAATTTTTTTATAGCCTCTATTACTGTAAAATATAAAAAGCAAATTATTTTCTCTGTTTAAATTCAAATGGAAATACTTTAAATTTTATTTCTAAATTTATTTATTTATTATTTTACTACTTTACTAACTATATGCCCAAAAATGGCATAGAGCTGCATTTGATTACTGTAGTATTGGTGCTGTGTGTAGTGTAAATGTACATTTTGAGATTGGGACATTGGTACATTTTGGTCAATTCCTACATTAAGTGATGTAATGTGAAATATAGTGTTCCAGAAAAAGTACGTGTCTGTATAAAGGTAAAGTACGGAGTATTAGTGCAGTTATCTTGTTATCAGTAACTGTTCCCCTGTGACATTTTAAACACACTCTGTGCACACGAACAGTCTTCTTATGTCACATCCGAATGAAGCTTTTACTTCCATTTTCACCTCTGGCCTCCTGAAGTGTTTGTGTGGCTGTAGCCTGATGAAGACGAACACAGACATTTATACAGTGGAAAAAATAAACCTCCGTTTAGACAGAGGCGCTCGCTGCAGTATTTCTTTTGTGTATTGTCTCATGCTGTGTTGTGTTGGCTACAATTGCTGCTGTGCTCAAGGTTAGCTCGCCCTGGCTCTCAGCCTTGAGGAGGCCTGTGTGAGGGAGGAACAGATGTAGGCCAGGTTCATGCTATCTGAAGAAGAGTAATTATGCACTCTGGAGTGATTAAAAACTCATTATGAGGTGATTTAAATGTGACGTTTACAGTTATTTATCAGCCACATGTTTCACTGGTTTGTGTGGAAAAAAGAGAAGTCAAGCTGTCACCTCCAGATTGATGTCTGCTATCCTGAATGGCTAAGTGGTTCTTGGGAGATACTCTGTTATGTGTCAGATGAGAAAGTGGAGATTACATTTATCAGATGTCACACTATCATAGTCAAAGAGAAGGAGAGAGATGTGATGGACACAGAGTCGGTATTTGAATATGATGGAGCTCCGTTCCATCTCTATTTCCAGCCGACTTTTATCTCAAGAGGAGCCGTGAGATAAGGGGGGATTCCAGGCTGCTGTTGTGCAGGCCCACAGGTCTGCAGACTGCGCCTCCTGCTGGCCATTGCATGCCACTGCAGTGTTTGACTGTTGTCTTATCATATTTCACTTTTGTCTTATCAGATTTGTTTGATGACTTTGCTGAGGGACGAGAGTGTGTGAACTGTGGGGCCATGTCCACCCCCCTCTGGAGGCGGGATGGTAC